>NC_037680.1:91296280-91609222 GCF_003255815.1 Theropithecus gelada
ATATATAAATTATTTTTATTAACAAATGTATCATTTCCTGAGTAATATGTATTTTCTGAAGGTGCTGATATTCTCTGAAAGTCTCCTATAGCTTTAAGAAGCTATAGATATTTAGGGGGAAACTGTTAGCAAACTATGACACCACTAAACAATTTTCCAACTTCAAAGTTAAACTTAATACTATATAGTCTGTCCATTTCACAGGTCAAAATGCCATCTATCTTGATGACTACTTTACCAAAATGCTGTCCTAGCAGGAGTCAGTGAATTATATACTTATGGAATTTGACTAGCATGAGATAGTCACTTGCCTAAATATCAATACTTCAAGTGTCTTGTAATATATAATCTTATACATTATAAGGTTTTTACAATGTAAAATATTATATTTGTATTCCCAGCTATATATATTATCCAAATTGCCTTCATTAGTGATTCTCTCTCTCTTTCTCTATACATACACACACACACACACACACACATATATGGTTTTAATATATGGGATGGGTGATATTCACATGTTCACATTCCCATGGTTACACAGATTTTGATGAAACAAAGAAACAGCTGGGAACTAAAGCATTTCTAAATAGTCCTATGGATGTAATGTAGACATAAGATTCACATTCCTATTTACACTTTCTTTATAATTTTCTTCCTTATAATAAATTTATCCACTTGGTAAAATAAAAAATAATTAAAATTGCAACTTAAAATTATTTAAGTGATTCATAATCCCTCAGGTATTATCAGTACATTAATAACAGTTGCATTCCAAGAAGACTGAATTATGAACAATTTCCGCCTCGCTAACTAATTATAACTCAGCCGTTTTCCTTCCATACCAGAAAACAAATGAGAGAGATATCCTTCGATCCACCTTAAGTTTTAACAAAAGGTACCTCATTTATAAAACTTTAGTATTCTCATTAATAACAAATGACCATACCTGGGTTCACAACCTATTTTATCACATACATATAATTGTGGCTTGGCATCATTTTTGAGAACTGCCTATTAAATGCAAACAAGTGTGTATTTGTAAAAGAAAAAATGTTCAATTTGATATGTTTGTGCTTTCGGTGAAAAAAAATGTGCTCAGCATAGTAATTCTGGGTCATTATAGAATGTGCGTTTGGAAAGCAGGGTCAGTGTATATTAATAATTTTTATTACTTTCTATCTCTCAAAGTCACTGCATTGATTCTACCTATGGACTAGAATTTAATGGAAATGTGAAATGCTATTGTAGAAGAAACTGCATAAGAAAATTCATTTTTTCATGCAGATCCTTTTTTCAGTCTCATTATGACCTTGATACGCAATTGCTAATGTTCCTTGTGCCTAGTGATACACAATGGTAGGGGGCTGGACAGTGGGAAGAAGTGCCTTAATGGACTTAGTTGATAGTAAAGCTCAATGAGTCAACAGTGGCAGGAGGCAATCAAAAAGATCTCACATGTTCTTTATTAGAAACATAGTATCCAGAATGAATTCTCTTCTCTGCCTCTCAGACTATGCTTGGATTAATATGTGCTGTCTGAACTCCACTTTCTTGAATGGGATATGAACAAAGAGTTTTCGGAGAAGAATGACTGAAATTGGGAGGGAGCTACAAATCCTGTTATAGAAGAAACTGGTTGAGGACATCATGTGAAGTAAAATGAGCCAGTCACACACAAAAAAAGAGAAATTCTTCATGATTCAATTTATATGAGGTATTTAGAGAAATCAAAACATAGAGACAGAAAGTACAATGGTGGTTGGCAAGAGCAGGAGGTAGGGGGAATGAGTTGTTGTTTAACAGGTATAGAGTTTCAGTTTTGCAAGATAAAATGATTTCTGAAATTGGATATTGGTGATGGTTGCACAGCAATGTGAATGTATGTAGTACGACTGAACTGTGCACTTAAAAATGGCTAAAATGGTAAATTTTATGTTATATGTATTTTACTGTAATTTAAAAGATTTTAAAAAGAAGATGCTGAAGGAACCTGCTCAGTCAGAAAAGACAAGCAATTATGGGGTGGAAGATAAAGGGGAAAGTATGCTAATGAAGACTTACTACATGGAAAATAATTATCTTTATTCTTGTTTCTTCAAGGAAAATCCAGCACCAACCAGTGTTAGCTACTGGGCTACAAATTTCAGCTCAACATAAATAAGAGAAATTCAACAGTCAGAATGTAAAACTGAAAGATATATGGAATGAACTATTGATACAGGACCTGTGGTCCATGCTATTAGTGACCCTTGGATAATATATGTTCTAGGAACCAGCTAGTAGAAAGACAGGGGTAGTGTAATACAAAAGAGAATTAGGAGGGAGTCAGAAGCCCTGAGTGTAAGTCTACCATCCCCACTCATTAGCTGTCTTCCTTGCTGTATCTTAATGTCCTTGTCTTAAGACAAGAGCTTGTCTCAATTAATAGTTTGTCTATTCATTTGCTAGGACTTCCATAACCAAGTACCACAGGCTGGGAGGCTTACACAACAGAAATTAATTGTTTCACAGTTCTGGAGGCTGGAAGTCTGAGAAAAAGGTATCAGCAAGGTTGGTTTCTTCTGAGGCATCTCCTGTTGACTTGCAGATGGCCACCTTCTATGTATTTACATGATCTTCCCTCTGCATGCCCGTCTGTGTCCTGATCGCTTCTTAGAAGGACAATAGTCATATTGGATTAGGACTTACCCTCATGACCTCAGTTTTACTTAATTACCTCTTTAAAATCCTATCTCCCAGACAGTTACATGCTGAGGTACTAGGTATTAGGATTTTAATATATAGAATTGGGTGTGAGTGGAAGACAACTCACCCCACAACAGCTTGGAGAGGATTTCTAGTCAAATGGCAACTGAGATGGGCATTTATCTCCAGTCTGGACAGATTTCTATTTAAATGGTCTATATGGGGGAAAAAAATGTAGCTACATTAGAAATTAGGAAATCTTTGGCAGATACAGTACACATGGGCCAGAACAAAAGAAGACACCAAAATGCTCCTTGATAAGAAGACACTTCTTATCAGTGGGAGAGCATCTCAGTAAAAAGAATCTTGGAGAATCACATGATCAAGCTAATTTAGCGAAATCAGAGCTGAATTGAAGGTTGAGCCTTGCAAAAGATGTGAACATCCACTTGGAATAACTGTCACTGCCGAGCAACCTCATATCAGCTGTTCAAGATAGTGGGTCAGCTGTGCATATGCTTTGTCTCTCCTCTCTATTGATCCCCATTCAAATGACAGTAACAGATAACTAAGGCCTATTAACACGACATAGAGGCTTCAGCAAATGAATTATTTCAACATATTTCTGCAAGAGAAAAGCACGTGAAAATAGTATTGATAAATGAGACAAATTTGTGGAAGCCATAGCCTAGAGTTGAAACAAAATGGGATTCAGTGCAGTAGAAAATCAATCAAGGCTCTAGACCTGAGACAACAAGCAGGTAAGACAAAGGACAGGAGTGAAAACGGAGGCAGAAAATAGGGGAATTGATTAGAGGTTTGTGTGTACCACCAAAAAAGTTGATTCCAACTTACCTTACCCCATTTCCCCACCCTTTTATACAGAATATTTTATATAGCTTGTATCTCCTTCCAAGGTGAAAAAGGAAAAATGAAGATATAATTGTTAGATGGTTTAAAAAAATCTAGAGATAACTAGGATAGCTACTGAGTGTGTTAGTGCCTTTCGGTACAGTTCTCCTATTTCTGACACTTGACAAAAATAGGTAGCTCCCTTAACACTCGCTCTGAAAGAAGCCTGGTATTACTAACTCTATCCATAAACAGAGTTCCTACCCAATAATCCCTCTTAGATATTAAATTTGACTCAATATCCAAGGTCACCTGTTGCGGGAATTCAGGGACCCCAAACGGAGGGACAGGCTGAAGTCATGGCAGAAGAACATAAATTGTGAAGATGTCATGGACATTTATTAGTTCCCCAAATTAATACTTTTATAATTTCTTACGCCTGTCTTTGCTGCAATCTCTGAACATAAATTGTGAAGATTTCATGGATACTTATCACTTCCCCAATCAACACCCTTGTGATTTCCTATGCCTGTTTTTACTTTAATCTCTTAATCCCATCATCTTTGTAAACTGAGGAGGATGTATGTCGCCTCAGGACCCTATGATGATTCCGTTAACTGCACAAATTGTTTGTAGAGCATGTGTGTTTTAACAATATGAAATCTGGGCACCTTGAAAAAAGAACAGGATAACAGCAATGTCAGGGAACAAGGGAGATAAGACTTTAAACTCTGACTGCCAATGAGTTGGACGGAACAGAGCCATATTTCTCTTCTTTCAAAATCAAATAGGAGAAATATCACTGAATTCTTTTTCTCAGCCAGGAACATCCCTGAGAAAGAGAATGCGCCCCTGAGGGTAGGTCTATGAACGGCCCCCTTGGAGGCGGCTGTCTTTTACGGTTGAAGTCAAAGGGACGAAATAAGCCCTGGTCTCCTGTAGGGCTCCCAGGCTTATTAGGATGAGGAAATTCCCGCCTAATAAATTTTGGTCAGACAGGTTGTCTGCTCTCAAACCCTGTCTCCTGATAAGATGTTATCAATGACAATGCGTGTCCAAAACTTCATTAGCAATTTTAATTTTGCCCCATCCTGTGGTCCTGTGATCTCTCCCTGCCTCTGCTTGCTTTGTGATATTCTATTACCTTGTGAAGCATGTGATCTCTGTGAACCACACCCTATTCGTGCACTCCCTTCCCTTTTGAAAATTGCTAATAAAAACTTGCTGGGTTTACGGCTCAGGAAGCATCACGGAACCTGCCGACATGTGACATCCCCCGTGGACACCCAGCTTTAAAATTTCTCACTTTCGTACTCCTTCCCTTTGTTTCTCAGACCAGCCAAGACACTTAGGGAAATAGAAAAGAACCCATGTTAACTATCGGGGGCAGGTTCCCCCGATAGTCACCAGAAGATGAGAATAATATATAACATTAAAGATGAAAACCAAAATAAACAAATAGGAAAACTGACCCCAGATGAAACTGAAGCTACTTTGTATCTTTGCAGATAGGGAGAGGATATTGCCTGCCTGCATAAAACAAGAAATTTATAACATTTAGAAAACAAGAAGTGTACCTAGAAATCAGTTTTTGAAATAAGTTTTTAAATAAAAAAGATAGAAATACAGCAACGAAATCTCCCAGAAGGTAAACTAACAGAGAGAAGTTTGAATAATTTAAGAAAAATTATTTTTAAAAAGTAAAAAAATAAACCCAGTAGTTCAAATTTTACTATCATGCCTTGTGCAGTGGCTTGAACCTGTAATCCCAGCTACTTTGGAGGCTGAGGTTTTTGAGGCCAGGAGTTTGAGACCAGCCTGGGCAATATAGTAAGATGCTCATCTTGTATTAACATTAAATATATATATACACATATATATAAAATATTTATTTAAATATATATGTACACATATGTATTTACTATCAGGTATATAAAGGAAAAAAATAGAGAAAATGTGTATATTCTGGATGGAATTTTTAAAAATACAGTTTTGTATAACCTCAAACTCACAGATTCTGATTGAAGAGTTCAAGGTCAGACCCTGAAAACTATAATTTTACAAATGTCTCATATGATTTTCATTCCATGGCAGTTGCTGAAGAAAGCTGTTGTTACTTGAAATTACCTTCAGTTAGAAGGTTGGGTAGGAGAAGGCATAGAGAACAGAAGGAAATTGGTGAACCAGAAAAGCTGAGTCCTCATCTCAAAAGCATTTCTCTTCTAATCCTCTACCCATATATCCTGTAAAAGTTGTATCCATAGGGAAACAAAAAAGCTTATATGTCACCTCAAGGCTAAAGAGAGGTGATCCAATATCGTGCAGAGTTTATGCTTTGTTTTTCTAAGAAAGATCTCTCTGCAAAAGGACAAGTCTTGAGAAATGCGTTTTGTTATAGAAGATGCAGAGTTCCAGGAAAATCAAAATATGGTGGAGAGGTTAGTTAGTGGAAGAGAGGAGGAAGTGTGCCCTCCTGGAATCATATAAGGATGCATCCCATTCATTAAAGGCAGCCCAAACCTTTGGAAGGATGTTGATTGTCCTGTGCTTGATCAAACAAGGAGAAATCAGACCCTATTAAGTTTACAAATCTCTTTTCTAGCCCAATACTCTAAATTCTTCTACTATGGCATGCTGCCAGATGCCCAGAATTTATAAAAACTTATTTAAGAAAAGCTATGAATGTGATAGTAAAAAAGTGAGAGGATTGTAGGATGCTAGTGGCTAATCATGTAGAAATTCTTTAAAAAATATTACAATTCTAGGTTCCAGCTTATGCTCTTACTGAAAGAAAATTATATGTGAATCATAGTGACTGACTTAATGAATAATACTAATAAGAGAAATAAGAGTTAAAGCTGTTGAACACTGTATGCTGAACTCTGATGAAGCATTTTACATGTGTCTACTTATTTAAGTTCACAATAACCCTGTAAGGTAGGTTTAAGTGGTAAAGTAACATACCCAAGTTCTTACATTTCGGGTCAGTTGTCAGAGAAAGAATTTGAATCTAACAGTCTAGTTTCAGAATACATCTTTTTCTTTTTTCACGTTTAACCTATTTTTATTCATGCTTGCCTTGGGATGGGGAATACACCATTCAGTAAAAACATACAGTAAAAACAAAATGTCTTATCATATACAACCTTTAAACTACAATAATAGTGTACCTTAATTACTTCTATGCACACCAGAATCCATCTTAACCACTAAACTTATAAGCTTTAAGCTGACCATGGAAATGAAGAAAACACCATAAAAGTATGACAAGATGGGGAAGGCCAACAGCTAGGACAAAAAGAATAGGAACAGGCGAAGGATAGAGTAAAATGATAGGAATAGTACTATTAACTTCAAATCTACTGGGATACAACATGAAAAATAACAGGCAAAGGATTTTGCAGCAAAATTACAGATGCTATCTTAGGTACCCCCAAGATTTGGTGGCATGTAAATCATGGCTAGAATGTGGATAATGCAAGAAACAGATCTAATAGAAAGAAGAAGAATTATAGTATCAAACACTCTGGAAACCAACACATTCTAAAGTGGATCATCTGGTAGAGAACATTTAGTTGAGAATTAACAGATAATTAAAAAGTAAAAGCTTTGAAAAAGTAAAGAAAGATTGTGGAACCTGACATAGCTACCATGTTTCTAGTGCTAATTATAAAACTCCCCAAATCTAGTAGTGATGGGCCTCCTTCTTTGCTCCTCAGGAAGCAGATGCAGTGGAAAGAGTATGAGCACTAACATAGCACAAAACTGGGTTTAAATCCCATGTCTATTATTTATCGTTTTGACTTTTTGAAAAACTACTGACATTTCCTGAGTCTCAACTGGAAAATGGGAACAATTTTCCTTACCATATTCTTTTGAAATAATTAATTTAAAATAACACATGAAATACATTACAGGTCCACTAAATGTCAGTCCTCTTCTGCTGGAACTCTTGTTATGCTGAAAATTGAAAATATAATAAATGTTTGACTTTCTTTGCTAACCACACGGCCTCCTGAAGATGAAGGACAAAAACCACCGTGCTGCAGTGATTGCTGAACAATCAGAGAACCTGAAACTGAATCAGACAAAATAAAGGATATTGTAGGTGGTGAAAACGTAATGAAAACCTTCAGATCTACCCACACCATCTTGGAATATGTGATAATAAACACAGTCATGCTGTGAAAATGAGCAATGGTATGTTCTATTAAATGCAAGTAATTTGTTTTCAGAGTAGGACGTACTTCACACTATAAATTATTAAAATATTTCCTTTCAGTATTTTCCCCTGTATACTATAATTTGACATCAACGGTAGGCACCCTCCTGACTAAACAATGGATCAAAGAAGAAATTGCAAGGGAAATTAGAAAATAATTTGATACTAATGAAAATAAAAACACAATATACCAAAACTTATAGGATGCAACTAAATCAATACTTAGGGAGAAATTTATACCTGTAAATTCCTATATGAAGAAAAGAAAGATCTCAAATCAATAAGTTAACCTCATACCTTAAGAAACTAAAAAATGATGAGCAAACTAAGTCACAAGCAAGCAGAAGGAAGGAAATAATAAAGATGAGAGTGTATATAACTGAAAGAGAGACTAGAAAAACAAGAGAGAAAATCGATATAACCAAAATTAGTTCTTTGAAAGGACTAAGAAAATTGGCAAAACTTTTGCTTAGCTTGACCAAGAAAAAAAGAGAGAAAAATATATTAAAATCAGGAATAAAAGAGGGGACATTGCTAATGAGTTTATAAAATTAAAAATGATTATAAGGAAATACTAGGAACAATTGTATAACAAAGAAGTAGATTAACCTAAATGAAATGGACAAATTTCCGGAAAAAAAAAAAAAAAAAAAACACATCTCTGAAACTAACTCAAGATGAAATTTTAAAATCTTAGTAGACTTTTAAGAGAAAATAATTTGAACTAGTAATCAAAAAAACTTCCCACAAAGAAAAAGCCTGGGTCCAGATGGCTTTCCTGGTAAATTCTACCAAACATTTAATAGACTAAGACCAATCGTTCGCCAACTCTTCCATAAAAAATAGAAGAGGAGGAAAAACTTTCCAACTTATTTTATGAGTCTAGATACAAAAACCAGACAAAGACATCAGAAGAAAAGAAAACAACAGACCAACATCTCCTGTGAATATAATCAGAAAAATCATTAACACAATACTAGTAAACTGAATCCAGCAACATATAAAAAGGATTATATATCATGACCAAGTGGCATTTGTCCCAGGAATGACAAGTTGTTCTAATATATAAAAATCTGTCACTGTAATACATTATGTTAATGGAATAAAGGACAAAACCCTCATAATCATTTCAATAGATGGAGAAAAAGCATTTAACAAAACAAAACCCAAAACCTTTTCATTACAAAAATACTCAGCAAACCAGGTACAGATTAGAACAGAACTTCTTTAACTTGATAAAGAGCATGTATTTTTGAAAACCCACAGCTAACATCAGACTTAGTGCTGAAAGATTGAATGCTTTCACCCTAAGATAAGGAACAGGACAAGAATGTCCACTCTTGCCACTTAATTCAACATTGTACTGGAGGTTCTATTATGGTCAATTATGAAATAAAAATAAATAAAAGGCATCTGAGTATAAGAAATAAAACTGACTCTATTCATACCCAACATTATCTTGTATATAGAAAATAATAAGAAACCCACAGAAAAACTGTTAAAACTAATAAATGAATTCATCAAGGATGCAGGATATAAGATCAATACACAAAAGTCAACTGTATTTCTATATGCTAATAATAAAAAATTAGAAAATGAGGTTAATAAAACAATTCTATTTACAGTAGCATCAAAAATATTGAGGGACAAATTTAACAAAAGATGTGTAAGAATTATACACTGAGAAAGCTATAAAACATCATTGAAATAAGTATTTAAAAAGTAACTAGGCCAGGTGCCGTGGCTCATCCCTAGAATCCCAGCACTTTGGGAGGCTGAGGTGGGCAGATCACTTGAGCTCAGGTGCTCAAGACGAGCCTGGCCAACATGGCGAAACCCCATTGCTACAAAAATACAAAAATTAGCCAGGCCTGGTGGCAGGATCCTGTAATCCCAGCTACTTGAGAAGCTGAGGCCGGAGAATTGCTTGAACCTGGGAGGCTGAGTTGCAGTGAGCCATGATCATGCCATTGCACTCCAGCCTGGACAACACAGTGAGACTCCATCTCAAAAATAACTAAATAAATAAAAATAAAAATAATTAATAATTAATAAATAATAAATTAAAAAATAAAAACTAAATAAAAAACCTATTCTATGTTCATATATTGGAACACTTAATATTGTTAAGATAGCAATACTCCCCAAATTGATTTACAGACTCAATGTGATTCCCAAAAAAATTCCACATGCCTTTTTTTTTTGGCAAAAATGTACAAGCTGGTTCTAAAATTCATATAGAAATTCAAAAGACAGAATTGCTAAAACAATCTAATAAAAGAAGAACTAAGTTGGGAAATTAACATCTCTCAATTTCTACAAACTTCAGTAATCGAGATAGTGTGATACTGGCATAAAATTAGTCATATAAATTAAGGAATAGAATTTGAGAGTCCAAGAATAAACCTTTACATTGAAGGTCAATTGATTTTTGACAAGGATGCTAGGGTCCTCCAGTGGGGAAGGAATCATCTTTTCAACAAATAGTGCTGGGACAACCAGATAACCATATGCAAAATAATTCAGCAGAATTCCTATCTGAAACCAAATACAAAAACTAACTCAAAGTAGATAATAGATCTAACCATAAGGGTTAAAACTATGAAACTTTTAGAAGGTAATATAGGAGTAAATCTTCATGTCCTCAGATTAGGCAACAGTTTCTCAGATATGACACCAAAAGCACAAGTGGCAAAAGCAGGAAAAAAAAAAAAAGATAAATAAGACATCAAAATTTAACAGGTATTATTTCAAAGAATACCATCAAGAAAGTAGAAATATAGCTCACAGCATGGGAGAAAATATTTGCAAATTGTATATCTGACAAGGCACTTGCATCTAGCATATACAAAGAACACTTACAACTCAATAATAAAAAGGCAAACTACTCAATCAAATCATGGGCAAAGAGGTGAATAGACCTATCTCTCCAATGAAGATAAACAAATGGCCAATAGGCACATGAAAAGATATTTGACATCATTAGTTATCAGGGAAATGTAAATCAAAACCACAATGAGAGGCTGGGTACCATGGCTCATGCCTGTAATCTCAGCACTTTGGGAAGCCGAGTTGGGTGGATCACTTGAGGCCAGGAGTTTGAGACCAGTATGGCCAACATGGTGAAACCCTGTCTCTACTAAAAATACAAAAATTAGCTTGGTGTGGTGGCACATGCCTGTAATCCTAACTACTTGAGAGGCTGAGGCATGAGAATTGCTTGAGCCTTGGAGGCAGAGGTTGCAGTAAGTGGAGATTGTGCCTCAAACAAAACAAAACAAAACAAAACAAAAACCCACATTTGAGATTCTACTTCACATCTATTAGGATGTCTTGAATCAAAAAGTCCAGCAGTAATTGTTGTCAAGGATGTAGAGGAATCAGAATCCTCATACTCTTCTGCTGGCAATGTAAAATGGTACAACCACTTTGGAAACCAGTCTAGTAGTTTCTAAAATTATTAAACATAGAGTTACTATATGACCCAGAATTTTACTCCTAGGGATATACCCAAGAGAAATACAAACATATGTCCACATAAAGATTTGTATACAACTTTTCAGAGCCATTGTTAAATATTTCTATTTATATAAAATGTTGTAAAGTTTTACTTGTATCAACCATTGATTACATGTTAGTCATAGTAATGTTAAAGTATTTAACTTTGTACTTGATTTTAATTAGACTTACTCATTTCTTGCTTGAGATTCTCAATAGAGTTCTGATAATTGAAACAATAGACATAAAAGAACTCAGTTATTTTGGTGTAGCTTTTGGCCGATTAGTACTTGGCAAACAACAACCAGAATATTATCTGAGGTCAGCTTTAACAATTCTTTAATTTTCCTTGCATGTAAATGAGTACATGTGCACACATACAATATTTCTTTCATTGAAGCCACCAAGTAAGCGGCAGGTCAAAAAGAAAAGAAAAAAAGGCAAAATCATGTTTAAAACACCCATAGAAAAGATAACTCTCAGAATTGACTATATTTTCATTAAGTTTAAGTTCAGGATAGAGAACTTGCCTAGCAGGTGAATCAGTTTGGATTAGGCTTGGCTCCTTATAACAACAGCGACAACAAAAATCCCAAATAAAAGTAGCCATACAAGCAGAAGTTTATTTTTCTCACATAAAAGCAACCCTGAGGTTGGCAGTCAAGGGCTGGCATAAGTGTTCCACAATGTCATCAGGAAACCAGACTCTTTTCAGCTTCCCACTCCATATCTGGATGCGATCCTTGTTCAGCAGTATCATCTACTTTGAACAGTAAAATGAAAGAAGACAAAAAGGGCTCACCCAACATTTCTTATGGCTGATCACTGACACTTAGTCATACAACTAACTGCAACAGACCCTTGGAAGTATAATCCTTTAGTTAAGCTAGAAGTATACAGATCTACACTAAGGAAGAAGGAGAAAGTGAAAAGGAGGCAATACCTAGAAATCTCTGCCATAAGAGTGGTGTAACAATCATTAAAATTTCTGTCATTTCGAGTCTAACCAAGCAATGAACATAAACAAGTTGTATTTATAAACTGCACTTAGAAATTTTCAGTGAGCTTCCATAAATGAAATGTAAACTTTTAAGTTTTTCTTCTACTTTTACGTGCCAGTGGTAATTATCCTGCAGCCATGTTACCTATATATATTTTTGAAAAGCTGTGTGCCAGATCAAAAAGTTATAATGTTCAATACAATGAACTCTGTTTTCAATCACTGTGCAAAAAGGAGCAACGTTTAGAAAAAGCAAATAATCATTTAAGTAATGGCAGAATCTGAAACAGTTTATAGGGTACCACGTCAATTTCTCACCAAACATGGAGACTTTTCCCCTGTAGTTATTTGAAGATGGTTGTAAATTATTTGATTCCTCCTTCTATTAAGGCTGGATTCTACTTCTCCTCTCAGTAACCTGGCTATCCCTGTAATATGTTTCCATTAATAGAATGCAGTACAAGAAATACTATGTAACTTCTGGCACTAAGTCTCAAGGGATTTACAGTGTTTGCCTTCATTGCTTGAAATACTTTATTTTGGAACCCAGTTGCCACATTCTTAGAAGTCTAAGCCAAGTCCAGAAGTCATGAGAAGAAGAAACAAACTACAAGCCAATGCTAACTGCCAGTCATGTGTATGAATTACATTGGATGGTGGAACCCAGTCAGATCTGCAGATGTCTGCAGCCTCAGCTGAGACAAAGAATAAATAGACTAAAACAATCCAGATGAACCTGTCAAGCCTTATGAAATATGGTACATTTTTGGGGCCACTAAAATTTGTTATATAATAATATGTAACTGACACACACACATAACTGACACACACACCCTCCCATGTTAAATCAGCGATAAAATACAATTTGTTTTCACATGGCATTAGACTGAAAATATTTGTTGTCTTTCTAAAATAATGATTCTTAAACTTGTTAAATCATTAGGAAATGCCCATTGCTCCTTATGAATCAAGACTATGTCTTCTCACCTTTAAATCCATACTGCCTGGACTAGTAGTAGACTGAGTCACATGTAAATATTTATTTAATAAAAGATGCTTTTCAAGAGATACACATTTATAATGTCAAAAGTAAGTGAGGTATAGAGAATGAAAACTTTTTGATAAGCAGTGTAAAAATCTCAATAAAAGATTTATTCTTTTGGAAATTATTTTGAGCATTTTAAGGAGAATGACATTTACAGATAGAATGCTTTCCTTCAATAAAAAAAGGAAGGAATAAAAAAGAAAACCACTTTTGGTAATCTCTCATTTTGTTAGGCATATTAAATTGACCTTTGATTTCTGGCTATTTTTCAAAACACATTTCCTGTACTGTTTGTAGAGTTCTTCAAGTTTAAAGTTCAGAGCCAAATTTGTATTTCATATATTTTTACTACATTGTAAAGAACAAGACTTTAGACTACAGACATTTTTTAGATTGTCTTCATGTGATTACTTTGTGAATTTAATAGTCTATACTATTTAAATCTCCCCTTTCTAATTCTAAAAGGTGATACAGAGTCTATGCATGACTAAGAATTCAATGTAAAGATAAATTTTAATTATAATTTATAATTTTTCTATACTACTGAGAGTAATTATGAAAAATAGCTCAAGAAAATATTCTTTATATTCTTAAAGTTACAAAAATTATGTGGCTTAGAAAGAAAGACATTTCATCTAAGAATATCTCCTTATTTAAGAATGTAAATAATTTATTTCAAGAAATTAATTTCTTGAGTAATCTAGAAAGAGTAATCTAGAAAGAGTATGAGTAATCAAGAAATTACTCATACCTTAAAACCATATAAAGAAAATATAATAAACAATATGAACTATGATCAGAACTACATAATCATTGTACCTTTGTATACAACAAATGTATTCCATGATTTTAATAGAATTTCAGGCATTTATTAAAGATATCACTGATTGCATGGCATCTATGAAACATTTCAATTTAGATAGCTTCGAAATGGCTGACTAAAGGTACCCAGCACTCACCTCCTCCACAAAGAAGGACAAAAGAGCGAGTAGATAGCCCCATGTTGAATGGAGCTTCTAAGACAGAACACAGGAATTCAGCAAGGAAACCTCTGAAGCACCAAAGGATAGAGAATCAAAGCAATCAGCCCAGTCAGTATTGGCTTGGAGCCAGGAGGAACTCCTCATTGAGGGGAAAATGTAAGCAAAATATCCCCAGTGAGCCACATTCCCATGCAACCTCCTGCAATCCAGCCAAGGGAGAGTCTCTCAGCCCACATGGGTCCCAAGACTAATATAGGGAGTTGCCTGGAGTCCATGCAAGGGCTTGGTTCCAGAGATGTACTTTGCATTGGGTCCCACACACTCTCGAGACCCAAGCAACTGCAGCACAGCACCATTATGAGACCTCACCTTCCACCTAACTACATCTTGCTCTACCTGCATCTTCACAACCCTGGAGCCCCACTGCCAACCCTCAGAGGGTTGTAGTGTTATGATGTCAACTGGACCCAGCAGTACAGCACGTTGCCTAGCACTCTAGCCACACAATATTCTAGACCCCAAAGAAGAGGAGGTGAAATGCAACAAGGAGGCTGTCACTGGGACAAGGGGAGCTAAAGCATACACCTCCCAGAGTCTGAGAGCTGCATGCCCAGGGCTGCTGCTATCACTGAAAGCAACCTCCCTTCCTCTAGCAGCAAGGCCACTGCTCACGTCTTCAGGGGGCCTGGGCACTGGCATGAATGAGCATGTCATCCAGGTGCCCAGGGATCAATCTGCCTCACTTGTGGCCTTCAGTACCTGCACACTACTGGGGGTCCTGAGGACAGTCCCAATCCATCACCACTGCTGTCTGTGCGTGCTGCCTTGGGGCCTGGGAGTAGGCCTGCCCTGCCTGCTGCTACCAGTGCACACATGCACTGTCTAGGGACATAAGAAATGAGGCCACTCTGCCCACACTACCAGCACCTGCATGAACCTCCCTGGGGCCTGGTGACCAGCTCAGCCAGCCTACAACCACCACTGCTGGCACCTGTGCATGCCACTCAGGTTGGCCTGCTGCCACAATTACCACCACCAATGCCATGCATGCCATCCAGGAACAAAAGGCCCACCTGGCCCACCACTGCCAGCACCCAAGCAAGCTACTTGGACGCCCAAGGACTGGTCTGCCTAGGCCCATCATTGCTGGCACACACACTACTCAGGGACCTGAAGACCTGCACACCCAGCTCGCTGCTGCCACCACTGATATCCAAGGACTGGCCCTCCTGTCATCCCTGTCCTGTGCAAAACCTCACCATAGACTCTGCTAACAACTGCAACCTAAGCCACTGAGGAACTCACATACACTGATTATAGCAGAAAAAATTATACAGACACTATACTACTGCAGCCACTCAGAATCAAAGCCAAGTCATCCTACCCAACCAATGCTATAGTTACATCTATAGAAGAAAGTCTTTCTGTACAAAAGCCAATCCATAAAATTCAAAGGAGTAAGTCATACCAAATGCACAGATATCAACATAAGGACACAAGAAATATATAAAAGCAAGGAAACATGATGCCTCAAATGAAAAGCAACACTTCTCCAGTAAAAGATCCCAAAGAAATCCATGAAATTCCTGGAAAATTATTCAAAATAATTTATTAAAGAAACTAAGTGAGATGCAAGAGAATACAGATAAACAATACAAATAAATCAGAAAAACAATTTATGGCTATTTTGACTGAGCAACCTTAGTGACAGGAGCCAAAGCAGCAGCATAGGTTGTCCCCGTTTCCCTTCCCCTTTCCCTTGTCAGGTTGACTTACTGGGCCCTCCTACACTCCACAGACTCAGTCCCACCACATCCCAGTAACAAGAAAGACAGAACCCTGTGGAGAAGACCAGCAAGGAGAAACGAAGATGCAGGATAAAGAAGATATTCTCTCTGAGAGAGTTGAGGAGCCAAAGCTAAAGTCCAAATACCCAAGCCTAGGACAAGAGCCCAGAGGCTCCGACTTCCTCATGAAGAGATCACAGAAAGGGAAAAGGTACTTTGTCTCAGGAGACTACAACATGGCCAAAGCCAAGATGAAGAATAAGCAGCTGCCAAGTGCAGAACCAAAAAAGCACCGGGTGACTAGTGACCACATTCTGCCCCAGAGAAAGTCCTTGGTTATCACCAGCAAGCTTACAGGGTGACCCAGGCTGCCCTCTCCTCCTACTCCTCACCCCACTGGATGTTTATGTATTATAGGCAGGGATGAAATGGGCACCTAGTCAGATCTCAGTTTCTAGGCAGAAATGATTGATTCTCCTAGTGGCTGCTGAGAAGGTAATGTAAGTTAAGGGGGGGCTCTGAGTCCATTTCTTTGGTTAAATTGAGACTCCTACATCCTCCCTATAGTACAGGTAGGGCCCAGAAATAGGAAAGACTAAGATTGGATAATGCTGCAAATGCTTTCTCTTGTGTGAGAAACTGGAGAGATGTGATTTCTCCTTTTGGAGAAGAATATCCCAAAATTGATTAAGCTGAGCCTTCGGAATAATATGGCAGGTTTTACATCCAAAAGCTAACCTGACGTAGCTGAGAAAGGTAGATTAAATGAGACATGTTTTTGTGCTTCTAAGTGTTTTGTCCTTTATGCTGCTATTGCTTCATGTTTCCATTATGGCAGGTTTAGAAAATCCTTAAAAAGAAAGACAGACTTGCTTGCCTAAAACTACAATGCCCACTTAGTCCCCTTTACTTAGTATCTCTTGCAGTTTGCCCTGGCTCTTAAATAATTTAAAGATTGATGAACATTACTCACAGAAAATGGGCACTTTTTCTCTCACTCTCTTCCAGCATGTTGCTTTTGAAAGTATTGTGGGATAACGGGAAAAGCACTGGTTTAGGAGTCAAGGCATCTGGGTTCTAGTTCTACTTTGTCTTAGCAGAGCTCATGTATAACCTTTAAGTCATTTAGCCTCTCTGGATTTTGATTTCCTCATCGCTAAAATATAGTTAAATATATACAAGATTGATTCTGATTCTAAAGCCCTATAACTTCCAGCAGAAAAACTCTGTATTGCTCATTGTAAAATTAAAAGTGAGGAAGGCAACAGGTGATGAAGTAATACTGTGGTGCTATGAAATACTGCAAAAGTATTACACAGGGGAACCATTTGAGGGCTATATGACGAGAGAGAAAGTTGAGATTTGGGAATTACAAATTCAGGCAAGTGAACCTGAACCTCATGTAGGGCATGGTCTTGAGGGTCAAAAAAAAAAAAGAAGAAGAAGAAGAAGAAGAAGCAGCTAGCCATGGAAGCTTCTTGCCTCTGACGCAGCCCACTTTTCCAGTCTACACTGGGGCCTTAGGTTCTTAAAAGCTGCTCTGGCAGCAGAACTGTGCACCTGGGAAGACATGCTCAATCACGTATGCATATGCAGTCAGATATAATATGACACCAGGTGTATTTTGGGGAAAGAGGAAGAAAAGGGATAAATTGAACTAGCCTTTGGGGCTTAGTACTACAGCGGAGCTGGATGAGGAGGTACTTAGGAGATGATTCACCTTGGAGGAAGCTGGGGAAAGTGTTTAGGGAGATGAGGAAGACTGAGAAATCTCTGCCTTCCCAGAACTCAGCAACCCAGCTCTTGTGTGATGTGGAGAAGCAGCAGTGCTGGTGATTCATGAACAGGAGGAGGAAAGGACTTGACAGTGACCAGCATCTACAGTCTAGTTCACCAGCTTGGACTGAATCTTACTGAATACAACCTGCTAGTTATAACAGAGAAGGCCAGGGTGAGAACTAACTATTCAAGAGAGCAAGATTCTGTAATCCTCCCTTGCCCTCTTATATCACAAATTCCAATATGCTAAACATTTGGCCCAATGAGAATGACTGATGAACTTGCTGATGTGCATATAGGGGGATAAGGTATGTATGTACTTCTCTTCTGACTGGCCATTCAATTGTCAGGCTGTCATTCAGATTGGACAGGAGAAAGTTGGTGAGGAAGGAATGAAGAGAGCAGTATCCCTGGAGTCTCTGGCCCCTAGACTCCTTGGCTGTTACTTGTATATAATTTCTGTGTTTCTGGCTCCATTTCCTCATGCTATCACCCTTAATTTAAAGTCTATATGGGAAGGGGAAAATGTTGAACATCATTGTATAGTTTCTTCAAGGGTCCTAGCAATGTTACACATAGATATGTCATATTATTACATATGTAAACTTTAAAAAGTCATGATCTAGATGAGAAATTCAAAAAAAGTTATAAAAAAGCTAAACAGAAATCCTGGAACTGAATAATTTAATCAATGAAATTTTTAAAATGCACCTGAGAGCTCAACAATAGATGAAGTCAAGCAGAAGAAAGAATTTTTGACGTTGAAAACAGGTTTATAGAAATAAACCAGACAAAGAAAAAGAACTTTTAAAAAAGAAGAAGAAAGTCTATATAAGATATGGGACACTGTAAAGTGACTATTCAAATGTGGCATGATTTGGAGGAGAAAAGATGAGCAAAATACAGAGAACCTATATAATGAAATAATATCTGAAAATATCTGTAATAGATATAGACATCTGGATACAGGAAGCTCAAAAATTCTTAAATAGATTCAACTCAAAAATCTCTTCCCAAGGCACATTATCATCAAACTGTCAGAAAAAGACAAAGATTTCTAAAAACAAGAGAAAAGTGTCAAGTCTCACATAAAAGTATCCTTATCAGACTAACAACAGATTTCTCAACAAAAACCTTACATAAATCCAGTAGAAACTGGAATGATATATTCAAAGTGCAGGAAAAAAAAAAAAAACCTGTCAGCCAAGAATACTACATGCAACAAACCTATCCTTCAAAACTGAAGAAGAAATAAAGTCTTTCCCAGACAAGCAAAAACTGAGGGAATTCATCATCATTAGACCAGTGTTAAAATAAATGCTTAAGAGAGCCTGTCTTAGTCCATTTGTGCAGCTATAAAGAAATACTTGAGGCTGAATAATTTATAAAGAAAAGAGGTTTATTTGGCTCTTGGTTCAGCAAGCTGTTCAAGAAACATGACACTGGCATCTGTATCAGGTAAGGGACTCAGGCTGCTTCCTCCAATGGCAGGAAACAACGACAACAACAACAACAACAACAAAAACTGGAAGTAAAAGAGGAAGAAAGAAACAAAGGATATTTTAAAAATCAGAAAAAAATTCAACAAAATAACAGGAGTAAGTCCTCACATGTCACTAACAACCTTCAATGTAAATGGTTTAAATTCCCCAACTAAAAGATATAGATTGGCTGAATGGATTAAAAGCAACAACAAGACCCAACTATATGCTGCCTACAAGAAACTCATTTCGCCTCTTAAGACATAAACTAAAAGTAAAGGGATGGAAAAAGATATTACACACAAAAGGAAACCAAAATTGTGTAGAAATGGCTATACTTATATCAGACAAAATAGACTTTAAGTCAAAAAACATAAAAAGAGACAAAGAAGGTCATTATATAATGACAAAGGATCAATTTAGCAACAGGATGTTACAAATGTAAATATATATGCACCCAACACTGAAGTACTCAGATATATAAAGCAAATATTATTAGAGTTAGAGAGATAAAGCGTAACATAATAATAGGTGAGGACTTTAACACCCCACTTTCAGCACTGAACAGATCACCTAGCAGAAAATAAATTTTAAAAAAATCAAATTTAATCTGCACTATAGACCAAATGGACCTAACAGACATTTATAGGACATTTCATCCATCTTATCAGCACATGGAACATTCTCCAGGATAAACTACATGTTAGCCCACAAAACAAGTATCAAAAAATGTTTAAAATCTAAATCATATCAAGTATCTTCTCAGACCTCAGTGGAATAAAACTAGAAATCAGTAACAAGAAAACTTTGGAAACTATACGAATACATGGAATTTAAACAAAAAGCTCCTGAATGACCCCTAGGTCAATGAAGAAATTAAGGAAACAATGACAACAGAAACACAACATACCAAAATTAATAGGATACAGCAAAATCAGTGCTAAGAGAGTTTATAGCAATAAACACCTACATCAAAGAAGTAGAAAAATTTCAAATTAACAATGTAACAATACGTCTCAAAGAGCTAAGAAAGTAAGAACAAACCAAACCCTGAGTTAGTAGTGGGAAAGAAATAATGAAGATTAAAACAGAAATAAGCAAAATAGAGTCTAAAAAAGATACAAAGGATCAGTGAAACAAAAAGTTTGTTTTTGAAAAGATAAAACTGACAAACTGCTAGCTAGACTAACCAAGAAAAGAAGATCCAAATAAATTCAGAAACAAAGAAGGAGATATTACAACTTATAACACAAAAATACAAAGGATCATTAGAGATTATTATGAACAACTATCTGCAAATGAATTGGAGAACCTAAAAAAATGAAAAAATTCCTAGAGACATACAATATACCAAGATGAAATCAGGAAGAAAGAACATCTGAACAGACCAATAAGAGGTAAAGAGATTGAATCAGTAATGAAGTCTATCATCAAGAAAATCTCAGGACAGGATGGTTTTACTACTGAATTCTACCAAACCTATAAAGAAGACCTATCACCAATTCTTCTCAAACTATTTCTTTAAAAATTAAGGAGGAGGAAATCCTAATGTATTTTTTGAGGTCAGCATTACTCTGATACCAAAACCAGATAAGAACACAATAAAAAAAGAAAACTACAGGCTAATATCCCTGATAAACATAGACACAAAAATCCTCAACAAAATAATACTAAAGCAAACTAAATTCAACAATACATCAGAAAGATAATACATGATGATCAAATGGAATTTATCCCAAGGACACAAGGATGGTTCAACATACACAAATCAATAAATGTGATACATCATATCAACAGATTGAAGGAGAAAAACCATATGATCATCTCAATAGATGTAGAAAAAGCATTTGGTAAAATTCAACATCCCTTTATGATAAAAACACTCAACAAATTAGGCATAGAAGAAACATACCTCAACATAATAAAGGCCATATATGAAAAACTCATAGTTAACATTATACTGAATGGGCACAAGTTGAAAAGCCTTTCTTCTAAGAACTGGAATGAGACAAGGATGCCCACTTTCACAACACTTATTCAAAATACTACTGGAAGTCTTAGCCAGAAAAATCAGGCAAGAAAAAGAAATAGATATCAAGACAAACAAATCAAAAAAGAGACATCAAAATTGGAAAATAGGAAGAGTAACTGTTCCTCTTTGCAGACAACATGATTTTATATATTAAAAAAAAACTAAAGACTCTGCCAGAAAACTTTTAGAACTGATAAATGAATTCAGTACAGTTGTAGGATACAAAATCAACATACACAAATCAGTAGCATCCCTATACACCAATAACAAACTAGCATAAAAAAGAAATCAAGAAAGTAATCCCAATGATAATAGCTACAAAAACCCCCCACAAAATATCTAGGAATAAATTTTACTAAGGATGTGAAAGACCTGTACAATGAAAACTATAAACCATTGATGAAAGAAATTGAAGAGAACACAATGACACCCTATGTTCCTGGATTAGAATAATTAATATTATTGAAATGACAGTACTACCCAAAGCAATCTACAGATCCAGTGCAAACCCTATCAAAATACCAATGGCATTCTTCAAAAAAAAAAAAAAAATAGAAAAAAAAACTAAAATTTTTTATGCAACCACAGAGAACCCTAACTGGCCAAAGAAATACTGAGCAAAAATTAAAAAGCTGGAGGCATCACACTACCTGACTTCAAAATATATCACAAAACTATAGTAATCAAAGTAGCATCGTATTGGTATAAAAACAGACATATAGACCAATGGAATGGAATAGAGAACCTAGAAGAAAATCAACATATATACAGCCCACTGATTTTCAACAAAGGCACCAAGAACATACAATGTGGAAAACACCTCCTCTTCAGAAAATGGTGATGAGAAAACTGGGTATCAATCTGCAGGACAACAAAACTAGACTCCTATCTCCCACCATATCAGAAAGTATTACAGCCTTAAGAGTATGATCTGAAACCACAAAATTAGTAGAAGAAAACACTCCAGGACATTTTTCTCATCAAAGATTTTATGGCTAGGACTTCAAAAGCACAGACAACAAAAACAGAAATAGACAAATGAGACTATATTAAACTAAAAAGCTTCTGCGCAGCAAAGGAAGCAATCAAGAAAGTGAACCTGTAGAATGGGAGAAAAAATTGCAAACTATTCATCTGACAAGGAGCTAGTATCCAGAATATACCAGGAACTCAAACAACTCAACAGCAAAAACTCAACTAATTCCATTAAAAACTAGGCAAAGGATCTAAATAGACATTTTCCAAAAGAAGGCATAGTAATGGCCAATAGATAGGTGGAAAAATGCTCAACATCACTTATCAGGGAAATACAAATCAAAACCACAGTGAGATATCATCTCACCCCAGTTAAAATGCCTATTATTAAAAAGACAAAAAGTAAATTCTGGTGAAGTTGTGGAGAAAAAGGAACTCTTATATACTGTTGGTGGGGATGTAAATTATTATTGCCATTATGGAAAACAGTATGGATTTTTTTCTATAAACTAAAAATGGTACTATCATATGATCCAGCAATCCCACTACTGTATATTTATCTGAACGAAAGGAAATCAGGATATCAAAGGATACCTGAACCTCCATGTATATTGCAGCACTATTCATATAATAGCCAAGATATGGAATCAACCAAAGTGTCTATCAGTGGATGAATGGATAAAGAACATGTGGTATGTATAGAAAATGGAATACTATTCAGCCATAAACAAGAATGAAATACTGTCATTTTCAGCAGCACAGATGAAACTGGAGGTCATTATGTTAAGTGAAATAATTCAGGCACAGAGAGACAAATATCACATGCTCTTACATGTGAGAGCTAAAAAAGTGAAAATCACAGATGCAGAGATTAGAATGATGATTACCAGAGGCTGGGAAGTGGGATAAGGGTGTAAAGAGAGGTTGGTTAATGGGTATAAACATACAATTAAATAGAAGAAATAAATTCTAGTGTTTGATAGCATGATAGGGTGATATATAGTTAACAATAATGTATTATATATTTCAAAATAGCTAGAAAATAAGATTGTAAATATTTCCAACACAAAGAAATGATAAATATTTGAGGACTGAATATCCCAAATGCTCTGATTTAATCATACATTGTGTGCATTTATCAAAATATCACATGAACCCCATAATTATGTATATTTATTATGTATCCATTAAAATGTGTTAAAATATTTTAAAATTTAGATAGGTTGTAAATATTCTGACAGTAATATTATAATTATTGCAAGTCTACATCTCAGAACTAGGGAGTTCCTGAAGATGCTACTCACCTCCAAGATGTCAGATTTATTTTATGTCAAAAATTCTTCCTGTTTCTCATGACAGCCAAAAACTGTTTGCTTTGGTCAAGTACATCCATGAGCTTTTTTGTCCTTAGGTAGAAAAGCTCTGAATAATGGATAGTTTGGTGTCAAAAATGTCTTAAATTATAGTCCTGCATATCCATGGAGAACCTAACAATTTATACAGGCATTATCTTATTTGATGCTCAAAGTAACCCCACAAGATGGTTAAAGATTATTATTTTTGTAATACAAGTCAAGAAAATGAGACTCTAAAAAGCCTTGTTCAAGTTGACAGTAAATGACCCAGTGGGGACTCAATCCAGAACTTCCAAAACCTGCAGCTAATGCCCTTGCTGCTCTATCACTCTGCTTCCGATCACACAATATACTTTAACTTGAGGGATTGATAGCAGAACCTACAACTGCTGTCTTTAAAAGGAAAGCATAAATTTATTTTACGGTATATTAGAAATTATAGAATATTGTAAAGGACAGAGATATAAAGTGTGGTTATTGTCAAAAAGAGGCTTTGCAAAACAGTGTCTCAGAAGAACATTTATTTCCTTCCCATGTGTCTTCTGATTCATGTCTGCTTAGTTTACTCAGAAAAATAAATATTATACTACCGTCTGCCCTGCAGAACCAATATTACTACAGAAGAGCAAAATACATGCCATTCTGCTTCATGAATCAAAAATATCGCTGACTAAATTCTGATTGCAGAGTCACCACTGTTGGCAATGAAATACATGGCAAGAGAAACGCTTCTTTTTTTTTTTTTTTTTTAATATTTCCAATGCTATATTCTTAATGTATAGAATACACATAAATATTTGGCAAAATGTTATATTTGAACCTTGTTTTAGAAATACTTGAATTTATCCTGATAGAGACAAAAATGCTTGATATCTCAAGTCATGAATGTGGGAGTGTGCTCTGATATGAGTGGCAGTCACAGATCTCATTATCAGGAGATAGAGATTTAATTTAATAAATCCTTGATTTTTATGTGATAGTAATAGCAGCAAGTCTCCAAGAAATTGAGAAACATTGTACTGGTCCAATCATGCCTAATAGTGATTTGAAATTAGCTAAAGTAGAATTCTTCAGCCACAGAAAGTACATCTACATAAATACAGTGTCTGTATGATTGCATCAGCTCTTATCTTTATAATGGCAAAGATCCAGCAGCCGAAGCCAGCAAACTCAATCAATGCCACAGTGAAACTTGTTCCACTGTTAACTGCAGGACACAAATGACTATCTGCCTCCAAGGGCAATAATGACTCTTCAACCTGCAACATTAAAGGCTTAGTTAGGAACTTTTGGTACAATTCAGACAAGATCAGGCACATTCAGGGTGGTACAGATGTAGACAACTTTGGGTACAATTGAAAGGCAATCCAGCATTTAAATAGTTCTCCAAATTTTTGAATGTTCCTTTTGCACCAGATAGAAATTTTTGCCTCCTTTCTACATTCTTTTGTCACTAGTACATTTAACTTAAAAAGCAAGAATCTTCTCTGAAATGGCCTATCTTGTGAAACGGCAGAAATGAACTTTATCAGACCAGAGGCACAGAGGCAAAAAAAAAAAAAAAAAAAAAAAAAAAAAAAAACTCACAAAAAACCCTGTTGAATCCAGGTCACTCTCCTCTCTTAAATTCGGGCACATTAAAATCACATTACCTTCATATTTTAAAGCAGATGGGGGGAAATCATAGTTATATTTTTCATCCAGTCCATTCACCAACATTATAAGATATCTACTCTTAGCAGTGAACCTGGACACTATCCTTCATGGCTGTATTTCTCTTTCATTTGTCTTTCATCAGAACTCTTGAAGATTCTTTTTTTAATCCATTAATTTTACAATTACACAGTTATTAAAAACTCCATTTATATGTTATCATCTTACATATTGAATATTGACAACTGGATTTTTCAAATGAAACTCAGTATCATTAAAAAATTACCTTGTTCTTAGAGTTGCCATTTTCTTGTTTATCTCAACCTCAGAAATGTGCTTGGAATAACTGTATCTGCATTTGTCTTCACATGAATTGAATTTTATCAAACAAAATGATACCAAAATGCTATCTATCTAAATGTGCTCCGATCATGCATTCAAGTTTAAATTAACCTTTGATTATATACTTGGTCTGAACAATGGAGTCGGAGCATTGAACGTCTTTATTTTCCACTGCAGATCAATAAAGCTAATGAAATCAACCATTTGCAGGTCAAATGCCAGGTAATGCATCGGATCGACTCAGGGTAAAGGAGACCTGTGAAGTGAAAGGGTCACTCCAGTGTGCAGCAGGCTGATGACAAATGGGCCCCCTATGATGGCTCCCACACTACAAGCCAACTATGTCAGCCCATCACCATATACTAACTCTTGTCTTTTAAGCGGAAATGATGCGATCAGTCATTTTCTATTAAATGAGCATTCTGTAGTTTTGGTTTGCTTTTTCCCCTGGGAATGGAAAAGCACTGTTGGGGTTGAGAAAGAATTTTTAAAAATTCAAATTATTGTCTGGACTTACCCTCACAGGGTAAGGGGGCAGGTAAGTATTCCCTGCAGAGTCCAAGCCCAATACAGAGGCTTTGTTATCACTCTG
Organism: Theropithecus gelada; assembly: GCF_003255815.1. NCBI lineage: Eukaryota > Metazoa > Chordata > Mammalia > Primates > Cercopithecidae > Theropithecus > Theropithecus gelada. Next base: position 91,322,565 of record NC_037680.1, read on the forward strand.
TCTAACCAATTAAGGCAACTTCTTAAGACCTGAATGTGACCTCCTTTTATATATTTGCATGCCATTATTTTGAAAGGGCCTAGCTCATATTTTCCTGTCTTAAACATATTTTAATGTATGTAGCAGGAACATCTCATTCTCCCTCCAGCCTTTATTAGCTGCTTAGGATTGCTACTGGTGGTAGGCCGTTCTCTTTTCCCCCCATTTTGTGTTTGTTTCTGCTTCTTCTTTGGTATAAAATACACACATATAATCACCATATAAACACACACACACACACACCTTCTTCCTCACTCATAGTTACATTTCTTGTTGTTAGAATCAACACTTCATTGTCAGTGATCATGTGCCTTTCTAGCCAATAAGATATAGGAAGTAGCTTTTGGGTGTGGCTGACAGAACTAGTGAGCTCTTTTGTCTGCCTCTCAGTCTCAAATGACGTAGTGGTCAGAGTTTTAGTGGACACCATGTAACAATGATACAAGGTAGAAAATGGGAGCCACTGCCCTAGCCTCCAGACTTCATGTTACAGAAGAGAAAAACAAACCCCTACCTGCTTTAGGCTGCTGACTTTCAGATGCATGTGACTGATCTGAGATAGACCAAGTATTTATTGCCCTCCTTACGCCATGCACTTTATAGGTTCCCATTTCATCTTCATAGCCCTTCAAAATATCACTTTCCCCATTTTACAGATGAGGAGACTGAGTATCAGATGTGAAGGTGCTTGTCACAATTATGAAAGTTAGTTTTTCTAACAAAGTCAGCCCAGTATTAAACACTATGGTGTGCGGCCTCTGACACTGCCTTTCACAGTTAGTTCTTGTTAGATGTTGCTTCAGGGAAATCAGGGGCTGATTCTTTGTGCCAGACTCTTTCCTAACCACATCTAGGTTCAAAATTGTTGTGGAAGGATAAAGTGGTAGTCGATAGTTTGGGCTCTTGAGTCAGACAATCTGGGCTCAACTCTCAGCAAGACGAGGACTACCTGCATAACCTTGAGAGCTTAGTTACTTAAACTCTCATCTTTAAAATGGGACGACAACAACACTACTGAGACAATGAAGGCTGTTGTGAGAATTATTTAATACACATAAAAGAATGAAAACAGTGTCTGATCATACTAGGCAGGCAACAAGAAAGCATTCGTTGCTATCTATGATTACTATATGGTACTAGCTTTAAGGAGTTTATACAAATTAGAGCACTTTTGCTTTACTAATAAAAGCCAAAGGGCCGTTGACTTTCAACAGAAACTGGAGACAACAATTTCTCTAACTTTTTGATAGTTACAGTGAGTGAATGTTGGGGTAAAAGCCAAATTCTGGGGGCAAGGAGGGGAGGAGAAAGAAAGAAAGCTAATAATGTAAAGGGCAAATGGAAAATAAAAACTCGTGTTGCATTCACTGAAGTGGGTGAACTTCTGATGGCTTATAAAATAGGCAATTCCAAGTATTCTGCAGAACATTTTTTTTCCCTCTGAGATGACAAAGGTAGAAAATAACCAGAGAGCATCTAAGCTCAGAGTTTTTAAGACTGAATGCCATTGAAAGGTCAATAAGGGGTAAAAATACATAGCAAGGTAGGAGAGTGGTGGTATGGGGTGAATGGAAGTCCAGCAGCAGCAGAAAAATAATAACGGTAAGCCAAAGACAATGCGATTAGCCTTCTGTTCAAGACGTTAAGACAGGGATAGGCCGGGCGTGGTGGCTCAAGCCTGTAATCCCAGCACTTTGGGAGGCCGAGGCGGGCGGATCACGAGGTCAGGAGATCGAGACCATCCTGGCTAACACGGTGAAACCCCGTCTCTACTAAAAAAATACAAAAAAACTAGCCGGGCGAGGTGGCAGGCGCCTGTAGTCCCAGCTACTCGGGAGGCTGAGGCAGGAGAAGGGCGTAAACCCGGGAGGCGGAGCTTACAGTGAGCTGAGATCCGGCCACTGCACTCCAGCCTGGGCGACAGAGCCAGACTCCGTCTCAAAAAAAAAAAAAAAAAAAAAAAGACAGGGATGAAGGCAGAAACGCTTCTATGAGGGAAGATCCTACTAAAAGCAAGAAGAAAACACCCAAATTTAAGATGCAGAAAAAAGAAAATCGAATAATTAAGGGAGAACAATACTTTGAGCTCCAATTCTGTAGCCTTTCATCATACATGTGACATAATATTTAAAATAAGACAACTGGCCGGGCACAGTGGCTCAAGCCTGTAATCCCAGCACTTTGGGAGGCCGAGACGGGCGGATCACAAGGCCAGGAGATTGAGACCATCCTGGCTAACACAGTGAAACCCCGTCTCTACTAAAAAAATACAAAAAACTAGCCAGGCGAGGTGGCGGGCGCCTGTAGTCCCAGCTACTCGGGAGGCTGAGGCAGGAGAATGACGTAAACCCAGGAGGTGGAGCTTGCAGTGAGCTGAGACCCGGCCACTGTACTCCAGCCCGGGCGACAGAGTGAGACTCCGTCTCAAAAATAAAATAAAATAAAATAAGACAACTGAAGCAGGCTGTTATCTTTAGTAATCCTGATGACCACCTACAAATGCAAAAGATTTGTAAAGAAACAAAATTTTGGAAAAGCTTCAAAACAAGAGGAGGAAATGGCTCAGGATCAATATTTTAATTCACTGTTTCCTGACACTAAGCACATGCTGAAGATTTCAGTAGGCATGATCCCATTGAGGACGGCAAACTCTTAAATTCCTCTTTTTTGTTACATGAATTATTTTCCTTCAAATATTATAATATAATATTTAAAATATTCCCCAGATGTAACCACCTGAGTATAGTATTTCTATAGATTATTTACTACTCAAAGAAGGATAAATGGTTTATTTACCTTAATTCCCACAATGTACAGATATAATGAAAATTGAATAGCTGTATTTTCTTACAGATGAAAACAACCACAAAACCACAAGCTTATCTTCCAGTGAAGCAAAATAGCTTACCTGTCAATTCTTAAGAAATTATAGAACAGCATAAAAAGACATAAAGCAATTATTATATATACTTCCATTAGTTTGTTCTTTCTTCCTCTTTCAACTATGGTCATAGGAAATTGGTTGGGTTTCTACTTGATATCCGCTCGCCCCAAATGTCTAATTGATTATCAATTGATAGCCTTATATTTTTGTATCATAATTAACATGGCTTTTAAGAGTATATTCTTCTTATGCCCTTTTAAAACTCCCCATCACCCCCTCTACACCTACATGGCTTACATTTGCATTTTAGCAGATCTCCTATGAATACTGCCTTTACTTTTGGGTTATAATAACAAGATTTTTATACATCTCTATAGCATTACCAAAAGGAGAGTGTCTGGCCAGGAAACATTACAAAGACTTGCTGCTAAAAAGATTAACTATGAATGTACAGTTTTTTTGGTATAGAATACTATGGATAACTCAGTAGCCATTTGGGCAGGGGATGACTGGTCATTTACAGTGATCATTCAAGAGCCCACGTCTCATTTGGAAAGGAAAATGCTTACTAAGTTTTGTCTGCAAGTTGTCCCAAGCCTCAAATGACCAAGTTGCCTTATCAAATATTCCTTTCAAGTGGCCAGGTTACATCATTTTAAACAAGTCTATGCCAATTATTTCCAAACAGCAAATGTAATCCAATGCACCATTTTATATATATTGAGTTTCTGGTTTTCAGAAGAATGCGTATGAACCCTAAAGGTGTTGTTCCCATTGACTGTCCCTTTATCTGCCTGAAAACCACAGTAAAATAACACAATGAACAACCTGATGTACCTCTCAATACAACATATGATGAGCGAAAATGACTTAGGTGGAGGTACTTTCAAATCCAAGTGCCGGCATTGGGAACATAGACAATAAGGAAGAAGCTGATTCACCCCTCAAAACCCCACTAAGGGAAAACAACTGCCACCTTATAATTGCCAAGCCAAACAGTCAGGAGTGATGGCCAAATGAAAATCTTTTCCAGACAAAATATTTATTGATTGTATTCTTTCTTACAAACCAACTGATACACTCCATCGAAGTATAAACATAAAGTAGAAAACAGGGAATCCAATAGAGAAGAAAAGCAACAGGGTTCCCAGCAACTGGGAAAGAAGGGGAGTCCCAGGATGAAGGTGAGGTGGCAGGTCTCACTGGCAGCCAGTCCAGATGGGAGTGGGAAGACATTGGTGGTGCCAGGGGAAGTATTTCCAGGAAAAAAAATGAAACTATTCATCTACTGCCTGCATAGGTTTGTCTTGGAGAAAAAATTGTATTGTAAGACTGTGAGACCTTTTAGAAATATCAAAGTCACGGAAGATTTAGATATGAGTTCAAAAATTTAGACAAATTTTAAGAACTAATAAAATGAAGAAAAACAAGGTTTACAAAAATGCAATTATTGCAAATGAGTTGGAAGAGCAATGAATATTTCCATAGGCATTGTGGTGAAAACCCCTGAAAGAGATTTAAATTACCCACTAGGAAGGTGGGGAGACGGAGACAGAAGGAATCTGAGTGCCAAAATCATCATCCAATCCAACAGGGAATCAATAGATACCTAAAATGAAGGAGTCAAGAAAATGCAGTACAGACATACGTACTAAGTAGAAGGTGAAATACCAAAATAAACTGCTACAGGAGTACTAAGTGTTTCTAGGCAGAAGTTGAGAGAGGTAGAGAAGGCATATATTTTAGTCTGAATCTTTTAGCAATATTTGCATTTTTAAACTACATGCACAAATTGCTACAAAATAAAAAGATTTTAAATGCCAATAATCTGTTTTAAAAACCTCTCTGACATAAACAACCACCCTCCCCCTTTTTTTCTGTTTTTTTTTTTTTCCTTTTTCTTTGAGACGGAGTCTCCCTCTGTCACCCAGGCTGGAGTGCAGTGGCGTGATCTCGGCTCCCTGCAACCTCCGCCTCCCAGGTTCAAGGGATTGTCCTGCCTCAGCCTCCTGAGTAGCTGGGACTACAGGCATGTGCCACCACATCTGGCTAATTTTTTGTATTTTCAGTAGAGACAGGATTTAATCGTGTTAGCCAGGATGGTCCTCATCTCCTGACCTCATGATCTGCCCACCTCAGCCTCCCAAAGTGCTGGGATTACAGGCGTGAGCCACTGCCTAGCCAAAAAAAAAAAAAAAAAAAAAAAAAAAACCCTTTCTAATGACTACATCTGACTTCATAGAAAACCAGCATGAATATTTAAAAGATGCATTGTTTTAGAAAGGTAGATGAAATAAATCTGGATAGATTTAACTACTGTTTAATCCCTTCAGATTAAATTTGCTAATTTAGCAAATTAAATACGGATGGCAAAAAACTCATTTCCCATTCATGGTTTCAGCAAACTGCATTTCCTATTTCTGACTTGAATTCATAATTTGAAAAAAACACCAAAAACCGCTATTAAATATTGATAAAATGCCTTTCTCTTCTGCAAAAGACTAGAAGTACCACTCAAGAGTAATCAAACAATGTTTAGTACATACAGTGAATATTAACTCATCTGATAGTAAGGTAAATCCTAGATACCTTGCCAAAAAATACCTGACTGTGTCCAGAGAAAACACTGATTTGGTTCTTTTAACAAGTGAGTCATGTGTAGCAAGGTAGACTTTGTTGAAACACAGCAATACCCACTAGCAAGGAGGTCTCCAACATGATGTTTCTCTTGGACAGGAAAATAGGGGTCTGCCTTGCCAAAAACAATACCTGTGCAACCATCTGTTTATTCGTTTGGCTCTTCTACTAGAGTGTAGTAAGCCCATTGAGGACTGGGGCTATATCTTACTCACCTTTGTTCTTCCAGGTGAGCAACACTGTCTGATACCCAGTAGGTCCTCATAGTCAATGAATCAACATAGTACAAACTACTGGGTTAATTAGTAACAGATTCTTCCTCACCCTCTTAAAATGTAAAGCCACATCCTTGGCGGGCGCCTGTAGTCCCAGCTACTCGGGAGGCTGAGGCATGAGAATGGCGTAAACCCGGGAGGCGGAGCTTGCAGTGAGCCGAGATCCGGCCACTGCACTCCAGCCTGGGCGACAGAGCGAGACTCCGTCTCAAAAAAAAAAAAAAAAAAAAAAAAGTAAAACCAAATATTTAGGAAGGAAAAGGATAAAATGCATATGTATCACTGCAAGTGAATCTTTGCATGACACTTTAAGTAAGAGGATACTTACTGAAAAAGTTAAATGCCTAATCTTTATACTTTCTGGCACATATCTGCAAAAGAAAGGTCAATAGAAAAATAATATCTCGGCCAGGCCCAGTGGCTCACACCTGTAATCCCAACACTGTGAGGCTGAGATGGAAGGATTGCTTGAGGCCAAGAGTTTGAGACTAGTCTGAGCAACACATGAGATCCCATCTCTACAAAAAATACAAAAATGAGCTGGGTATGGTGGCATTCACCTGTAGTCCCAGGTACTTGGGAAGCTGAGGCAGGAGGATTGCTTGAGTCTAGGAGTTCGAGGCTGTAGTGAGCTGCGATCGTGCCACTGCACCCTAGCCTGGGTGACAGCAAGACCCTGTCTAAAACAAAAAACAAAAAAACAAAAAACAAAAACAAAAAACCAAAAAAACCTCAACTGACTTCATTTATTTTTCAGAATGTACTAATTTTCTTTTAATATAAATGCCATAAGTGTTAATCCTTAGTTCTACAGCCCAGAAAATTAATCTGAATTTACCACGATGCCAAAATTTCAGCACTTATAGAAAAAAGGAAAGAATTATTACAAAGAGGATGGTAATGACTTTAAGGCACATCATCATATTCTACAGCAAATTCCACATACCTTAGCTTTAGAAATGTGTGTGATGAGTAATCAGACACATTGCATACATAATATACAGTTATAGGCAAACACACATACACATACATACTTCTCGCATCACAATAGATGCTTAAATAAAAAATAAATTTCTGAATGGTGTGATGATGTCACAAGTAAATTCCAGCAATAAATGGTGCTAAAGCAGTAGTAACTTGAAACTGGGAAATGCAGGCATAAAAATCACCTAGAGAATTTTTTTGAACCATATTCCTTCTTTCCACTCTCTTTCTCTTACCCTTTGGTGTTTTTTTCGTTTGTTTTTACCCCTTCTACCCTCAACTAGGAGGGCATGGCCCTCAGTTGAAAATCACTTGTACTGAGCCACAATTATGGACTGGAATATCATTAACTGGAATATTACGTACTTCTAGTCTGCTGCAGGGGAAAGCAACACACACACACACTTAAAAATTACTTGTGTTTTTAAGCATGGCTTACTTTAGAAATGGTAAATGTATTCCAGCTGATAAACCAACTTGACCAACTAGATGTGGTTGTCTGAAACAAAAATTGAGAAAGATCTCCAGATCCTTTGCAGTCTCCAAACCAAAGTATAGTGATTAGTAAGTCTGCTGAGGTAGAGCTGAGGTTGCCCCAAGTGTGGGACTGACAGTCTTCCTTCTGGTTGTCCTAGAACAGTCCAGTAAATTCATTCAAGTAGATATCAGATCAAAGGCTCTATTAAAGCATAATAGCAAATGCTTTAATAGCCTTAAGGACACAGGTGCCCCAGGGGGTAGTATGGGATAGAGAAAGAACACAGGCATTTGATGTAGGTCCTGCCATTAGTGAGTAGAATGATCTTGGGCGAGTCACTAGAGTTCTCTGGACCAGTTTCCTCATCTTAACAAAAGAACTTCTCACAATCAATATAATCTCTTAAGGTCTCTACCAAAAGGCAGATTGTTTCTCCTTTTTCTTTTTATGGTTAGTTTTTAATGCATAAGGTGTTTTTAGTCACACAGGTTAAGTTTCACCAACTCATGAAAATCACAGCAATCAGTTAAGGCTCCTTTTGTAATTTTTGTATTTTAGATGCAACTACAAGCTATAATTTAAATGTGTAGTCTATGCAGTGCATTCTACAGAGATGGTAGCCATGGATACTGACTTAGCATGACCTTTTAAAGAAACTTAGGCCCCTCCCACTCCAAATGTATTATAAAGATAATAATATTCAAGACCCATCCCGGCCAACATGGTGAAACCCTGTCTCTACTAAAAATACAAAAATTAGCTGGGCGTGGTGGCACGTGCCTGTAGTCCCAACTACTTGGGAGGCTGAGGCAGGAGAATTGCTTGAACCCGGAAGGTGGAGGCTGCATGCAGTGAGCCATCGAAAAACTGCATTCCAGCCTGGGCAAGAGTGAGACTCCTTCTCAAAAAAAAAAAAAGAAGTAATAATAATAATGTAGTCATTGTTTCTATAATAGAACAATCCAAATATTCAACACCAGGGATTCAGTTTCATAAATCATGATATATCTTGTTGGCTACTACACTTTTTGAAATTATGTATAAGATACTTAATTACATGGAAAAACAAGGAAAGTAAAAGCATACACAAGGTTTAATGCCTTAGTTATAAAAGCTATGTAGGTGTGCTTAAACGGGGGGGGGGGGGAAACAGATTCAGAATCCTATTTCCCTAAAAAGGAAAACAAATTCTCGGATCATCATGGCGGTGGGAGGCAGGATTAGATTGCAGTTTTGGACAGAGCAGCGTGCAGAGGCTCACGTCATGAGTTTTAACTCCAGATTGACTTCAAGAACAAACCAGCAATCCCGAGAAGACCCACAGACCCTCAGAAGGAAGCGAACTGCTCTTGCAGGACCCAGGAGACACCCCAAATACTGTGAGTGATCCAACTGCACAAGTGGGAAAGGGAGACCCTCGTTTCCTGAACACACAGCCCCACTGGAGAGGCTGAAAGTCTGTGTGTGGGAGAAGTTACGGACTTTACTTGGAGCTGAGTCAGTTTGGAGAGCCAAGTGAAACACAGGGGTAGAGGAAGCAGCAGAAAGACCCTGGGAGCTCACTGGGTCCCCAAGCAGCCCATTCCTGCCTGGTTTAAAACAGGGATCCATATGGAGGGCAGCCAGAGAAGCAGGGGCTAAAACTCCACAGGGAGAGGGAAATCTCTAGCGGAACATTGTAACAATTTGAACAGGGTGAGAAACCTCCTGGCCAGAAGTTGGGGGCAGGCGCAAATCTGGTGTGCAGATGCCACAGGTGGGGATAGAACCAAGTCCTTTTCATTCCCAGCTGGGAGGCGGGTAGCCTGGGGCAGAGTTTCAAGCCTGTCTAGCCCTCCACCAGGAAACAGACTCAGGGCCAGTGGTCGGGGGAACACAGTGGGAGTGAGACCGGCCCTTCGATTTGTGTGGGAGCTGGGTGAGGCCTGTGACTGCCAGCTTTCCCCCACTTCCCTGACAACCTGCATGACTCAGGAGACGCAGCCATAATCCTCCTAGGTACACAACCCCTGGGTATACCATTCCCAGTGACCTGGGAATCTCACTTCCATCCCCAGCTGCAGCAAGACTCGCCCAAGGAGAGTCTGAGCTCAAACATGACTAGCCCCACCCCCACCAGATGGTCCTACCCACCCTGGTAGCAGAAGACAAAAGGCATATAATCTTGGGAGTTTTAGGGCTCCGCCCACTGCTGTTTCACCCACATACTACCACAGCTGATGCTCTCTGGAAAGTGCCACCTCCCGGCAGGAGGCCAACCAGCTCAAAAATAGAGCATTAAACCACCAATGCTAAGAATGCTCATGGAGTCCACTGCACACAGCGCTCTCCTCCCACCCACCACCTCCACAGGAACAGGCACTGGTATCCAAGGTAGAGAGACCCATAGATGGTTTATATCACAGGTCTCTGTGCACACAGTCCCCAGTACCAACCTGGAGCCAGGTAGACTCGCTGGGTGGCTAGACCCAGAAGAGAGACAACAATCACCGCAGTTTGGCTCAGTGTATCCAGAGTTGGTTCCTTCCAGTGGGTTCTTGGTCTCACTGACTTCAAGAATGAAGCCGCGGACCTTCACGGTGAGTGTTACAGTTCTTAAAGTTGGCACGGACCCAGAGAGCAGCAGCAAGATTTATTGTGAAGAGCAAAAGAACAAAGCTTCCACAGTGTGGAAGGGGACCCCAGTGGGTTGCTGCTGCTAGCTGGAGTGGCCGGCTTTTATTCCCTTATTTGTCCCTGCCCACATCCTACTGATTGGTCCATTTTACAGAGTGCTGATTCGTGAGTTTACAACCCTTTAGCTGACACAGAGCGCTGATTGGTGCGTTCCTACAGAGAGCTGACTGGTGCATTTACAATCCTTTAGCTAGACACAGAGTGCTGATTGGTGCATTTATAATCCTTTAGCTAGACACAGAGTGCTGATTGGTGCGTTTTTTACAGACTGCTGATTGGTGCATTTACAATCCTTTAGCTAGACACAGAGCGCAGATTGGTGCGTTTACAATCCTCTAGCTAGACAGAAAAGTTATCCAAGTCCCCACTTGACCCAGGAAGTCCAGCTGGCTTCACCTCTCAGCAGGAAGCCGTATCCACAGGAAAAGGTGGAGAGTTCTACAGCAAGGGAACACTCTGTGGGACAAAAAAATCTGAACAGCAGCCTTCAGCCCTAGACTTTCCCTCTGACAGAGCCTACCCAAATGAGAAGGAAACAGGAAAGCAACCCTGGCAATATGACAAAACAAGCTCTTCAACACACCCCCAAAAAATCACACTAGTTCACCAGGAAGGGATCCAAACCAAGAAGAAATCCCTGATTTACCTGAAAAAGAATTTAGGAGGTTAGTTATTATGCTAATCAGGGAGGGACAAGAGAAAGGCGAAGCCCAATGCAAGGAAATAAAAAAAATTATACAGTAAGTGGAGGGAGAAATATTCAAGGAAATAGCTTAAGAGAAAATAAAAAACCCAGGAAACATTGGACACTTTTAGAAATGCGAAATGCTCTGGAAAGTGTCAGCAATAAGACTGAACAAGTAGAAGAAAGAAATTCAGAGCTCAAAGACAAGCTCTTCTAATTAACCCAATCCAACAAAGACGAAGGAAAAAGAATAAAAAAATATGAACAAAGTCTCCAAGAAGTCTGGGATTATGTCAAATGACCAAACCTAAGAATAATCAGTGTTTCTGAAGAAGAAGAGAATTCTAAAAGCTTGGAAAACATATGTGGGGGAATAATCGAGGAAAACTTCCCTGGCCTTGTGAGAGACCTAGAGATGCAAATACAAGAAGCACAAAGAACACCTGGGAAAATCATTGCAAAAAGATCTTCGCCTAGGCACACTGTCATCAGGTTATCCAAAGGTAACACAAAGAAAGAATCTTAAGAGCTGTGAGACAGAAGCACTAGGTAACCTATAAAGGAAAACCTATCAGATTAACAGCAGATTTCTCAGCAGAAACACTACAAGCTAGAAGGGATTGAGGTGCTATCTTCAGACTCCTCAAACAAAACAATTATCAGCCAAAGATTTTTTATTCAGCGGAACTAAGCATCACTTATGAAGGAAAGATACAGTCTTTTTAGACAGACAAATACTGAGAGAATTCGCCATTACCAAGCTACCACTATAAGAACTGCTAAAAGGAGCTCTAAATCTTGAAACAAATCCTGGAAACACAGCAAAACAGAACCTCTTTAAAGCATAAATCACACAGGACGTATAAAATAAAATACAAATTAAAAAGCAAATACAAGAAACAAACAAACAAAAAAAACTAATGTGTACTGGCAACAAAGAGCATGATGAATGCAACGGTACCTCACATTTCAATACTAACATTGACTGTAAATGACCTAAATGCTCCACTTAAAAGATACAGAACCACAGAATGGATAAGAACTCACCAACCAACTATCTGCTGCTGAGACTCACTTAACACATAACGATTCACAGAAACTTAAAGTAAAGGGGTGGAAAAAGGCACTTCATGCAAATGGACACCAAAAGTGAGCAGGGGTAGTTATTCTTATATCAGACAAAACAAACATTAAAGCAACAGCAGCTAAAAGAGACAAAGAGGGATATTATATAATGGTAAAAGGCCTTGCCCAACAGGAAAATATCACAGTCCTAAACATATAAGCACCTAACATTGGAGCTCCCAAATTTATAAAACAATTATTAACAGACCTAAGAAATTAGATAGACAGCAATACAATAATAGTGGGGGACTTCAATACTCCACTGACAGCACTAGACAGGTCATCAAGACAGAAAGTCAACAAAGAAACAACGGATTTAAACTATACCTTGGAACAAATAGACTTAACAGATATATACAGAACATTTCATCTGACAACTGTAGAATACATATTCCATTAAACAGTGCATGGAACTTTCTCCAAGTTAGATCATATGACAGGCCATAAAACGAGCCTCAATAAATTTAAGAAAATTGAAATTGTATCAAGCACTCTCTCAGACCACAGTGGAATAAAACTGGAAATGAACTCCAAAAGGAACCTTTAAAATCATGCAAATAACCTGCTTCTGAAAGAGTACTGGGTCAAAAACAAAATCAAGATGGAAATTTAAAAATTCTTGAAACTGAATTACAGTAATGACACAACATACCAAAACCTCTGGAATACAGCAAAGACAGTGCTAAGAGGAAAGTTCATAGCCCTAAATGCCTACATCAAAAAAACTGAGAGAGCACAAACTGACATTCTAAGGTCATAGCTCAAGGAATTAGAGAAATAGGAAGAAACCAAACCCAAACCCAGCAGAAGAAAGGAAATGAGCAAGATCAGAGAAGAACTAAATGAAATTGAAACAAAACAAAACAAAAAATACAAAAGACAGATGAAACAAAAAGCTGGTTCTCTGAAAAGATAAATAAAATTGATAGACCATTAGCAAGATTAACCAAGAAAAGAAGAGAGAAAATCCAAATAACCTCACTAGAAATGAAACAGGAGATATTACAACTGACACCACTGAAACACAAAAGATCATATAAGGCTACTGTCAACACCTTTACACACATAAACCAGAAAACCTAGAAGAGATGGAGAAGTTCCTGGAAAAATACAACCCTCCTAGCTTAAATCAGGAACAATTAGATACCTTGAACAGACCAACAACAAGCGGTGAGATTGAAATGGTAATTTAAAAATTACCAACAACAACAAAAAAGTCCAGGATAAGACGGATTTTCAGCAGAATTCTACCAGACATTCAAAGAATTGGTACCAATCCTTTTGAAACTATTCCACAAGATAGAGAAAGAAGGAACCCTTCCTAATTCATTCCATGAAGCCAATATCACCCTAATACCAAAACCAGGAAAGGACATAACCAAAAAAGAAAACTACAGACGGGTATCCTTGATGAATACAGATGCTAAAATCCTTAACAAAATACTAGCCAACCAAATCCAACAACTTATCAAAAAGATAATCCACCATGATCAAGTGGGTTTCATACCAGGGATGCAGGGATGGTTTAACATATGCAAGTCATGATAAATGTGATACACCACATAAACAGAATTAAAAACAAAAAACACATGATCATCTCAATGGATGCAGAAAAAGCATTAAAGAAAATTCAACATCCCTTTATGATTAAAACTCTCAGCAAAATTGGCCTACAATGGACATAGCTTAATGTAACAGCCAACATAATACTGAATGGAGAAAAGTTGAAAGCATTCCCTCTGAGAACTGGAACAAGACAAGGGTGCCCACTGTCACCACTCCTCTTCAACAGAGTACTGGAAGTCCTAGCCTGAGCAATCAGACAAGAGAAAGAAATAAAGTGCATCCAAATCAGTAAAGAGAAAGTTAAACTGTCACTGTTTGCTGACGATATGATCATTTATTTTGAAAACCCTAAAGACTCCTCCAGAAAGCTCCTAGAACTGATAAAATAATTTAGCAAAGTTTCTGGATACAAGATTAATGCACACAAATAAGTAGCTCTTCTATATACCAACTGCGACCAAACGGAGAAGCACATCAAGAACTCAACCCCTTTTACAATAGCTGAAAAAAAAAATACTTAAGAATATACCTAACCAAGGAGTCAAAAGACTTCTACAAGGAAAACTACAAAACACCACTGAAAGAAATCAGACAGCATGAACAAACGGAAATGCAGCCCATGCTCATGGATGCGTAGAATCATTGTGAAAATGACCATACTGCCAAAAGCAATCTACAAATTCAATGCAATCCCCATCAAAATACCACCATCATTCTTCACAGAATTAGAAAAAACAATCCCAAAATTCATATGGAACCAAAAAAGAGCCCGCATAGCCAAAGCAAGGCTAAGCAAAAGGAACAAATCTGGAGGCATCACACTATCAAACTATACTATAAAGCCATAGTCACCAAAAATGCATGGTACTGGTATAAAAAGAGACACATAGACCAATGGAACAGAATAGAGAACCCAGAAATAAACCCAAATACTTACAGCCAACTGATCTTAGACAAAGCAGACAAAAACATAAAGTGGGGAAAGGGCATCCTTTTCAACACACGGTGCTGGGATAATTGGCTAGCCACATGTAGGAGACTGAAACTGGATCCTCATCTCTCACTTTATACAAAAATCAACTCAAGATGGATTAAGGACTTAAACCTAAGACCTGAAACTGTACAAATTCTAGAAGATAACATTGGAAAAACCCTTCTAGACATTGGCTTAGGCAAGGATTTCATGATCAAGAACGCAAAAGCAAATGCAATAAAACCAAAGATAAATAGCTGGGACCTAAAGAGCTTTTACATGGCAAAAGGAACAGTCAGCAGAGTAAATGGACAACCCAGAGTGGGAGAAAATTGTCATAATCTGTACATTTGACAAGGACTAATATCCAGAATTTACAACAAACTCAAATCAGTAAGAAAAAAACAAACAATCCTATCAAAAAGTGAACTAAGGACATGAATAGACAGTTCTCAAAAGAAGATACGCAAATGGCCAATAAACATATGAAAAAATGCTCAACATCAGAAATGATCAGCAAATCAAAACTACAATGTGATATCACCGTACTCCTGCAAGAATGGCCATAATCAAACAATCAATCAAAAAACAGTAGATCTTGGCATTGATGCAGTGAACAGGGAACACTTCTACACTGCTGGTGGGAATGCAAACTAGTACAGCCGCTATGGAAAACAGTGAAGATTCCTTTAAGAACTAAAAATAGAACTACCATTTGATCCAGAAATCCCACTACTGGGTATCTACCCAGAGGAAAAGAAGTCATTATTCAAAAAAGATACTTGCACACGCATGTTTGTAGCAGCACAATTCACAATTGCAAAATCGTGGAACCAACCCAAATGCTCATCAATCAACAAGTGGATAAACTGTGGTGTATGTGTATATATACATATATATATATATATATACACACACATGATGTAATACTATGCAGCCATAAAAAGGGATGAATTAAGAGCATTTGCAATGACCTGGATGAGATTGGAGACTATTATTCTAAGTAACCCAGGAATGGAAAACCAAACATCGTATGTTCTCATTGATATGTGGAAGCTAAACTATGACAATGTGAAGGCATAATAATAATACAATGGACTTTGGGGACTTGGGAGGAAGACTGGGAGTGGGGGCGAGGGATAAAGACTACAAATATGGTGCAGTGTACACTGCTCAGGTGATGGGTGCACCAAAATCTCACAAATCACAACTAAAGAACGTATGTAACCAAATACCACCTGTACCCAAATAACTTATGGGGAAAGAAAAAGAGACAAGAATGTTAATAGTTGTGGATTAAGTCAATGTTTCCAAGGCCCAACTAAAAGAATAAACGTTAAGGAGTGAGGGAGAAGTGGTGAGGATGTGGTGAACGGAAGCTCAGGTCCCCTGTTATCAGCATTCGATGTACTTTTAACACTATGAAGGCCACACAAAATAGTTTCGGTTTAATGGCCCCTGGATTTTGTGCCTGTTTTCTTCCTTGTGCATTTGTCTTCTGCAGAAAATTCTTTTCATATTTCTCAACTATGTAATACTTTTGTAAACAGATTTGTTTAAAAACTCAGACATTTACATGAGAAAGATTCAGAAAAAGACCTTTATTTTTAGGTTACATTATCTTACACAGCAGGCAAATGGGGTGTGGTTTTGACAAACTAGTGGTCTTAATGAAAATATGAGTCTCACAAACTATAAACTAAGGCAGGAAAGATAAACATTCTTGTCTTAGGCCTCAAGTGGAGGTGGCGGAAGGGTTTATGATATTATGGTAACAGTAGAAGCTTTGCCAGTACTGTCCAAGGTACACCACTTCTGTGTAGAGGCCTAAGCAATCTTGGTATCCACGGTAAATACACAGAGGGGATGAAAGCTAAACATTTTAGTTAAAAGAGCAGGGGTGGCTATATAGATGGGCAAACTTTACCAGTGCAGATGGGATGGCGAGAAGTCAGAAACAGGAAACAAGGGCCTGGCTCTGGTTGTTGTTCAGGCTACAACCAGTAAAGTGAAGACAGGAAGACGCCCAGTAGTAGATGTGCATGGGACACAAAAGCCAGGATACTCAGGACTGACACAAGCTGTGCCACCAATAGCCACTTTTTTGTGAGCTTGCTCACAGGGTTACTGGAAGGCGAGTTGTGAATGCCTACAGTGTGCTGAGCACTTTCACACATCTTTACACCTGGGTGAAATCAACAGTATTTCCCCCCCTTCATCACTGATGATACAGGTTAGATTGTTAACAAACCCATGTCTAACTTCAAAGCCAACGCAGAATCCTCCCTAGGGCTGGAGTATGTCATTAACCCTTTAAGCCTAGTCAAAGAACACGCTTTTCCCACTTCTCTCACATCACCATTCTAATAGAAACTTACAGGTATCAGAAAGTGCACCTTGTGCCTTAGAAAGCTACACAAATAATCAACAATCCCTAATTTATAAGAATGTCTGCAGCTTAATTAGCCAGGCATAAGCCACATTAGTTGACTAAAAAAAAACTACAGCTCTTAACCGAAGACAACTTCTCAGTAGCTATTCATTAGTTCCTGCCATTTTAATGTGTTCAGAGTAGGAAACAGAATAGACAATTGTGACTGCAATGAGGTCCGTGAACGTTTAGAACACAATTAATGTTTTTTCCACATTGACTCATGGAAACAATAACAGCTAATGCAGCCCCATTCCCACCCGTGAATCATCTTATTCCCACAGAAAACATCAAACCTCCCCAATATCATCCTCTAGGCAGAGGTCACTTAACTATTAAATTCACAAAGCAGGTGCAAAAAAAAAAAAAAAGAAAGAAAAGAAAAGAAAAGAAAAAAAGGACCAATGAAATAAAGGAAAAATTCTATTTACTGAAATTCAAGTAGCTAAATTACCTCTTAGGTGAAGTCAGTGAAAACCCTCACACATTGCTCATTTACCCTTATTTCAATCATAATTCTAATATACTTCCCATCTGGTTTCTATTTTTCAGCAGGTCAAAAGAAAAAAAAATTAAGTTAGATATGGTGAAGTATTAGCAGAGACAGAAAAATAGCTACAAAGTGGCAGCTGTCAAGGAAAAAGAAGAACAGTTACAAATTCAAGTAGAACTAGAAAACAGCCATGAGAATGTGGAAAAGCTACCAGCCTCTCACTTTTATAGAGACACAAAGGAATCAGTGTGTAATTGTTTCTTAATGACGATTCCCAACTATCAAAGTTATACTATATTCGGAATAATCTAAGGTAATAAAGTATCTAGTACATTTTAGAAATACTTTTATTCAAAATTAATTAAAAAGTGTTATGTTCAAAATGATAAGATTTTGTTAGTTAATAGATTTCCTCACCAAGTCATGTTGGGCCTCATTCAACAACACAGAATAAGCCAATTTTATACAAGACACAGATATATGGAAACACAAATAATTTTAATGATTTATGGTAAATAAGAAGGAAGCTTGAATCTATGATTGAAAAATAAAAATTACATACATATCTATACAGAGTGTACAATCACAAGTTTCAAGAGCTTAACACAAACTAACTGCTGTCAAAATAAGTATTTAACAAAACAAAGATGAAACTGCTTAACAGTCAGGGAAAAACAACAAAAAGAAGGGAGGGGTGATAAACCAAGAAAATGAATGACAAAAACTGAGCAAGAGCCCTCAAAGGTATCTTTACAAACAGGAATTCAGATGCAAGGAACAGACACAAACCTGTCTAAAATGTGACCTATGAGGCAATACAAAGTGACCTGAAGTCAGTTATAAATAAAAAATGACACCCAAAATCCCAGAGAGTCTTAAATTATTTAATCCAGACATTATCTAACCCCTCGGATTTTTGTTTGGTGCTATGGTGTTCGTCATTTTCCATCAGAATGAAATGTGGGACAAATGCATTACTGGTTGCAGAGAGTGTTTCAGAGCTAATTCACCCAGCAAGGTCAGGGTCAAAAGGTTATGTTGTTCATACAATATATTTCTTGATACGAAAAAAACAACACGTCAAAGAAAGAATTAAAGCAAAATGTATTTTCAAATGATAAACAGAATCTCAAACTTTCAAGTAAGTGCATCTTAAGATGTTGATGAACTTCAGAGATTCGCAGTATTTTAAAACTAGGGATAGTCTATTCCAGTTGTTATCAAACTGTCCTCTTTTGTTCATGAGGAACCAAACTGGCAGGTCTCTCAGTGTCTCCTTCGCCAAGTCTTTAATTTTATAAGTATATTCAATGTCTAGGAAGGAATTATTAAAGAATTCTGCTTCTTAAAAAAATGTTTCAAAATAATCGAATGTATCCTTGTCGATTCGGGAATGAGAGCACACAGAGCAGAGTAACCTCCCAGGTCTGGCCACTCTCACGTGGTATCCCGCCCACTCACTGAGGCCTTGCCTGTTTGATACTAGTAAGGTCTCCCCATGCCTACTTCTACACTTACTGTATGGCCTTTTGTATGATCTGGAAAAAATCTGTTGTAAATCAAGTAATCACCAACTTCTGCCTCCATGCCAACCTAAAAACTTTTAAAAACTTTACAAAGGAAGAAATTAAGACCTTCAAAATTATTTTGCAAATACCAACAAGGTTTACCAGAAGAAGACTGCTTTTTAATTTAAAGTAATGACGTTGGACTGATAATGTGCTAGATTGGTCAGACTTCTTAAAAAAAAAACTGATATTAAAATGTGTTAGAGAAAATGTTCTAAGTATATATACATATGTAGTAGATAAACAGTTATATATTGATAGTTATAAGCAAATGTACAGAATACAAATATGTACTATGAGCCTAGTGTTGATTTTTACCACAAAAAAAAAATGTTAAAGATTAAATCACGATTTCCTGATGAATATACAACATAAAAAACCGAGATAAAAGTGTAGAAACAGACAACAAAGTAAATTACAAGAAAAGAAATAAACACAATATAGGATAAAGACAATTGCAGATAGGAGAATTAAACACCTAAGGTGGTTGGTATATTTAGACCAAATACTCTCTTTGCAATAAAGCCAAAATATTTGATAATATTCTCTGTTTACTTAAAAAAAAAATGGCAAATTTTTTCACTGGTGGCAGGTATGGATTTTATTAAAGAATATTCAAAGACTCAAACAGTAATGATACCACTTGTCTATTTAACCAGGATTCTGGTGTCCTCTCATTAATCTTTGATACTCAATAATCTGAATAGAAAGACATGATGAATCAAAAAACATGCCAATTTTAAAAAGAAAAACCTTTAAAAGCAATCCCAGCATCTAAACGGTAAACACAACATGAATTCCTAATCTGGCATTAGACCTTTTTTTTTTTTTTTTTTTTGATTCAAAGACAAATATGAATGACTCTACCTATTTGTAAAAATGTGAAAAATTAAAAACAGTACAATGACTGGGCTCTCACAAACCGTGCAAGTTCAATTTGAAATGTTCATCTGGTACAATATTCAGCTGTCAAGAGGAAGCAACTCAAAGGACATCACACAGTCTATAAACCAGCTTGAAGGAGCCTTCCAGACTTTGCCCTGCCGAACCCTCTCTGGGTGAGAATTAGACAAATCCTCATAGATGATATACTGCGTGCAGAAGCGCTGATCAGAATCGGGCCTTGCATGGTATGCGACTGTATTGATGGTCTGAGTCACGTCACTGTCTGGCTTGGGCTTTCTACTGAGGATCTGACCCCCACCTGCAGTGACGAGCTTAATAAGGTTGTCCTTTGGATGGTGTTTGAAAGATCCCCCCAAATAGAAGTAGCATCCATCAAATAGCTTTGGCAACTGAAATAATGAGAAAACATTTGTTAAAGGCAGATCAAAATACTGTATTCAAAAACACTGCATATGAATGAGGAAAATAAAAATACACGTTGAGTATCCCTTACCTGAAACATTTGGACCAGAAGCATTTCAGATTCAGAAATTTTTTGGGTTTTGGAAAATTTGCATATATATGAGATATCTTAAGGATGAGACTCAAGCCTAAACACAAAATTCATTTGTTTCTTGTACACTTTATGCACACAGCCTGAGGTAATTTTACACAATATTTTTAGTAATTTTGTGCATGTAACAAAATTTTGACCATGTTCTGTGACCTGTCACATGAGGTCAGGTGTGGAATTTTCCACTTGCGGCATCATGTCAAAGTTCAAAAAGTTTTGGATTTTGGAGCATTTTGGATATTGGATTAGGGATGCTCAATCTGTAATAATTATGAGCAGCTAAGAAGCTACTTAATGAGGTGCTGGGACAAGTTAAATTTCAAGCATACTAATTGGATCAAGAAAAATACTTAGGCAAATAGGGGCTTCCTATTTACAATTTTTTCCCTAAGATTCAGTCACCATTTTGGTTCCTTTTCACTCTTCTAAAATTTTAGATGTGTTTGGTATAAAGAAAACAAAAAAATGTTCATCAAACTTTTTTCATCAGGATGTTTATGCTTATGTGGTGGGACTTAAAAACCCCACAATTCCTAGCTTTTATAAAATAGGCTTCAGAGACACAAGGCAAATGTAATTACAAGAGTAACATCTTTTCCATGGACTTTTATCCAGTTCTGCCCATCCACATTCAGGTCCCTACACATTACCAACCTAAGGTCTCCAGGGCAGCCACCGTGGGGGGTGTGCCCTCCACGGTTCCAGAAATGTATTCACGGGCACAACAGATTATTGTGCTGAGGCTAGGGATCCAATTAGCTATGAAACACACTTCTGTATGCTCGTTGGAAATTTTAAAAAGTTTCATAATTCCCTTCTACGGAAATTTTCTTTGTCACCTCTAATATACATATATATATCAACAGGATAATGCAATATTATCCATTAAAACTACAATATGTGGCCATAAAGACATATGGTAACTAAATCCGAGCAGCAGCTGTAAGTCTTCTTCCAAGCTACTTCCTGTATCTGAGATTTACCTCCGATTCTGAAAGGTTTATGGGAATGTTCAAGATGCCAAAAATCCATTAACAGTATGAAATTATTACCTTCTGGATTTTACTGCTCATCGTGATCATCTTTCAGAATCAAGTGCTTGAAATAAGCACAATTAAAATTTTAATCAGTCACCTGTAGTTGTTGAAAGGGCAGAAGTTTTCCCTGATGGTGATAATAATAGTATGTCATAATAAGAACAATGAAAGTTGTAGTAAAAGAAAAATACCAGCTGTTCTCTGTTGAGCCTGCTTCTGTGTGGACCTTCAGGAATTTCATACTTTTCTTCCTGTTCACATACTTTTCTTCGTAGACATGCTTTTACCCCTGACAAAAACACAAGAATTAAAGCAAAATAAATATCAAGTGAGCATTACTTCTCTTTCATTAAAATTAAGCAATTTACTTAAGTGGTTTTTCTTCTTCATGGCAGTTTTTAAGTATTATTCTAAAATGCAAACAGAAATCTTACTTATGCCAAAACAAAACATAACACAATTGGTTTTCCATATAAAGAAAAGATTTAAAATATTCTTTCTTTGGAGGATTAAGCCATAAGTTAGTACTGAACACTAACTGTAATTTTAATCTCCTTTCTGAAAAACCTAAGCCAGGATACTATTTCAAACACACACACAAAAGTCTACATTTTCACTCATAGCAATTACCCAAATTTAAGGTGAATAAAAAGTCCATGATGCAGTCCTGCCCACAATAACCTAAACTGAGCACTTACCATCTACACTGCTCATTTTGGCAGCTATATGTCTAATCGTCTGTTAAACTGTAAGTGATCTGACATGACGGAATGAGCTTTAGTCTATAGCACCTAGCTCAGCTAGCCACACAACAGGGGCTCAACAGTGCTTGCTAAAATAAACAGGCAGAGCTTGGGATAGGTTTGGAACGTGACAGGAGCACAACTGAGGTCGCCAGTCTAGAGATGATTTGGTTGGGCTTTGCAGGAAAAAAAAGCATTCTTTTGATGGCTTGAGTAAGTCTGTTCACAGCTTCAGGTTAAAAAGCAAGATGCAATAGAGACAGCTCAGCCTGGCACTGTTTAGAGTCATTCCACTGCCTGGCACCTGGGTGGGGAAACCCTAAGTAGGGCCACTGGCTGACAGCCAGTACCAATTGTCTCGCTAGGCTCTAGAAATGAAAGGAACCCTTAGGATGCCCAGGACCAATCATGAAGGACATGGTCAGCTTCAGCTAGAGACAACGTCTTGGATAATGCCTGTTCACCAACAGGCAAGGGAACTGATGGCATGTATATATATATTTATTATGCTTCTGTTCTGATAGCATATAACTACTAAATTTGAGATTTGGAGTTGAAGGACTTGGCTATCCCAATTACTTGTTCTGGAAGTTTCCTTGCCTACGGAAATAAAAAATGAAAACAGTGTTTTTCACCGGGCTTCTGTGGATAAAATGCAAGAAGCATTCTATAAACTAGATACTATAATGAATTATCTTCATTATAAAAACAAACCCTCCATACAATTTCCTATTTGTCTTTGAGGTTGTTTTGCTCAATATCTCATTTTATCACTGAGGGTAGAAACCATGTATTATTCATTTATGCATTCTTCAGAATTTCATACACTCTCCCATAGAACAGGAGTTTAACAGCAGAGGGTATCGGGAAAGTTGGAACAATAACTCAGGTATCCCGTTCACTGTCTAGTGTTGTTAACACAAAGGAACAAAAGTTTTTTAAAATTCACTATGGACACAGCATTGATAAGATTGTATCCACACCAATAAAAATAAGTAATTGTATAGCACCTGTAAGAGTTCAGAGTTACACATAGTTTTGAATATCAAACTATTATATCCTGTTATCACTTGATATCTAATGGCTTAAAACGACCAGAAAAAAATCTATGGCTGCATAAACATATACTTTAGATCGAGGATTAGACATGTATGTTGGATATACTACAGTGTTTTGGAAACCTCTTGAAAAATGCTAGTGATAAAGTTCTGTCCAGCTGATCCCTACTTACTTCAACAGTAAATTGATTCCAACACAGGAGCTGAACCACTACTCGGCATATAAACTCTGCATTTGCCTGTAAAAGGGCTCCTTTCTTGACTGAAGGGTGGCCAAGAACCAACAGTTAATCTGCTACCCAGAACTGTCCTGGGATTGCATCTACTATAAATTTAGATTCACTTGTGTATGAGTGAAATGTCTCTTGACCTACAATGATTTTTTTTTTTTTTTTTTTTTTGAGACAGAGTCTTGTACTGTCACCCAGGCTGGAGTGCAGTGGCATCATCTCGGCTCACCGCAAGCTCCGCTTCCTGCGTTCACACCATTCTCCTGCCTCAGCCTCGGGAGTAGCTGGGACTACAGGCGCTCACCATGCCCAGCTAATTTTTTGTACTTTTAGTAGAGACAGGCTTTCATCGTGTTAGCCAGGATGGTCTCAATCTCCTGACCTCGTGATCCGCCCGCCTCGGCCTCCCAAAGTGCTGGGATTACAGGCGTGAGCCACCACACCTATAATGATTATCTTGAGAGCAAAAACTTATACTGGAGAAGATAAAGAAACGCAGTGTTTTCCGAGAGTAAGTAATGGTTCACTTTAGACTGACTCAAACTTGATGGTACAATCAGTTTTAAACTTTCTTCTTTATTACCCCACACTGACACAATAACAGAACTTCATCGGATTACAGGAGTCAATCAGCAGAAATTGGAGTACGCGACAGAACTGAAAAAACCGGTACTTTCTGGGGAAAAAAATGTGTTTGAGTCCTGTTTATAAATGTTTTATTTATTCTAATCTTGTAACTTGAATTTTGAAAATACCCAGAATCAAATTACTTACGAGGTAGAAAAGACCCTGAAGAGCTAGTCCTACTTTGTTGTTTTATAGATTCGCACAGTCAAGTGCAGAAACAGAGTGACTTGCTAAGATCACTAATAGCAAAGATAAAGTGAACCACTTCCTAAACCAACAGACTTCCACATCGGTGCTCTTCCTATATCACATTTACAGGCCAAGTATCCCTTATCTGAAATGCTTGAAACCAGAAGTGTTTTAAAATTCAGTTTTGTTTTGGATATTGGAATATTTGCACATACATAATTAGGTATATCTTGGCAACAAGACCCACGTCTAAAAAAGAAATTCATCTGTTTCATATACACTTTATACAGATAAAACATGTATGAAGATAATTTTATATACTATCTTTAATAGTTTTGTGCATAAAACAAAGTTGTGTCTGCATTTAGACTGTGAGCCATCATGTGAGGTCAAGTGTGTCATGCTGGCACTCAAATAGTTTAGTATTTTACAGCATTTTGGATTTTCAGATTAGGAATGCTCAAACTGTGTTAAACACCTATTATGTACAAGAGAAGTCATAATCTCTTCCGTAAGAAGAAAATCCTGCTGTTTCGTGTCACTTTATTTCAATAATCTAATCCTGAACTTTCATTAATATTAGAATGCTCTATCTCAGACTGCCTAATTTTAAATGAAATTTTATTGCTTTATTTTCCTCTATCAACAAGCAATCCATTATCAAATTTAATTTTTCAAGCACATTTAAAATTACGTCCATGTTTTAAAGATATTAAGGATGCCACTGAGATAATCTCAGGTCATGGTATATATAATAACAAAGAACACTCCCTACTCTTGTCCAGAAATTCTAAGAACTTCATATTATGTAAATTTCTGTTACAAAGTCAATTAAAGAACAAAGGTTAATAGTTTATACATAGACAAACATGAGAAGATTCATTTTTCAGATTCAGCTTTTCCCTCTTTTTCTATTTAAAATGGCTTACCTTTCAAAGAATAACAAATTTGGGAGCAGATTTGATTGTCAGAAAAATAATAAAATATTCTTTTATATTTTGCATTTATTTCAAATGTTAAAAGCAAAGATAATAGGCTTTTTGAAAAAAATGTTTGAATGCACAGTTGCTTCTGAAAATAATGGAGGACCAATATATCTTAAATATTAAAAAAATAAAATATTCTGGAAGTATTAATGATTTACATGTATTAGTGAAGTGGTATTCAAAAATACTAATAAAGCAGGAAATAATACACAGCCAGAGTTTTAGTCATTTATAGCTCTTGTTAAACAAAAATGAAATGGCAATATTAAATATGAAAAGAAAAAGTAGAATATCATTAATAAAATATGGAATAAGTTGTTCCATTGTTACTTCCCTGGGTTTAAACTGAGTAGAACCTGAGAATTTATTTGATTGTATATAAGTTTATTTTACACCTGTAGATACTAACGGACAGAACTCTCTTCTTATAAATTGTTATTAATAGAGAAGCATGAGAGCAGCATCATTTTATAAAAACTATGAATGCTATGTTACCTAATATTCATCCAATGAGCAAAATACTTTACTATAGATTGAATGTGTACATTGTGCAGTGCTCTGAAAACTTTAATTTTTCTATAATGTAGAATAAAACACTCATAAATCATAAGGCCTAACCAATCCAATGCTAAAAATCACACACCAATATTTTCTGGTCAAAGGAGAAAAAAAAAATTCTTAAAATACCAATTTATTCTATTCTGTTTGCTTTTTACTTTTCTAACTTTAAATGACCAAGGACACAACTGTTTGTTCTAAGAAAAGATCCTGATCAAAATTACTGTGATGGTAACAGCTACTAAAAGTACTTGTACCCTTCCCCAAATACAGCAAGAGTAGTATAGCCAATGCTCATTATCTGCAGTAGTTATGTTCTATAAAGACACTATGAACACCGAATTAGTGAATAATGAACCACTGCTGTTAAAGGAAATACAGGTTTATGTTTCTGTGAGCCTGTGGTTCCAGCATTTTCATCAACTGATCAATACTTTGTTTTATGTATGTTTCTGTTTATACACATTATTTATTGTATACTGTTGACTCATTAACATTAAACTTAGCACCAGCAGTACTACAATTAACACCTTAACAAAGCTTATCTAACACAGTATTTAATATTTTCCCTGAAAGGCACATCACAATCTTCTTGAGCTTAGACACATAAAACAGCACTTCAGCACTACATTATGAGGCCATTTTAAATAATAAAATCATCAACAAAAATACAAAAATGCAAAAAACATGGCATCAATAGACTGTGAAAGGGCCACTTGTTTACAGTGTGAGAGCTGGAAAAAGGAGGCAAGTATCACCTTGTTTGACCTCAGCTGGGGACACACTTGTTTGGCAACTAAAGTTCTTCACTACTCTGTACATGTCTACAAAAGCACTGTGAGTATTGATTTGGGGATTACAAGAAAAATTTTAGCAAGTAAGAAAACTCACAAACACAGAATCCACGAACAATGAGGATTTACTGTATATTACTTCCAATTCAGGGGAGGGAACTGAAACGCTAAGAAGTTAACTTGCTTAAAGCCATTCAGCCATTAAGTAGCAGAATGTGAATCTGAACCTAAGTCTGCTTAGTTTTCTAAAGGCTGTGTATTTCACACTGGAATATAACTAGTGGTACACAAGATAAACCTTGGGTATTATCTTAGCTTGATGTGAATATGTCAAACGCTTAAAAGCTGCTTGAATTGAGTGTTCCAAGGTGTTGTTTATTATAAAAAAGGTCAGAAGCAGAAGACTAACAACTGAGTACTCCATCTCTCCAAAAGCAGAGGTTTGTCAAGAGACCAAGTCTTTCGTGAATTGGGTCGTTAATGCATATTCAAATTCAACCTTCACACTCAGGACATCTATAATTACCCATCATGTCAATCTTAATTTGTTAGTTTTATCTGTGCTTTATTTGGCACTCATCTCTCTCTCCCCCATTGTTTTTAATATAAAAATCATATTCACCCAAGTTTGCTCAGCTGAGTTTCTGAATCTTTTAATTTTAAATTATCATAAATGTGCTTTGAAAATTGTTTTTTACATATAATAAAAATTATACTCTAACAAGGGCATAAATTTTAATAAGCACTCACTGAATTAAAAACTACCTTTCTAATAAAGCTAATATAAAATATTAACTTTATTATACATTGAAAATGAGACTCAAAATTCTTGACTGGGTCAAAAATACCATACTAGAAGCCCTGCCAGTGTGCTGGAATTATGTCATATATTGTTTCTATATTAAAGATCAAACCAAAAACCATCAGGAATCCAGTGAAATGGTTAACTCAAATTCACTATATGTAAATTTTTTAATTTTCCTCATTACATAAGCAGGAACGCCGCTTCCCAAATCTATTCCCCTTCCCAAATCTCCTTCCCAATGATACCTGCAGAGCGTTCATAATTGTATCTTTAACTGAATATGGTGGCACAGAAAGCCAAGGACTGAACACTTCTATGATATCTCCTGTATCAAATGAATGGCTAATGTCTAATTGCAGAATTAAGTAGGCTGTGCTTACACCAGCTGCTTCTCCATTTTATGGGTTTATTTGACTATTTACAAAAAATACATTAAAATGACATCTATTGCTCCTGACAACGTGCTGGCATTAGTCAATCAACAGAATTTAACCTTAATAGATACTAGAATCCAATAAGCATGCCATCAAGAAAAATGAGATGGCAGATACCAACAGGGCAGCATGGTACTTCAATGGGAAGGAGCCAGTGTAAGTCTTAATTCATTAAGTATTCAGTTTCATGAGAGTTGTGTAGTAAGTTTCTGTCAAGTAAGGCAAATCCAATGCTCTAATTATAATGATTGAGTTAAACAAATACACTCCTCTAATATG
The DNA here is from genome assembly GCF_003255815.1 of Theropithecus gelada. Lineage (NCBI taxonomy): Eukaryota > Metazoa > Chordata > Mammalia > Primates > Cercopithecidae > Theropithecus > Theropithecus gelada. The sequence continues at coordinate 91,350,578 of NC_037680.1, forward strand.
CTTTTACTCCAAGCAACAGTTTGCAAAATTCTTATGTCATCTAAGACTAACTAAGGAAGAATGAAAGTAGCTCTTTTTCTTTTCCTGAAAACAAAGGAAGTTTCCAGGTCTATAACTACATTTGAATGGTGGCAAAGTGCTTTGTTAGAGTTGCTGTCATAGCATAGAAAATCTCAAGAATTTTTTCAAAGCTGGGAGTGACATCTACTCCAAGGATTATGACTCAAGTGCCTACAAAAGCCAAGTAGATTACATAAATGTGTGAAGAACCTGGTGTGAAGTGGTAGGAAGCTATGGAGACTATAACAAACATCATACCTAAATATATAAAATTTAATTATGTTAGAAAAAACCACAGACATTGTATTTCCTTCAGCCCTCAGAGTCCTCAGTCTACCGATTTGAAACTTCTGATGCTTTGTCTAATCAACCTCTTTTATAGATAAGGAAACTTAAGTCCCAAGAGATTTAAGTGGCTTTCTCAGTGACATAACTGAGATGAGAACTGAAATATCCTACATGTCACAGATCAAGTTTTTTTCGTTAATCTTTATTCTTAGTTGGATCAATGTGTTTACTCAATCTGACATGCTAAGGTTGCTACTCTCTAACTTGTACCTTGTGAGTTTCAGAATGATGACATACTCCATAGACATTACCATAGTTACAAGTTCATATCAACTTCCTACTGAACCTTTTTAAAGACAAATCAATTGAGTTGATTTACTAAAAAGTAAAATAAGAATGAAATGCTTTAAAATAAACTTTCAGCAATTCAAATGGTGACACATTATCAATGCAATGGAAGAATCTACCAGCCAAACATTACTTAATTAACCCAAGCCTAAATAATGACTAACATTTTAAGATTTTATTTATAGAATAAAAGTTAAGCAATCTGCAGCAAGAATTTTTAACCTATTTTCCATTTAAAACACACTTACATCTTAAGATTTAAACTATTTTATATTTGTAATAAAGTTAATAAAGTCCATAATTATTCCATCAGTTTAGTAGAAAGTAAACTCTTATACTTCCTTTTGAAGAAAAAAAAAAGCAAAAAATACAAATACAAGACCACATTTTAGTTAGTTTTCTTGGCTAATAATTTCCTTACTAAAATTACCTTGCATGGATCAGTTGTTATTTATGTAAACATAACTTTTGCATAGGCCAGAATGATACATACTTGAAAATGTGTCAAGCCACTATCCTTATAAAATGTATGCTTTATTTCATCTTTGTTACTTTTCATATGTTCCTTTATAGTTGAAGGTTTGGACTGAAGCTATCACTTTGCAGAAACAAAGGATGAGCTACTTTTCTATTAAAACTAAGAGATCCTTTTAGCCCAGATGTATTCCTGATCATGTTCTCCATTTCATGTAAGCTTTCCTTTTCCCTGAAATCTTAATACTTTTTTAACAGAGGTAAGCAGCCCCATTCCTAAAGAACTGATTAACCCAAAGTAATTAACTCAAAGTCACTAAGGTAGCTCTGTCTACCTTAGCAAAGCCTGGAATTTTTGCATAATAGTGAAGCTTATGAATTCCAGGGCTATAACACTTTTCTATAAAGAAAATTCTACTGTACAGAAGGTATTCTTTTATTCTAAATTGCTAATAACCACTCTCTCCTCCTACCTCATAAAAGCATATACATCAGTAGATGTATGTTTCTATTTTAGCTGCATGGACCACTGATGATGGTCAAGTAAGCTTATATTAAGCTTACTTTTCCTATAATAAGAAAAGATAATACAAATAAAAGGAAATTTAAAAAAGGAGGGGTGTTCCTGAATCCACAGTTAAACAAAAATGATGAGAGAATATAATGAAGGTGGAAGAAAACTTCAAAATGGAGATCTGTTAAATGCCCAAAGGAGGAGACGATTATTAACTATGCATGGAAAGCCCTACGTAGAATTTTCTCATTCTTCAAATCCCAGAGTAGTAAACAGATCTACATTTTAAAGAATTTTTAGGCCAGACCTGGTGGCTCGCACTTGTAATCCTAGCACTTTAGGAGGGCAAGGCAGGAAGATTGTTTGAAACCAGGAGTTCAAGAACAGCCTGGGCAAGAAAGTGAGATCTCTGCCTCAACTAAAAAGAAAAAAAAAAATTAGCCAGGTATGGTGGTGAGTGCCTGTAGTTTCAGCTACTCAGGGGGCTGAAGCAGGAGGATCACTTGAACCCAGGAGTTCATGGCTGCAGAGAGCTACGACTGCACCACTGTACTCCAGCCTGTGTGACAGAGTTACACGATTGTTATTCTTCTGGAATTAATGGCTATTTGTAACTGAAATAGCTATGGGAATCAGAATTAACTACTCTTAGTCAATACAAAATATCCTAAAAAAAAAATTAAAATACAGAATCAAACATCACTACTCCATATGAAAACAAATGTTCTAATAAAATAGTGTCATTAGATCTAAACTAGGGATGTTTAAACTAGGGATGTGTTTCACTCAAGATAACAGTATATAAGTAAAATAAACATTACAGAATTTCCTTCTGATTCTATTAAAAATCGACACCCAGACTGTAGAAGCAAAACAACTGTTTTGCAAATGACTCTATTTTAGACTTTTTAGTCAAGCAGACTATAACAGCACTAAACTTTAGTAAAAAGGGAAATCACAATAGGCAGCCTACAACAATGACAGAAATGAAAAAACAGTAGCATACTATTACTGCAATTTCTGAAAAACTTAAGAACAGAGAAATGAGTTTGAAATTTGAAACTTCCATGGCCAAAAGTGAGTTTGAAATTTGAAACTTCCATGGCCAAAAGTGAAAGGACAATGAAATAAAGGCTGAAAATATAAAATAAAAGCTAAATGTTCCCATTTAAGATTTGAGATACCTCATTAAATACTGTTGCGGGTCATTAAATCCTGGCTCCATATAAATATCATTTAGCAATTATTTATTTTTTGACATTTTAGTAAAAATTCTAGCTATCAGCATATTTATATGTAGAAATATATTTCTGCACATGACAATATGTGTAATTTGCTATTTTACTTAATGCATTGAGAAGCAGGTCAAATTCTATTGCAAAAATGTATTATTATTTCATAAATTTTTCTTAGGCAAAACTTGGTATCAATTCTAAGACCTTATATTATGAATAATATCAAAATACCAAAATAGTCTGCCTCTTTTATGATGAATAATATCAAAATTATCTGTCTCTATATAGGTATGGTTAAAAACCCGTCTAATGTCCCAAAATTGTCCTATTAGTAAACTCATGCTCAGTGTTCTTTTGAAGTCATATATTAAAAGTTCAAATTTTTATATAAAGATGTCTGTTCTGATTAGGGCAATCACCATATTCAAATGTATTTGCTGGGTATGCATTAAACAGGTATAAGACCTGGTGTATCAGACAGGAGGAATAAATACATGTAGGTTTGAATTTCCCTAATTAAGACCAAAGCTCTTCCCTATTCAATTAATCTTTAGAAAAGTGAAAATACTTCCAATTATTACAACTTGAAAATTTGAATGCATTAATTTATTCCTAGAGACCTTAAATTTAATCTAACAGGCACACATTATTTTTAAAACTGTTATAAACAAATACTCCTCTTCAGTAACCCACCAATTTACTGTTGTTTCTCTTTGATTTTTTTTTTACCCACATGCATGCACACATTTATATATTGTTGAAAGTGAAGATATAATTATTTGATGTGTTTAAAATCTAAACAATTCCATTTTTCATAATATTTTAGTCTTAATATTTATCATATAAAATATGAATTTTTTTCCAGAGAATATCTTCAAGCATTTCAGAATTTTCCTAATCTTTCATATGTAGGTTATATTCCCTACTTCTTGCTATTAGAAGTAACACTGCAAATACTCTTTCTTTCTTCTGTATTTCTTGCATAGGGTAAATTCTCAGAACTGGGACTATTAGATCAAAGGATGTTAATTTTTTTTTATTCTTAGACAATCTTTGGTGGTGGAGGCCTTCTGTCAGCATAAAGTTGCCTAATCAATCTTAATTTATAGGAATGTTTTGGTACTTTTTTTTATAATTAGCGAAGTTTGTATAGAATAAAAATTGTATTTAATTTTAAAATTCCATAGTACTCTTGGTATCCATTTAAAGAAGAAAACTTGTTAGAATTTGTTTGAAAAGAATTAATGTGTTAGCCTGATTATGAGGTTATTACTTAAATGATGATGTAATGATTGTCTTCTAGGGTCCATCTCTCCTCAGCTAAAACAAAAATGAAAAAACACTCAATTTAGCCCTTTGCCATCTCACAGACATAAATCCAGCGTAAAATGTCTGGCACATTCCTTCAGTAATTCCCTTAGGTACTGGGGAATTTTACAACTTCTATAGCTGCAATTTTATTTAAACTTAGATGAGAGTGGAGAAGAGAGAAATATTATTAAAGAAAAGATGACAGCAATCTGTTCTCCCCTTCAAAATGAGATAAGAAAAGAAGATGCAGAATTCAATTTCTTTTAGAAAAAAGGCTAAGACAAAAAAAATTTGAAAGCAGTGTACCAAAAGAACAGGTCAGTAGAAAACATTTTATCTTGGCCTAGTTTGCATCTTTAGGATACAGTTTCATCTTATTCATACTCTATGAGATTAGTAAGATGATTTATTTATATACCTTACATTCTTTTATTCTTATCACCTCTTTAATACGAAAATCACCCTTGTATAAGGGTGGTTACTAATGGCCTGTGAGAAATTAGCACCCAAACGAGGACTAAAGTAGAGTCTCCCTCACCAATTTGATGTTGAAGAAGGGACTTTTCTTATCTATAGCTCCTATTTCTGTAAAATATAAAATAAACATCATTCTGTAAAATATCTGTAAAAGAAATATAAGATAGACTGGATGGTCTGTAAAATTATGGCTTAGTCTCAGAATCTTCATGCTAAGTTCATTAATTGTGGCACTGTAAGATATTCTGCATAAACAATGTAGGAAAATAAGATATTAACCAATTAAGACAGAATACTTCAACAGAAAACTTCTCATAGTTAAATTTGGACCCAATGGATCCAAATCTTTTGTATAATTCTTTTTGTTAAATTGTTTAGTTTGTAAAATGAGTCGATTATCTACAGAAAAAATTACAAATAAAATTCCTCTTGAATCTATTTGGTTTATGAAAAATCCCATGAAAAGTTAATATGAAAGTTTCTTAATAGTTAATCCTGAAGTTTTATCTACCAGCAAGTTAATGGACAGACTCAAACATGAGACCTAGTTTTAAAAAGTCATAAATCTTTAAAATTAATTTTGAAAGCTTTGGTCCACCTATTATCTTTTAATAAGAATGGTTTTCAAATAGTTTGAAATAGCTCTGAAACATTTTAAAAAAATCAAACTGAGCCAGGTGCAGTGATGTGCATCTGTAGTACCAGCTACTCAGAAGGCTGAAGCTGGAGGATTGCTTGAGTGACACCTCGTCTCTTAAAAAACAAAGAATCAAACTGAGATGCTTGATAGAAATAGAAAGTATAGAAACTTTATAGTATAGAAACTATGTATAGAAACACGGTATAGAAACCATGAGAAATATATATTAGGAAAGAAGTATTTGAAGGTTCTTGCCTTCTTTTTGTAAACCCAGTGACTATTTAAAGGAATTGTCTCAAACTTTGAACTTGTCTCTCTTTGGACTCTATATTAGAAAATATGAGGATATGAACTTCAATAAGGGATTCCATCCATCCTTTATCCTAAAAGAACCACTGATATTAGAGGATGTTATTCACTACTGTGAGAATCACCAAATAGCACACTATTAAGTCAGTCTGAGTCCATCAGTGATTCTATAAAAATGACACGGCCAAGATATTAAAGTGAGAAAACCTACATTTCCCAAAAAAGGCAGATTTTATGGAAATGAATCATGTAGCCTGTATATGTAACCAAATGCCAGTTCAGCATATTCACAAGAACTGGACTCAAAAGTTAAGTGGTAAATGTCTTAACATTCAAAATTACATATGGCTTCTTTATTACTGCAACCTTATTATGAAGAAAATCTATTTCTTCCTATAGTCACTGGAAAGGTCTCTGGCACAGGTTTGATACAAAAGCATCCCTGATCATGAAACCATTTTAAATGAATTTTTAAAACACTGAGGCTCAATAAGACTTTCACAGATTTAAAAGGAAAAAGAAAGTTCAAAAATAAGTGAGACACATTAGTCCAATTACTTATACTTCTCAAACTTGTCATAACTAGGAGGGACTAATTAATAGGGATTGATGAGAACAGATGGAGTGGCATTGCTAGTCACAGCCTCTTAGCTGGATGAGACTGCATCGGTTGAGACAAGCATCACAAGGAAAGAAGCGGTAGCTGTATTTGAAAATGACATGAATACTAATTAATGAAAGGAAACTGTTTTACAAACCAAATCAACTTCAAACTACTGATTAAATTAATAATATAATTAAGATCTTGATAAATCAAGCATTCTACCATAAAACCTTCAAAGCACAAAGCCATAATGATTTTTATAAACTAATTTTAATCCATCAGTTGTTTCATAAAGGGTTTCATTAAATATACCCACTGTTCTTTTTTAACATCTTATTTAAAAATAATTATAGTTACAGGAAGTTTCAAAGGAATGTACAGATGTCCCACGTACCTTTCCTTCAGTGTCCAGTGTTAACATCTCACACCGCTATAACATAATACTAACTAATTGACTTCAATACGATCCATAGAGCTTACTCAGATTTCAATAGTCATTTATTTTTTTGAGATGGAGTTTCATTCTATTGCCCAGGCTGCAGTGCAGTGGCACCATCTCAGCTCACCTCTACCTCCCAGGTTCAAGCAATTCTCCTGCCTCAGCCTCCTGAGTGGCTGGAATTACAGGCATGTGCCACCATGCCCGGCTGATTTTTCTATTTTTAGTAGAGAAGGGGGTTCACCATGTTGGCCTGGCTGGTCTCAAACTCCTGATCTCAGGTGATCTGCCTGTCTTGGCCTCTCAAAGTGATAGGATTACAGGCATGAGCTACCGTGCCCAGCCTGATTTCACTAGCTATAAATGCACTCATTTAATTTTATCTCAGGTAGTCTTGTGTTACATGACCACCACTAACATCAAAATACTCAACTGTATTGTTCCCCATGTTCCCCCTTTGTAACCACTAATCTTTTGTAAACAATTAATAAACAGAAAAAAGTGAATCCACTGTTCTATGTTAGCCATAGTATCAAAAGGAGATGTGTTGACTATTAAGGAGTAGAAAATAATTGTATATGAGCTTTCTTTTCAAGTCCCAAGGGAATCCGAGTAGAAATGTAAGCGAGTGACAGTGGGGAAGGTGAGAGGCAGCTCTGAAGGTGGTGGTGGGTTGACTATCAGCAAGAAGAGGGGAACAGGAACACATTTTCAGTGGAGGTCGAGAAAGCTCGTGTAGTGACTCCAACTAAAGTAGTACAAGGCAGTCATTTCCCAACAGCTTCCTAAAAATACTGGATTAAATTAACTAAGACCAAAAGGGTGTTATGCAGGTAAGCATAAAGGAAAAGCAATAAACTGCTTTCATTTCACAGACATGTCATGCCATATATTTAAAACATGTATTAATAAATTCAATATATCATTTAACAGTAACATGAATTGCTTAGGCTTAAAAGTGCACTATGTACTCCATTTACTTTTCATTGAAATAGTTGGTATTGAAGGAAAAAAAGACTTTAAAACCAGAACATATGTGTATACATTTACTAAGGACATCTAAATGACACCATAAATATGAGAAGCTTTTACAAAATGCAGTGACTAACCAGAGGTAAGAACATTAACATCAAGTTCCTTAATCACGGGCATTAATAACCATGAAAAATGAAACTAGTCTAATTCATTTCTTAATTCTCTCAAATCCAACACTTACATTCAAATTTTAGAATCCAGCATCCATTGAGAATCCCAAGCATACACTTCAAAGTACTTTGAACTGCATCACCAGGAACAACAACATGAGTTACTAAAATACAAAAAAGGTAGTAAGAGAAAGAAAGATATAAGCCAAAGTATTTCTTTGGCCTGCTTTGTATAACTAATCTATATTTTATAAACTTGTATCTGAATCTTCAAAGGCAACAATTTTTATACTTAAGTGTAAGACTACTTCTATTTAGTACCTCATTCTCTAACCTGGCCATCAATATGAAAAATCAGATCATAAACCATGTATCTTAAAGTCACATTGGCAAACACAAATTTTTATTTTATTTTCAAATTACACCTAAGGGATTAGGAATTACACTGCAGTACAATTTATTTGTCATTAGCAAAGTCACAAATTTGCTCTTCTGAAATACTGTCTTGTCCTAAAATATATGCAAACCTTTAAACTTTACATTTCCTAACTACATTGTCTATAAGTAGTTTATTACTGAAAAAAAACTTAGATTTATTACAAGATGCGAAGTATACAGCCATCACCCAATGGTTAAAATATATGTAAATTGTCAAAGGTAGTTCTCCAAAAGGATTATCTAACATTTTTTTCTACCCCCCCCAAAATTCAAAATCCTCACCTGTACTGTCAAACTCAGTACATTTTTTAGCCTTAAGAATTGCTGCAAGTTCACTGAGCATCTTCTGTTGTTCTGAAGAGAGCCCACTGCCTATAAGTACAAGAGGTCCATCCCTACGCTGCCCAGTGTTCATCTGTTAATATAAAAGGAGATGCCACAGTGTTAAAAACATTAGAAGACTAGACGAAGACATTAAACAGACTGTTACTTGATATAAGCTTGAATTTCATTACTTAGTTTACTCTGTCTAATAATTTTCAGTAATTTCCATTGAATCTACACCCAGAACCTTTTAATTATTTTTCTCTTTATTTTTCCCTCAAGAAAATGTCAACTGAGATAGCTCTCCATACCCAGGGCATCTTGTTTCTTCAATTTTAAATTGCGTCTCTCCAGGGTTTTACTTCATTCTGTCACCAGTAAGTCTTTTTCTTTCCCCAAGTAACCCAAAATATCCACTTAAAATCAGCAGTTCCCTATTCCACCTCCACTAACTTGTCCCAATAGAGTAACTCAAACTTGGTCTGTTATTAAACTGAGATTATCTGAAAAATCAAAGAATGCCAAGACTTCTAGAACAGTGCTGACCTAAAAAATAGAAAACAAATTATCAAAATAGTAACCCCTCGAAACTAAGAAAAGAGAAAAACAGACAAGTTAATTCAAAACTTAGGAGATCAGATCCATAAATAGTCCATGCAGCTCATGACTAAGAAAAAAGTGCTCTAACAAAGACTAATAGTTTCACTTTAAAATGTAGACTTAGAATTCACAGAGTTAAAAAAGACAAAAATAAAGAGAAGGTAACAGTGGATAGCATTAAGGCTGAGAAGCGAAAGACTCAAGGAAATAATATATGTCCATATATATCTCATATATATATATATTTACATAAAAGTGTTTGTAAATGACAGAATTCAGCTCTTCTTTCCTAGTCACTAAATTGTAAGATGATGTAAAAATGACAGAATTCAGCACTTAAAAGTTCAGCTCATCTTTCCTAGTCACTAAATTGTAAAATGATGTAACCACATCTAACCTAAATGTTATAAATACTCCTCACATGAAAATAAATAATTCAGCGTACTTTATGGATTATTCAATTACTCTTTGATAATATTTAAAAATACTACAGTATTTCAAAATTTCTTATTAAGTTACACAAATACCATAAAAATAGAACACATTACTAAATACATCTAAATAGAACACATTACTTCTCAATATATAACACTACTTCAGCTACATTAGTTCTCTGCACAAAATACAAGAGTGAAAAAGATATCATTTCTAAATATAGCATATGATACTATTTCTAGCAACCTAAGGAAAGCACCAAAGTGGGTCAAGTATTTTCCTATCGTACTTTTAAAAATTTGCCTAAAAAATAGAAACTGGCACTCATTTCTCACAGTTAAAGAATGCTATAATAAAACATAAAGCAAACAGCTGCCAAAGCCACATGTCTGATTTGGGGTGAGGTGGCATGGGGGCTGGGGATGTGACTTGAATAAGCATAGGTCTCTGACCCATGAGGCTCAAAAGAGGCGCAAAAAAACACCCCGAAGGTTGAATACCCTGATTTTATAGAGATCAGATACTATGTTTATTAGCATTAAATTCAAAGGAATAATTAAATAGGGTACTTTTTCTTAGATAAAATCATTAGTTTTTCTTAAGTTCATCAAAAATGGGGTTAAAAAATCTAGAAAAAAATCTTCTTAGATAAATATGCTGCTCAAAATGAATCACGAACACAGAAGTCTCAAAGCGAATGATAAGGAGCTTTTTAAATTTTTAAAAGATTAGAGGTTGCTTCTCAAACTTAAAGCCGTTTTCCAACAGCCACTAAATTTTTACTTGAAACACAAAAATCCTAAAGGGGAAGTAGGGAAATTCAAACCCCTTCCCATCTGCGTGATGTTCCCTAAAGCAGCTCACTGGACATCACTATTTAAAGGGTTCCAGACTAAGCTACCAAGCACTTGTGCTTGTTTCAGAGGCAAGTATGTATCATAAAGAATACTCTAATGCTCATTCATGCATTCAGCAGACACTTACTGAACACTCAGTATGTGCCAAACACTGTTTTCAATGCTAGGGCTATTATAGTAAACAAAAAAGCCAGCCCCTGCCCTCACACAGTTTATATTCTAGTTGAGAGGGGAAAACAACACAATAAAATAAAAATACATTACATCAAATGAGAAATAGTACGGTACAACACAGCAGGGGAAGGGGGCTAGGCAGCATTGGGAGGTTGCTATTTAATATGCAGCGGCACAGAGTCCTCTCTGCTAAGACTATGCTAGAGCTGGGTCTGAAGGGTGTGAGGAAGCTGGCCATGGGAACATCTAGTTCCCGGAAGAAAAAAAAAAAAAAACAAAAAAAACAGGTGGTGCTGCACACCTGAAATGAGAGTATGTTTGGTGGACTCAAGATACAGCAAGGCAGCCCATGTGACTGAAAAAGAGTGAGTGAAGAAGAAACTGGTAGTGGCTGACGGAAGGTACACTCCAGAGGTTCCATCTTCAGGACTGCACATTAAGAAACTACCCTTTAAACTTGAAGGACTTGATATTATCTTTTCCTTAGCCAAGTACCAACCATTAAGACAGTAAATAAGAATACTCAAAAGGCCATGTCTACATGACATGCGTGAAGTAGAGGTCTCTTCTACATAATAAAAACCCTCCTTTTCTGAAAGGCATTGCCACCCTCAGACTCTAAGAATATCATCAAGATATCTTTATTCTTGACACATTTAAAATAATCATTTTCCAGCTTTTACATAAAAGGAACACCAGCAAAGGACAACTTTGTTATTCTACGCTCTGTCAGACTGCAAGTACAAATGAAGAAAACAAGTCAATTTATAGTTGCTGAGTATGGTGGGACTGAATGGAGTACTGACCTAAGGTTTCAGAAATGTAAGTTCTAACTGGTCCATTAAGAAGAAAAAAACAACCTTTTTTTTAAAATGGCTGGTCAACCCTGGGGCGAATCATAGCCTCTTTAGGTCTCCCTTTTCTCATTTGTAAACGGGGAAAATTAAACTGCTGATTTCTAGCTTCTCTTCCAATTCATTACCAAAACTATAGTTTGGAACACATTTATAAGGCTGAAGTCTAAAGCAGAAGACACAGAGTATTCAAGATACGAAAGTAACTAGCTCATGAAAGCACCTATGAGAGCATCAAACTGTAGCTACCTTAGGCTACCTCTTATCTTAAACAATGGTGTCTACTACTACTCTTATGAATGATCCTTGACCTCAGCTCCTCCCTTTCTGTTATTTTTCCCCATCTGAGCAGTACTAGATATGGTGAGTCTACCAACTCTCTCTAAAATTCCTTCTCTCCATCCCCACATAACTACCATCTATAATTCCAGTTCTCAGCATTTCAAACCTGGACTCCAGTACTGCAGCTTCCCAATCAGTCTTCAGTCTCTTCCCACTCCCAGCTACCCTGCAGACAGTCCTATTTCAGTTACAAACACAATGAAGGTGCCCTATTAAGTCTAAACTCGTATTGGGGAATTTAAGGCTTTTCATAACCTGGTCCCAACCTAGCCCTTTACCCTGAATCCCTCTTAAACACACGTCATACTCCTCTCACAGTAAATGCTAGTTTCTCAAATTCCTAAGGTCCTTTATGCCTTCTTGTCTCTAAGCAGCTGTTCCTTAGATGTGGGCTGCCATTCGCACCTTGTATACCTGATTGCAGTGGGGAATGTTGGCTGTCCACTCAAAATCTATTGCTCACTTCCTCCACACTAACAGAAGCCCAGTTTTATTCAGGTAGCCTCCCTTTCAAAGACTGACCCTATCCTCCAGCCCCAGGAGGGGCTGTCAAATCAATTTCTGACAATAAGACACAGGGAAAGCCCACGGAAAGTGTCTCTTTTCAGTTGGCCACTGTCGTATCTAGAATTGTGGCAATCATTCTACAACCACTAAAGGAAACTTCTTAGTGAGGACAAATCCCCCAAACTGAGGATGGCAAGGTAAAGAGATACAAAGAATTGGGTTCCTTGATGTAACCACTAAGTGCTAAATTAAGCAAATGCAGAGCTATCCTGCATCGGGATTAATTCTATATAAAGTAATAAACTGTTTTCAAGCATTTGAGTAAAGGTTTTCTGTTACTGGCAGCCAACAGCATTCTATTAGATACTTTGCTAAAATGTTTACCCTGAAAGACTTAGGACACCTTCTCTGTGAAATTCTGTCTCTCTCTCTCTCTCTCTCTCTCTCTATATATATATATATATATGCATATATATAGTTTTTGAGACAGTCTTGCTCTGTTACCCAGGATGGAGTGCAGTGGTGTGATCTAGCTCACTGCAATCTTTACTTCCTGGGTTCAATTAATTATCACGCCTCAAGTCTCCCTAGTAGCTGGGACTATAGGTGTGCGCCACCACACTTGGCTACTTTTTGTATTTTTCATAGAGATGGGGTTTCACCACGTTGACCAGGCAGGTCTCGAACTCCTGACCTCAAGTGATCCGCCCACCCCAGCCTCCCAAAGTGCTGGGATTACAGGTGCGATCCACTGCGTCTGGCCTTTCTGTGAAATTTTTCCTGACGTCTCCTGTAGTTTCTACTTACTTTGATTCTATTGTATATTTTTATAGCTTATTTTACAAATTTATTACAATGTACAGTAAAAGTTTTTACATCTGCAATCCCTGCTAAGCTATGGGTTCCTAAGAAACAGGTACTCTTTCCACTTTATCTCTAGCTTGTACCTCTCTCCTAAGCTCCATAGTTTCATATCCAATGATCTATTCGATATCTCCATTTGATGTTTTACAGACATCAAATTGGCAAATAAAACAATTGATTTCCTTCTCCATGGCAACAAATGGCATTACCATCTACTTCACTGCTAAGGTCATACTTATTCCATTCTTTCCCCACACTTCATATGTAATCCATCCGAAAGTCCTGCTTAGATGCTTGCTAGTCTCCAGCAATAACAAACTTCTTTCTAACCTTCTAACATACCAGTCTCATTCACTGAAGGGCCTATACACTGTGTCCTCTGGACAGTCACCTGGCAGCCTCCTCACTTCAACATTCAGGTTTCAATTTAAATCAGTGCTTTAAGGCTTCCCTCTGTGACCCTAGCTAAAGCAGTGGCCTTGCGGAAGCCCACTACCTCCATCCAACAACACTCTACAACATCTTCAAAGCACTCATGTCTAAGTTTCTGAAATTATTTTATTTCTATTAGTTCACATATTTCCAGTTTGTCTCTTTCCTACCTCTCACCAGATGGTAAGCGCCTCCCTGAGAATAAGCGTTCTATCAGTCATAGTCATTGTTTCATGAATGCTGCCTAAAATACACAGCAGGCTCAATAAGTATTTCTAGATGGTTATACTCTGATTATGTCTTTGAATCCACAGTAGTTAACACTCAGGAAGTGCTCAATAACTGTTTGGTGAATGTAAGCAATTTGCCAAATGGAAATTTTTCTATTATGTTCCTTTCATAACCAATTTCAATAAAATATATAAATGTCCCAAAGCTGAATCCATACTTACTACTGAGCAATGGCTAGTTGTGGATGATTCATTCTTCTCTGGTAGCAGCAATAGTGATTTCATATTTTCATCGTCTGTATAATCCACAGGCCGCAGACCAAATATGTTACTGGTAAAGTAAGTGCAGATGTGTTTAAGTAAGTCAAACGAGTCTCTTAACTGCATGAATGCACCAGTAGAACAATTTTCCAACATCCTTAATAATATACAATTTTAACTAAAATAAATTACTCAGAACTCACATGAGGTAGAAGAATCTAGAATCAAAAGCTGCTGAACTCAAAGGAGAAATGATGTAAAATTTCAGTCTGACATCAGATTATAGGGATTGTTTTTATTGAATATAGTATCATGAATTTTTTCACAACTGTATTCTGCTGTATTCATATTAAAATATGGCTTCATAATCACCAATCACTATGAGTGACAGACTTTCAAATGCCAATAAAAATCATTTACTACAGCTGTTATAGGCCCTATAGTCTTTATAAACCAATACAAAATTAGACAAATTCACAGGACAGGGATTTTGTTCTATTAGAAGGAAAATTATGCCACATAACAAACAGTTTAATAACGTAGTGAAAAGAGTACTTTCAAAATTAATTTAAACATGTATGCATACAATAACTTGTAATAATCACAACCATTGCAGAACAAACTATTATGGCTCAGAGAGATACAAGAGTCTCAGCATGTACTAATTCACGAGTCACAGAATGTTATGCTGGAAGAGATTTTAGAGATCCCAGTTTGATCCTGTTCAAGACAAGAAAACAAAGAGAGAAGAACAAGTTCCAATGGCTTAACTAAGGTCATATTCTCCTTGTTCAATTTCACTGAAATTAAATATTGCCCAGCCTAAAGTATTTCAATTATAAGTAACTTGTTAAAACTAAAGGACTTCTGTCTACTATTCTGTTTCCTTACATACGGTTTCAGAATATGATTTAAATACACTATACTATGGCAAAAAGTTTTCAAAATGAGCAATTCTTTTATAGTCTTTTATGGTTTTTATTAAAGATTATGCTATATTCATATAATGGCCACTGAAGTTCATGTGAAAATGCAATGTGGTAAATAGGATATAAAGTTATAAACATGGTATAATACTAACTCTGTAAATTGTATCAAATGTATAGAAAAAGATCTGGAAGGAAACAGAGAGAAACATCAAGGGAAGTGGAAGGTAGAAAATGCCAATTCTGTTTGATGCTGCATAGAGGTCATGTAGATGAAGGATATAAGCATCTACTGAGTTCACAGACAAGGTCATTAATGACCTTGGTGAAAATTGTTTCGATGGCAGAGTGAGAAAAGAAAGCTAGTGTGTTAGAGTAAGAAATGAACCACAGCAAATGTTTCTCTAATGACTGCAATTCGTGACTATCAGGTCCAGTTGCTTTCTTCTTTGGACAGTCCTGGGTAAACACTGACAAGTTTGTATTCTGACTCTTCTTTATGTCCAAGTCCAACAACCTTCCTCTGGCAACAGTCTTTCTCCAGCCAAGATATAACACAGTGGATTGCATTTCAGCTTTATAATTTAAAACAAAGCGACACACATCACAGCTTACATTTAGAGCAGACAATCTCAGGGTATTTTAAAAGAAACTCATCCACTATTTTTGATACTTCCTAATTCATTCTCTAAATTATTATGTTCATATACCAAATACACAATCTCCTCACACATATATGCTAAACATATGACAATAAAAAAATAGAAATCTGAGTTGAAGAACCAATGTTCTAGGTCTTAAACCACCAAGTGCAAATATGAATAAACAAAACAACAATAAAAATGTCACATTATATGCCATCCAAAATAAATAAATAAATAACTCTGTAGCCATGATTGTGCCACAGTACTCCAGCCTGAGCAAGAGACACTGTTTCAATGAAAAAAGAAAAAATGAGGAAAAAAAAAAATCCATGCACACACTAGGACTTTTTGACAGAGACAAACGTAGATCTTACACCTCAAAAAAATAAAATATAAGAGCCCAATCAAGTGCATTTTAATGCACAGCAACTTCATCCATTAGCGTAGTTATTTTACACATATATGAAAAAAAGTCCATGATGACAACACAAAAAACTGTTAAGTGCTTCTCAAAGTACCACCATCAGCTAGGGAGGAATTTAAACCAAAAATCAACCAGTAAAACATGGTCTAAGCCAGTAAGATGATTTTACAAAGTGACTACCAGAGTTCCAATTTATATTTAGGATCCTTACTATACAAAGCTTACTATCTCATATGGTCTTAAAACATGTGGTTTCTCTGCTTGGATTATGGATGGCTTCTGCTCACACACAATTCACTAAACTCTTAGCCCTCCTGTAATGCTAATGAACTGAATGGCACATTACAGGTGCTACAGATGGAAAGATAATCGGTTAACCTCAGTCCTGCATAATGGGAAACACAGCCTATTAAATCCAGTCATGTTGCTTCTGCTTTGTCATGAACCATTAACATTTGGAAGTAGATGTGAGTTTACATGTGAAACCTTCAAAGACCACAGCAAGGAAAGATGAGGCGTGGGTAAGATTTCTTATTATTTGGGCACAATAATGCGTGCTTTCTTCCCATTGATATATTTGAAGAGACTAACACTTTCGTTAGAGAATTAGTGTGAAAAATCAATTTAAAATGCACAGAGGTGGATTTCATTCCCATTATAAAACAAAGAGGTACTACATAGAGGAAAAGTTATGTTGCAACATATCTCAGGCACTGTTAATATAACTCATTACTATAGAGAGAAGTCAGTGATAAATACATTATTCTTCATCATTATACAAGGGAAGAAGACTTTTTAAGATTTACTACATCATGGACTCAAAATAGATATCAATGACTTGATGTGCTATTTATTAGAATGGGTGACCAGGGAAGCTTATAAAATGGCTTTTTCTAAATACACTTAAATATAGTAAATTCTCTCTTTTCTAGCATGATTTAACCTAAAGCTTTACCACTCAAACTAGGTGTTTTGGAGGGATATATAAGACTTAGGAAACACCGTCCTTGCCTATAATCCTACTGAGGATAAACATTCCTTCAACAAGCAGGTATCAAACTGATAAAGTACAAATCAAAACAAGTAATAAGGTGAAATAAAAGATGGATTTAAATGGCCTTGAGCCCAGGACTAGAAACTGGAATATGGTGGTTAGCCATTAAGGGCCCGTGTAGGGAATAAGCAACATGATTACTGAAATGTACGGAACTGATGGAAGAAAGCCTTCTATCAAACCTTCTAGGCACTGTGTGCTCATGTGTAGAAACCAAACACAGCATGAAAAACCAATGAAAAAATCAGGCATAAAGCAACAAACATTAGAGACAAAAAGTGTACGTCGCTGTGAAAATGGAAAGGCACATGTATCTACTAGTTAAACGGTATGGGTCAACGCAACACCAAAGTATTTAAAACTATTTTGGAATATATGAAAATGTCGAGATCTTAACTGCTGAATTTACATCTAGTACATGACAGTATATTAGTATCTTTTACATGTACCACTTTCGACAGTCAGTTCTTTTAATGCCTTATTAAAGACACTCTCGAATTCAGTGAATTGCAAATGAGTACATGTAGATGATATACTTTACTTATACTGATATGGTTTCGATTTGTGTCCCCACCCAAATCTCATGTCAAATTAGAATTCCCAATGCTGGAGGAGGGGCCTGGTAGGAAGTGACTGGATCATGGGTGCGGATTTCCCCCTTGCTGTTCTTGTGATAGCGTTTGAGTTCTCACCAGATCTGGTTGTTTAAAAGGGTGTAGCACTAATGACCAGGGAAATGCAAATCAAAACCACACTGATACCACCTTACTCCTGCAAGAATGGGCATAATTAAAAAATTTA
Source organism: Theropithecus gelada (assembly GCF_003255815.1). Lineage (NCBI taxonomy): Eukaryota > Metazoa > Chordata > Mammalia > Primates > Cercopithecidae > Theropithecus > Theropithecus gelada. The sequence goes on from NC_037680.1 coordinate 91,368,589, forward strand.
AAAATAACAGATATTGGCATAGATGTGGTAAACAGGGAACACTTCTACACTGTTGGTGGAAATGTAAACTAGTACAACCACTATGGAAAACTGGAGATTCCTTAAAGAACTAGAACTATCATTTGATCCAGCAATCCCACTACTGGGTATCTACCCAGAAGAAAAGAAGTCATGATATGAAAAAGATACTTGCACACGCATATTTATAGCAGCACAATTTGCAACTGCAAAAATGTGGAACCAACCCAAATGCCCATCAATCAACCAGTGGATAGAGAAACTGTGGTGTATTATACAATAGAATACCACTCTGGCATAAAAAGGAATGAACTAATGGCATTTGCAGCCACCTGGATGGGATTGGAGAATATTACTGTAAGTGAAGTAACTCAGGGGGGAAAACCGAACATTGTATTTTCTCACTCCTAAGTGGGAGCTATGCTATGAGGATGCAAAGGCATAAGAATGACACAACAGACTTGAGGGACTCAGGGGGAAAAGGTGTGAAGGTGGTGAAGGATAAAAGACTACAAATTGGGTTCAGTGTGTACTGCTCGGGTGATGGGTACACCAAAATCTCACAAATCACCACTAAAAAACTTACTTGTGTAACCAAATACCACTTGTTCCCCAAAAATCTATAGAAATAAAAAAATTATAAATAAATAAATAAAAAGGGTGTAGCACCTCCTTGCCTCTTCCTTCTGCTCCGGCCATGGAAGACGTGCCTGCTTCCCTTTCACCTTCCACCATGACTGTTTAAGTTTCCTGAGGCCCTTCCTGTACAGCCTGGGGAGCCATGAGTCAATTAAACCTCTTTTCCTTATAAATACCAGTCTCAGGTGTTTCATAGCAGTATGAGAACGGACTAATACATATAATGAACCCTAAAAATTCGAAGGTTCTAATTTTTTTTCTGTTCCTTGACAACACAGTACACTGGCAGATTTCACCAGTTTTTTCTCTCTAATGTACTCTAGCGCTATTCCTTTACCTATGATTTTAAATCATAATGTGGAAAACAGGCTTCATATAAAATCTTTAAAGATATGACTGGAGATTGTAAGTTTTAAAATCTTAAACAGACAATCCAGGTGTTCATGTGTCATTGCTTTTTGCTATCTAAAATGTAGTACGAAATATTGGATGATTTGTTACTGATGTTGATAGATTCGATGTGAAAATAGATATTTATATATAAATATGTATAATGTGTGATATACACACTGCATATATCAGAAGTAGCATTAATCATTTATTTATTTAACACACATGGAATGAGGATATTTGTATAACCATGTAGAGGAAAAGTCACAAACACTGTTTTGTAATTAGTTTGGAAAATACTCATCATTCAACAAGTACTTTGAAGAAAACGTACCAACAACTTTTGGCACTAAAGAAACAATGAGATAAAAGGTAGTTTCTGGCCTCCCAGAACTCAGAGGAGGAAAGCAGAGAAGCACACAGAAAAGGTTTTGCAGTCTGGTAAAGCTCCCCAGACCTGAAAGGGTAAGGAAGAAAAGCGGGTACATAAACAGAATAAGAATAAAACTTTGAAAATCCTTTTCCTAACTAGGAATCTTTCTGATTCTGAAGATGAGGAAAAGGAAGTACTTATGAAAGGGTTAAACTGTGGTGTTTAATGTTTCAGTTTTGTCCCAAAGGCTATATTCAGGATGCAGTAAAACCTTTTAATATCCTTTTCCCCTCAGTAATAATACGGTAGGCAATGGTGATCTGAATTCATTACACCACTAATAAAAGAAAGGAGAGATGGGCAAATTTAAACTTGTCCTTCCATGTACAGATCATCCAAACTGCAAAAACATATGAAAAAACGCATTTTTACTAATGCTAAATCTATCACCATGACAGGATACCAAGAGAGTTCATGAATGAAATCCTTCATGAACAACCACAAAATTACAAACACATAGATTTAATTTTTCAAGTCACTTTGCCTGCTATGGAGCAGGATAAAGCAGAGTAATTCAAAATAGTGACATGGGTTTTTTAAGCTATAAAACATAAATTATCTCTGTTGTAGGCAATTAATTTTTTAAAATTAACCTAGGGCAGTGGGACAATTAATAGGTCCAATGGTCTACATAATATTTTCTACTTCAGAATTCAACATCCTTCCAAGGAAAACTCTGTTAATGGTAGATCAAGTACCACATTCTAAAATCCTACATATCCATTAAAAAAAAAAAAAAAAAAAAAGCATATGTTACTCTCCACACACTCAAAATGGTTCTGATGTGACCGTAAGAGCTGTGGTTCTAGCTTCACACTGGGATGTACAGAAGGCAGTGGGGAAGACAGATTACCAATGATGTTTTGAACAATTATAAATATTCCCAGACAACAAAGATTATATAAACCTTTTTCTCATGATCTAGGGTTAAAACAGAACTGATTTTCTTTCTTATTGTTTTAGCTCACAAAAGGTACATTTTTATGCAAAAAAAAAAAAAAAGAGGGGGTTAAATGAATTAATACTGTTATTTAAATGCAAAACACATTAAAAAAAGTAAGTTGCCAGAATAGTAAAGTTAAATCAAAACAAAAGAGAAAGTCTGAAGTAGATATATGACTTTGCCCTGTATATTCGAATCCTCCATAATTATAAAGATTTAGGGCCCAAAAACATTGCAGTAGGAAAATTAATAAAAACATAGCCTCTATGGGAAAAAAATAGGGTTGGGAGACTTCACTGGTGAACTATAAAAGCTTGTTTATTTTAAAATTAAACAGTGAAGATGGCAAATAAAGAGTATCATTGACTTTAAATTCATACCACAATATGGTTAATTCTTAGTTATTGTGTGGCCTTATAAGGTTTCAAGATTTCCCTCCACCAATATTCAATAGGATGCTTTTAAATTCACTTGGCTTTGCAGCAGAAAATACTCCATTCTTTTTCCTATGTCTAGTTTTCCACACACATTCAATGCCTAACTTATATGACTAAGGTGTTAACTGTACCCACTTCCTGGGCTACAAAAAAAGCTCTCAGTTATCTTTGTATTTTATAAGCCACTACTGAAAAGACAGTTCTTAAGCCTGGTCTCCAATATTTAAAGTCACATCTTACTTAGCACCATTCATGGTAGCTTATTATTATTTTTTGAGACTGAGTCTCACTCTGTCACCCAGGTTGGAGTTCTGTGGCACCATCTTGGTTTACTGCAACCTCCGCCTCCTAGGTTCAAGCAATTCTTGTGCCTCAGCCTCCCGAGTAGTTGGACTACAGGCACACACGGCCACACCTGGCTAATTTTTGTATTTTTAGTAGAGATGGGGTTTCACCATGTTGGCCAGGCTGGTATCGAACTCCTGACCTCAAGTGATCCACCCTCCTCGGTCTCCCAAAGTGTTGGGATTACAGGCATGAGCCACCACACCCGACCCATAACTTATTAATGATACCAGAACATGTATCAGGATAAAACCTGGATTACTTAGCCCTCTTATACAAGCTTTCCTCACTCCCAGTGACATCCGAGACTAACTCTAAGGCTGGACTTTGTCTTAGTTTTTCTTCTCTCTCCTAGGGCTGCATTACAAAAATATTTACTCTTCTAATTCAAACTAATATTCTTACAGTAACAGGAAAGTTATACAGTTAATCAAAATTGCAGCCTCAGACAAAATGGCAAAATAAGTAAAATTTTTACAGTCCACAGGGACTTTTTAAGGATGAACTTCATGGGATAAAAAGAAAAGTCCATTTTCTCTTTAGTGTCTGTATTTTATTATTAATACATTAGTATATCAGATTACTACTAATAACAAAATTGGAGAGATCTCCAAAAATTATATAATAAGTGAGTTATTAAAATAGATAATGTTATGCCAACTTAGCAGGGGGCAGGATATTTCCAGAAGATATTCTATTCATGTTCCAGAGAACACAAAAGGTAAAAAGAAAAAAAAAAAAAAAGCATCCTGGTTACTTTTTAGAAACTATGACTATAATTTTGGTACCAAAATCTGAGGTAAAAAAAGAAGGATAAAATCACAAATCACTCTAACTTATAATCATAAACACAAAATTCCTAAAACCCTAGCAAATTTATGTAAAATTTGTGTTTAAACATACTACACTACGTCAAGTTTATCCCAGGAATACAAGCATGATTTAATATTTAAACATGTATTAATAACATCAATAGTCAAAAAAACATAAGCTTTGGGAGGCTGAGGTGGGAGGATCGCTTGAGCCCAGGAGTTCAAGACTAGCTTGGGCAACACAGTGAGACCCTATTTCCAAAACAAAAACAAACAAACAAGTTTAAGATCATCTCCGCAGAAGCTGAAAATCATTCAATAAAATAAAATACAATCTTATCAGAAAATAATAAAGGGAAGAAAGTTTCCACATGGCAATAAAGAACATTAACCTTTGTATTTAATATGGATATTAAAATTGAATATAACTCTACGGGTCAGTACTTTTTTAAAAAAGGAAGAACGAAACAAGCAAGCCAACTATCATTATTGTATCATTCTGGAAGCACTGACAAATGCAATAATAAACAGAAGTTAATAAATTAGATCTTTAGAATTAGGTGCTGACTGGATAGAAACGTACTAAATTAACAGCTCTCCTATATATCAAGAATAACAAATTATGTTTATTAACACAATATCCAGTTTACTAGCAACAAATAATCAAATACTATACAGGTTGAGCATCGCTAACCCAAAAATCTGAAATTTGAAATGCTCCGAAATTGGAAACTTTTTAAGCACCAACATGACGCAAGTGGAAAATTCCAAACATAGTACTTACAAAACCTTTTTAATGCATAAAATTGTTTAAAATATTGTATAAAATTACCTTCAGGCTATGTGTGTAAAACATTTATGAAACATAGATAAATTTCACATTTAGTCTTGGGAAGCATCCCTAAGACATCTCACTATGTATACGCAAATATTCCAAAACGGGAAAGAAATCCAAAATACTTCTCATCCCAAGCATTTTGGGCAAGGAATACTCAGCTTATACCTAGAATAACCTAAATTAATAGTTATATGCATGTGTATACATACATACATATGAAACAGACTAAAAACTTTACTAGGATATATATAACAGAACGCTTAAACAAATGGAGACATATATCTTGGTCCTGATTACCTTTTAGAAGTTATGAGTGTAGTTTTGGTACCAAAATCTAAGGGTAAAAAATGAAAGATAAAATCACAAATCACTCTAACTTTTAAAATGCAAAATTCCTAAATAAAAACCTAGCAAATTGATGTATCCATTTAAAGAATAACACACGACATCAAGTTTATCAATCCACTTGATAAAAACCAACTTTACTAATCCACTGTAATCTATACACTTACCCAATTTCAATCAACATCCTAATCGGTACTCCACTAGAATCTATGTACTTACCCAACTTCAAAACATCCTAATATGGTATTTTTGAAACAGTACAAAGTAAATCAAACATCATTTGAAAGAATAAATTAATAAATATGGCTATTCCCCATCCCACCCCCCTCCCACCACTACTGTCACTACTTTGATTTGACTCTCATCACTCCTTTCCTGGATTACTGGACAAACCTCTTAACTGAGTTCCCTCCCCAGTGTGGAGGAGGAGATTTTCAACTTAAAATCAGCACTCTGTTTAGCACACACAGCCTTTCAAAGTCCCTGCCCACCTTCTCTGGCCTCTCATCCTCCTCCATCCTTTTATTCCACTTACATCACTAACAGAAGTTCCTAGAATGAATGAAGCAGCAGTCTGGCCTCGAGGACCTTAGCACCCGTACCTTGTCTTTCTGAAAAGCCCATCCTCCTGTTCTACGTTTTCAAAACTCGGAGTTCTTCTTCTTCCAGAAAGCCTTCTGTGACTTCCTCTGGTCTTACTTGCAGCCCTAGTCGAGACTTGCATACTACTGTGAGCACCGTGCTATGCAGGCATGTCTCACACCATTCTATAATCAGTGCTTTAACAGCCTGTTCACTCCTACTAGAACAGAAGCAGCCAGACCACTGAGGAGGTGATGAGACAAAGGAGCAATGGAGGGACTATGAGAAGACTTAAGAGGAGAGGAAGGCATCTAAGAGAAAACTTCAACCTTGAGGTCATAAAGAAGACAGCCAAAATGTCTGTCCTAGAGCTAAAGGAGGCCATTTAGAAATTTACAATAAGCAAAAAGGACTTTACTTCTTCAATCAGTCAAAGTAGCAAACCCTAAAGAGGGTCAGACAGAATGGTGTTTGCCCTTGCTGGTTCTTAGCCTTCTTCCGTGGGAAGAGTTTAGGCCTACTTATTGAGAAAGGAGTTCCACCAAGAGTAAAAGAGATATAGTAAGCAGAGAAAGAAAAAGTTTGTTTGCCAACTCAGATTCAGAATCTGAGCTGTTAATGGCTTATGAAGAATAAGAGCTTCAGGAAGAAAAAATAGTAGTAAGAATCCCATAGTCTCCATGCTCCGGATCCCCTTCCCATGATCTTCTTAAGAAATGGAGGAAAGGGCAGGAATAAATTTCATCTATTCTCATCTGTTACTACCTAATTCTAGAAGACAGTATCTAGAACACTGAGAAAGCATGCACTTAAAAGTCAAGGCTATAGGAATTACTTTGGGTAGCCACAATCCCACACAAAGTAACATTCCATGGATGCCAGTTGGGCAAAAGCTACCAGGAACCAGTTCGACCACCTTAGAAAAGGCACAGATAAGGGAAATTTGGTTTTAGACATCTTGTCATACAGTAAAGGTAGTGGCAGAAGGACGCAATTCCCATTTTCATGTCATCTGACCTTTTATCAAAAAACAGGAAAAAGTATACTAAAATCTTCATTCATTCAAACACGAATTCACTCTACAAACAAATGTGGACATAGACTACATTAAGCACTTGGCAGAGCTAGGGAGGGCAGATGTGATCCCTGGCCCATACAGTTTACAGCCTCATGAGAAGGTAGGAAACAGTAAGTCCTGTGACTGGGGAGAAGCACCACATCAGGAAAAGGCAGCCAAAAGGACAGGATAACCCAAGTGAAACTCAAATGAGAAACTGGCTACCAAAAACAAATATTCTAGACAATGCAAAGGCATGTACAAAGGCTAGGAGATAAAAGATCCTAAACATTTTAAGGAAACAAAAATTCAGAAAAGCTGGTGCAAAAAATGCTTGAAGGAAAGGGGGAAAGGAGAAGCTGTGGAAAGAATGATGAGAACAGAGAGGAAAGTAGCACCAGACCATCCAGGGTCTTATAAACCATATTTTGGGGTTTAACCTTTATTTTAAAAAACATTAAGAGGAAGCCATGGAAGGGTTTTAAGCAAATAAATGATCTGGCCAGACTCATGCTTTTCTGAAGGCACTCTGGTTGCAGTATGGAAAGAGAATTAAAGAAAAGTAATATGAAAAGGAGGAGAACAGTTAAGAAATTTGTAAAGCCAATCAGATGAACAATGACTACAACCTTTTTTAAAAGGCAAAAAACACAGGAAAATACTTAAGTATGAAGACCAATAGTCTGGAAAGGAAATTTTCAGAAACAGCTACCACACTCTTGTACCCTAGGATTAAATCTATGCTTTCATCTGCCCTACTATCCTTTATCCAATATCAATCCCAACATCTTGTGTGAAATAAACCCTACTTCCCAACTATCCAGCTGTATCAACCAGCTGTCCAACACAGTAGTCCCTGGCACATGTGGTTAAAATAAAATCCATTTTAAAATGTATTCCTCAGTAGCAACAGCTAATTTTCAAGTGTTCAACAGTAGAGGTGGCTAGTCGCTATTGAATGTCTAGCATAGATATAAACATTTCCATCACCACAGAAAGGTCTATTGGACAGTGCTGAGGTATAGATATACCTAAAGTTGCCACTTTACTAGGTAGTCCTACTTAAAACAACACTGAAGGCACCTGTAAAGGCAGACTCACTGTCTGCCACTCCTTGTATATTAATAAGCCCTCACAGTGCAGTGACGAATCATGGTGTATAAACCACAAGAGAGGCTCTGTGTTTTGGCTCATTAATCCTCACTATGCTCTGAAGAAATAGAAACGCAGCAGGCATCACCCATGTTTTATAGGTGAGGACACCAAGGCACAGAAATTAACCTGCCTGAAGCTATAAAGTCAATAATGGAGTCACAAATAAAAGCTAGATTCCCTAACGCCCTGACCAGTGCTCTATTCATTAAAGTAGTCATGGCTGATTTAAGCACCCTAGAATGAAAACTAGTCAGTTTCACCTGACCCAAGCAATAATTTGCTTTACCAAATAGCTTGCAACACATACGGGAGAGTCATATCAGTTAGGTCCTTACAAAGAAATAGTTATCTCTGTTAGGTCTATGTATATGAAGACACAGACACACAGACACACACAGACACACACACACACACACACCAACCAGAAGAAAAAAATATATATATATGTATGTTCAAATATGAATTCAAATTCAGGGGATGTATGTGTGTGTGTATGTATATATATGTATATATATATACACATATATATAGACACACATATATATACACACATATATATGTATATATATACATATACACACATATATATGTATATACATACACACACACACATACATCCCCTGAATTTGCCCCAATTATCTTATAACCTGTTATGAGAGATAAAAGAGACTAGACACATTTACTGAAACAGCACCAAGGTATGGTTTGCATTATTGCATTATTAATTTGGTTTTCAATTATGTTAAATAGTTACCAATAAAAAATTCCAACCTAGAGGCTCTGCATTTTATAATTCTTATTTGCATCTGTTAGCATTGGAAACTTAATTTTTTGTGTGCTCTTTTCAAACCTATAGAAGCAACAAGGGCAGAGAGGCAATACCTGCATTTTCATTTCGACTACTTAATTAACTGAAAAGAATAAAATAAAACATAGGGAGACATGAACCAAGTTACAGATTAAAGATACAAAATCTACATACAGCATTTACTTGTGACACACTTGACAATACCAATTTTAAAATCCAGCTGCTGGCATTCACTAATGCATCTCTGTGTCCTGATATTGCAAAAAGTTTACCTAGAACCTCATGTGAATGATGTGAAAAATCTAACAAATAATTCAACTGCACTGGCCCAATATTTAAATTCTTACATGCTTTACCTGTCGTTATAGTAAATATGCAGAAAAAATAAAATGGGAATGAAATATTTAAAATAATTCCAAACTATTAGGAAGCATACAAAATAATTATTTCTACAACAATTGCTTATGAAAGTGTAAATCAAGTGTAAATCAATCAGAATATAAACACTAAGTAAATTTTTCCATTAAGTGAAGGCTTCCAAAATGGACAATTGTTTCTGAATTAAGAAAATAAATCTCCCCTAAATATGCCAGTTATCCCCGTTGGTATCTATGGGGAATTGGTTCCTTGATCCCGATGATGTCAGAATGTGCAGCTGCTCAAGTCTCTTGCAAAAAATGGCACAGTATTTACTTGTAAACTACACACATCCTCCTGTATACTTTAAATCATCTCCAGATTACTTGTAATACCTAATAGTATGAAATGCTGTATAAATATTTATACTATATTGTTTTACTATATTACTTATCATTGTATTGTTATTCTTTATTGTCTTCCCCCCCCCTTTTTTTTAACTTTTATTTTATTTTAGGTCTCTATTTAAGTTGTGAAGATTTGTTATATAGGTAAACTTGTGTAACAGGTGTGTGTTGTACAGATTATTTCACCACCTATGTATTCAGCCTAGTACCTAATAGTTATTTTTTCTGCTCCTCTCCCTCCTCCCACCCTCCACACTCAAGTAGACCCTGGTGTCTGTTGTTCCCTTCTTTGTGTTCATGAATTCTCATCATTTAGCTCTCACTTATAAGTGAGAACACGCAGTACTTGGTTTTCTGTTCATGCGTTAGTTTACTAAGGATAATGGCCTCCAGCTCCATCCATGTGCCCACAAAAGACATGATCTCATTCTTTTTTGTGGCTGCATAGTATTCCATGGTATATATGTACCACATTTTCTTTATCCGATCTGTCATTGATATTTCCCAATTATTTTTGATCTGCGGTTGGCTGAATCCTCAAGTGTGGAACCCAAGAATATGAAGGACCAACTGTATCATAAAGAGGAAGGGCATGAATGCCGATTACAAATGCAGAATTTGATGATCACATCTAATTTTAGTTGTGAAAGTGAAGAAAGCCATCAACTTGAGTATTAAAGTCTCTGCTTTATCACACACCTTGATTCAAGAATATAGATCGATTTTAAAAATAATTTTTAAGTTGAACTACTTACACAGCATTTCTGGAGGCTCCATAGGAAAGTAACAGCTTGACTATATCCATGTGCCCATTCTTGGCTGCATCGTGAAGTGGTGAGTCATTTTGATACCCAGTGGTGTTTACCAATGCCTTATGCTGGAGCAATAATTCCACTACCTTCAGGTGCCCATGACTGCAAGCTTCATGCTAATTAAATTTTTTGAAAAAGAAGTGAAAGAAGTGATAAGAAAGAGCAATGGATGATATTATAATACCACACTTTAGAAAAATAAATGTAAACGTCAGGCAGCAAATTTATTGTTACCTAAATACTCAGAAAGACTAAGTTGTTGACAGAGTGAAAGTTACTATTAATAATCTTTTGATCAAGATCTGTGTAATTCATGAAAAAAGAAAAGGCTATTCTCATTTGAGCCTTAGGTCAAGCACTTTTTTTTTTTTTTTTTAAGAAGAAAATGTAGTTTTAAACCAATGGTAGCTCCTTAAATGTTCTACAATAAATGTAAAACATTAAGAAATAAAGACTACATATTTAATAACAAGATGATATATAAAATTTGTACCAGTACATACACATATCGTGCAACAAAGTCAGTATCCGTGAAGGAGGGTTTTAAGACAAGCTATTTGCTGAACCTACAGATTGCTGTATGGCTGCTGTTATTGATAAGAGAAACAACACGAGTAGGAATACAAAAAGAGCTTGCTGAATGACAGAAGTGGCAACAATGGAGTGTTCAAAGACGCCTTAGATCTAAATCTTTCCTTATGTCTAATGAACTACAAACAATGCTATATTCTAACAAATCTCTGGTATTCTATACTTTTTAAGTACATCTATTTCAATTCATAATAAGCGATAACACACTCAACATCTGTAGGTCTATTTTTAGGAGAAAGGAATCCAAATTAGGCACTAAACCCGCTAAATCACTAACCAATCTTGACTACAACTTGCCTTAGTGGCTTTGAAGAAAAAATAAAATTAACCTTTCTTTGAAAAGGTTAGCCAGCCAGTAGAGTCCAGCCAGCAAAGTGACTGATCCAGACTAAACCCTCCCGGCTTTTTTGCACCTAGCCTATTGAGTCTCCTAATTTCTGGGCTGAATCTCTAGTTTACAGGATGAAGGCATCTACTTCATTTGCTGACACTTCTGTGGCTGCATTCAAAGCTCATGTTTATTGCCCTAATGTAATTGGCCTACATAGCAATTGTTTCCAAGTATTTGTGTCATTCTGTTTCCAGATTATGCTTCACATTTTTATTTTTAGTAATAATAAGTAAAGACTTTTTAAAAATGTTTAGTATAAGCAAAGATTTCTACTGCCTTATATATCTACAATTGGATAGGGTATAACTGAGGCTAAGAAGGACCCTCAGTAAGAATCACTTCCTTGTGATCACTTTCCTATACTCAGTTCCTCTGACCTCTTTTTGTTCCAAGAAATTTGGTTCCAGTAACATGCAGTGCTACAGAATGGAGCCTGATGTCAGCTGTAGCTGTTACCTCCAGACATTAGCTAAATTCTGCAATATATTACAAGTGGATTCCTAAATCTAAAGGTAGTATGTCAAAAGGTAACCAATTTCTTGCCTGTCACAAATGAAAAGCTAGAAGGAAAATAATCATGTCCTCATACTTGATGAAAACATAAATTCTTCACACTAAAAAGAGGGTATGTGGCAGAGGATGATATATAGACAACTACGTAACTATAAACTATAATAACTGTAAAACATAAAAAGAATGAGAATAAAAACCAGACAACTACCAATGGTGTCCATCCAGCATGGTCTTTAACATTTGGATCACTTCCATTTTGTAAAAGGTATTCAACAGAAGGTATGTCACCCTAGAAAAATGAAAATGGAAATTAAAAAGCATTAAGGAAAGAAAGGAAAATATTGAGATTTTTTAAAATGCTGTCTTCTTCAATATAAAGTAAAACTTAAATCGTTTTCTCTTAAGGCTACTATTCATGAGTTAATAAATTATTAGGCTAGGTGTGGTGGCTCACGCCTATAATCCCAGCACTTTGAGAGGCCAAGGTGGGTGGATCACCTGAGGTCAGGAGTTTGAGACCAGCCTGATCAACATGGTGAAACCCCGTCTCTACTAAAAATAGAAAACTACTTGGGCAAAGTGGTGTCAGCCTGTAATCCCAGCTACTTGGGAGGCTGAGGCAGGAGAATCACTTGAGCCCGGGAGGCAGAGGTTGCAGTGAGCCAAGATCATGTCACTGCACTCCAGCCTGGGCCACAGAGTGAGACTTTGTCTCAAAAAAAATGAAACAAAAAAGAAATTATCTATGTATAAATTATTCTGAGATATCAAGAAATACAGCCATGCTTGAATACAGACTACAAAACCTATTAGAAAGTCATATTCAAAATTCATTTCAAGGTACCAAATAAAGGACACTGGTCAAAGATCATCTGCTCATAATGAAGTTGTAAAAGCCATAATTTCATTTGTTTTAAGAAAAATATAATTTTTTTGTATTTGAAATAGGAAAAAAACCAATTTTAAGCATATATGTAAATGGCTTCTTAGTATTGTTTAAAACAAACAAAACTGTTTAGCCCAGAAGACTACTCAGTGAAACCAAAGTTAAAAAACTGCCATTTTATTGGCAGTTACTCCATCCTAATACATTAATCTAGTTTATATTCACCTTATTTGTTCAACAACATTTTCTAGGAAGCAACAACTGCTCTGTGTAAAATGGCAAAAAAGATCAGTACAAACCTATTCAAATCAGCCCACAGAATCAACATTACATTTTTATTCCCCTGCTCCCCATCCAGTTCAGGACTAAAATCACCACCCATTATCAACTAACTCAACTATAGGAAATAGAGCTTCTGTGATGTAGCCTTACAAGTCTTTTCTTTTCTTTTCTTTCTTTTTTTTTTTTTTTGAGATGGAGTCTCACTCAGTCGCCCAGGCTGGAGTGCAGTGGTGTGATCTCCGCTCACTCCAAGCTCCGCCTCCCGGGTTTGTGCCCTTGTCCTGCCTCAGCCTCCCGAGTAGCTGGGACTACAGGTGCCCACCACCTCGCCCGGCTATTTTTTTTTTTTTTTTGTATTTTTTTACCAGAGACGGGGTTTCACCGTGTTAGCCAGGATGGTCTAGATCTCCTGACCTTGTGATCCGCCCGTCTCGGCCTCCCAAAGTGCTGGGATTACAGGCTTGAGCCACCGCGCCCGGCCAGCCTTACAAGTCTTTTCTAACAAACAGTTTTCAATTTCTCACTCTATTTCTCTATTCCAGTACTCTGGAGAGCTACGCAACAATGTTGGAACAGTAGCAACAGTAGCACACTGATGCAGTGCAGAGGAGGCAGATGAGGAAAAGTAAGAAATACAGTAACTTTACTTTAGAATTCAAAGCCTCTTTTTAAATGAGATGAACAAGATCTGGGGAATAAGTGAATTAAAATGAGGCACAAGGCAAGGAAAATACTCTAAAGGCAGACAATATTAATTCGGCTTTCATATTAAGGCAGTGTCAATTATTAAATGGCATTAAAATTGAAGACCCCCTTCCAGTTTTGAACCCTGTCTTGTGTGTCATGATCCAACTAAATCTTACTATAAGTGAGTGGACTTTTAAGGTCACTTTAAAGCTGTCTTTTGAAATAAGGAGGGGAAAAAAAAAAAAAGCTTCCCTCTGCTGCCAGCCTCCAGCACAAGTAGACTGTGGCAAAGGAATTAAGTCACGGGAACTGGTCTCAGGTAGTCTGCCCCCCCACTCTTCTTTTTAGTTCATTTTCCTAGAAATGAGAGATAATAATCCTCAAGCTATCTAATACCAGGGTCTCTTAAATTTGTCCCTTCGTGTAATGTGTAAAGATCTGACATCTATCGTTTATATTTAATTATATATTACATTTTAAGTATGTGTTAACGCTTAAAGCCTTTTTAAAAATCTCTAGCTGTAATATAAAAGATACTGTCCCTTTGTAAAACAATGTCAGGCTTTAGGAAGGAGGCATTTATGCAGTGGGATGAAGGTAAAAATTTTCTTGAAATTACACTATTATCACCAGTTACTGCAAATATAACTAAATCAGTTCTTTTAGGATAACAGGGCAGGGTGCGGTACCTAAGTCCATGAATCTAAAGCAAAATTAACCAGCAGAGCATACTCTCAAAAAAGACTGAATAAAAAGCTATAGACAGAAGTTACATGCATAATATTGTGTTCAATGAGCTTTGTGCTTCTTTAGTGAATAAATCTCTCCCCACCCACCCCCTCTCCCAATACTCTTTCCTGAAATGAATTTTTTTTCCTCTGTTGGTTTGATAATGTAGAAATCACTAATTCTCCTAAATACAATATTTGATTTTTTTTTTTTTTTTTTTTTTGCTTTTAAAAAAATATTGCTGGCTGGATCCAGTGGCTCACACCTGTAATCCCAGCACTTTGGGAGGCTGAGGTGGGCAAATCACAAAGTCAGGAGTTTGACATCAGCCTAGCCAACATGGTGAAATCCCGTCTCTACTAAAAACACAAAAAGTAGCCAGGCTTGGTGACGCACGCCTTTAATCCTAGCTACTCAGGAGGCTGAGACAGGAGAATTGCTTGAACCCAGGAGGCGGAGGTTGCAGTGAGCTGAAATCACACCACCGCACTGCAGCCTGGGCAACAGAGCGAGACTCCATCTCAGTAAAAAAAAAAAAAAAAAAGCTTTTTATTTCTAATTGTCTCTGTTTCTGTGCTCTGGGCTGTTGCTCAAATCTTCCGTTTTCTAAAACAGTAAATCCGCATGCAACACATATTTTATATTCCTAAATTAACAAAATGACCTTAAATGCTCAATGGGCCTAAAAGGATTATAGGTTTCAAATTAATTACCCCAGTTTCAAGAAAGAAAGAAAGAAAAAAAAAAAGGCAACATTTTCCCAGATTTCTTAACAGTGCAAATTCCATTTCTAGAGCAAGTTACCATGTATTTAGCAACTGGAGTGCAATGGCACGATCATAGCTCACTGTAACTTCAAGCTCCTAGGCCCAAGCAATTCTTCTGCCCCAGCCTCCTGAGTAGTAGCTAGGACTACAGGCATACATCACCAGGCCTGGCTAATTTTTTTTTAATTTTTTTGTAGAGATGGGGGTCTCACTATGTTGCCCAAACTAATGGACTCAAGCAATCTCCTGCCTTAGCTTCCAAAATGATTGGGATTACAGGTGTGAGCCCCTGCAACTTTTGCTTTATATTCATATCAGTTACAAATGAATGCAGGAATATCTGCCAAGATACAAATTTGATATTTTTCCCAAAACAATCCTGTAATAAGTGAGCAGATAAACTGTCAGAACCACACACATTCCCTATCTTCAACATGAAAGTACTCACACAAGAAAACCTTCTCAAAAATTTCCCCATTCTAATTCTATATGATAATGCAAAAAAAAACATTAACTTAAAGAAGCTTAAAAAATAATATAAACACAATTGTGAAATGGAAGAGTCTCATGGGAATAGTCAAACAGAAACAGAGTGACAATTTAAAGACTGAAGGTAGACTCTCTTTTAAGGTTGCTAGACAGTTGCTATTTTTCTTTCATGTCACCTCTTCATATTATCAAAGTGTCTTCTGTTAACATTCTCCCCACCCCTGAACTGCATAGCTGATTAGCAAACGGCTTGCTTTTTATAACCAATCTGCTTTCTCCTCCCTAGTACTTGAAAGTTTGTCATATTTTCATCTTTCTACTTCATGTAAATGTAATGTCATGCGCATAAATAAAATTATGATAATTAGATAAGAGTCTACAGTAACTGGATAAGCTTGAACTGATATGAAGTAGCCAGGAAATAAATTAAGTTTTGATTCTGGCTTCTTTAAATTACTTTCAAATACTCACTTTTGAGCTTCTCACAACTTGAAAGAATAACTGAACTTTTCTTAAACCATAGCAAAAATAATTTATCTAAGGAAAGTATTTGCCAAGGCTTATTAAAAATTTTCAATGAATTTGGTATTTTCAAGTAATATATTGAAGGCTGAAAATAAGAGTGTGTGTGTATCCCACTGAATCTTTTATTGTTAATCTTTCAATCAAAGGAAAGATCCTTCACACATCTGTACATATAGCAGATCCACACATATTCCAGCAATATAAACTTTCCAAAAACATACACACACAAACAAAACTTTTCCTTATTATGAAGCTTAGCTCTTCTAAAATACCACTAATAATAAACATATTCATAGAAACAATACAGAACATTACAATTAAGTATAAGACAAATGACTTGCCTAGCATGGTTAAGCTTTTCCTTTTCCATGTAAATGAACTGACCAGGAACCAAAAAATTCCCTTCTTGGCAATTAGATGCCATTAAAACAAACAAACAAAAATTAACCATCTGGAATGAAACTCTAAAATATGTTAAATATTTCTCTGGCTTCTTAGTTAGAATTTACTGAATAAAATACAGGCATACCTCGGAGATACTGTCGGTTCAGTTCCAGATCACTGTGATTAAAGCAAATACACTGTGATTAAAGCAAATAAAGCAGGTCACACAAATCTTCTGGTTTCCCAGCGCATATAAAAGTTATATCTACACTATACTGTAATCTACTAAGTGTGCAATAGCATTATGTTTTTAAAAAAATGAACAGACCTTAATTGAAAATAACTTTATTGCTAAAAAATGGTGACAATCTTTTTGCTAGATGGTCCTGCCTTGATGCTGTGGCTGCTGACTGAGCAAGCAGGTAGTTGCTGAAGGTTTGGGTGGTTATGAGTTTCTTAAAACAAGACAACAATAAAGTATGCCACATCAACTAGCTTCATTTCATGAAAGATTTCTCTGTAGCATGTGATACTGTTTGGTAGCATTTTATCCATGCAGAACTTCTCTCAAGATTGGAGCCAATCCTCTCAAACCCTGATGCTGTTTTATCAACTAAGATGATGTAATTTCCTAAATCCTTTGGTGTCATTTCAACAATGTTCACAGCACCTTTACCAGAAGTAGATTCCATCTGAAGAAACCACTTTCTTTCTCATCCATAACAAACAATGCCTCATCCATTAAAGTCTGATCATGAGACTCTAGCAATCAGTTGCACCTTCAGGCCCCACTTCTAATTCTAGTTATCTTGCTATTTCTGCTGTACCTATAGTTACTTTCTCCACTGAAGTCCTGAACCCCTCCAAGTCATCCATGAAAATTGTAATCAACTGTTTTCCAAACCACTGTTAATGTTAACATTTGGACATCTTCCTATGAATCACCAATGATATTAATGGCATCTAAAATGATGAGTCATTTCCAGAACCATCAGTGTAATCCCATCTATAGCAGGTATAGCCTTACAAAATGTTTTCTTTTTGTTTGTTTTTTGAGACGGAGTCTCACTGTCGCCTACGCTGGAGGGCAGTGGTGCAATCTCAGCTCACTGCAAGCTCTGCCTCCTGGGTTCCTGCCATTCTCCTGCCTCAGCCTCCCGAGTAGCTGGAACTACAGGCACCTGCCACCACACCCAGCTAATTTTTTTAATATTTTTAGTAGAGATGGGGTTTCACCGTGTTAGTCAGGATGGCTCGATCTCCTGACCTTGTGATCTGCCCACCTTGGCCTCCCAAAGTGCTGGGATTACAGGTGTGAACCACCCCGCCCAGCCACAACATGCATTTTTTTAAGTAGTAAGACTTGAAAGTAAAAGTTACTCCTTGATCCATGGGCCACAGAATTGATGTTTTGTTGGGAGGCATGAAAACAGCATTAATCTCCTTATAACATCCTCATCAGAACAGTTGGGTAACTAGGTGGCACTGTCAATTAGTAATATTTTGAGTATCTTTCCTGAGCAGTAGGTCTCAACAGCGAGCTTAAAAAATTTAGTAAACCATGCTGTCAAGATGTGCTCTCATCCAGGCTTTGTTGTTCCAAATGGTAAATGAGCATTGGCTTTCACTTCAAGTCACTGACTGCATTAGCTACTAACAAGAAAGCCTGTCCTTTGAAGCTTTGAAGCCAGGCACTGACTTCTCCTTCCTAGCTATGAAAAACCCAGATGGCGTATTCTTCCAACAGAAGGCTGTTTCAACTTCACTGAAATCTGTTGTTTAGTGCGCCACTCTCATAATTATCTCGGCTAGATCTTCTGGATAACCTGCTGCAGTGTCTCCATCAGCACCTGTTGTTTCAACATGCATTGTTATGTTATGGAGATAGCTTTTTTCCCTCAACTTCATGAACCAACCTCTGCTAGCTTCCAACTTTTCTTCTGCAGCTTCCTTACCTCTCTCAGCCTTCACAGAAGTGAAGAGATTTACGATCTTCCTCTGGAGTAGGGTTTGGCTTAGGAAATGTGGTTGGTTTGATCATCTATCTAGACCATTTCAACTCTCCTCATATCGGCAATAAGGCGGTTATGCTTTCTTCTCATTTGTGTATTCAACAGGGTAGCACTTTTAATTTCCTTAAAGAACTTTTTCTTCGCATTCACAAATTGGCTGTTTGGCAAGAGACCTGGCTTTTGGCCTATCTCAACTTTCAATGTGCCTTCCTCACTCATCATTTCTAGCTTCTTTTATATAAAGTAAGAGATGAGCGACTCTTCCTTCTACTTGAAAACTTAAAGGCCACTGTAGTGTTGTTAGCTGACCTAAATTCAATATTCTTGTGTCCCAGGAAACAGGGATTCAAAGGGGGAGAGATGGAAGAATTATCGGTAAGTGGAATAGTCAGAAAAGACAACGTTTATCAATTAAGTTTGCCATGTTACATGGGCAGGGTTTGTGGTGCCCCAAAGCAATTACAATAGTAACACTGAAGATTACTGATCACAAATCACCCTAACAGATACAACAGTAGTGAAAATATCTGAAATATTGTGAGAATTACCAAAATGTGACACAGAGACACACCGAGCATATGCTGTTGGAAAAACAGCACTGACAGACTTGCTCAATGCAGGATTGTCAAAAAACACAAAAACAAAACTCTCTGCGAAGCACAAAAAAAGTGAAGTGCAATTAAATGAGGTATGCCTGTAATTTAACAGATAATTCTGATAACCCAGTCAATGGCACAATAAGTTACTGGTAATATAGAAGCAGACTTATACATATGTGGTAAGCAACAGAGGAGGAAAATAGATATTGACTCCAAGAGGTATTTTAGAAATTAAACTCTTGAGAAAATATCACATATGCCAAGGCTGCTTTTGTTTCCTTTGTTACCTTCTCATGAAGCTGCTATGAAGGATACATAATTTCACACACAATATAACATGACTGTGTTCAAGCATAATAAACTACAGAGTTAAACTCTTAATGAGTCTCCTCACAAGGGATCTTCTCTCTATCCAGGGGATCTTCACCACCTTTGTTATGTTCTAAGCATACCATGCCCTGTAAGTTGCATTCAAAACATTATCTATTATGTCTACATCACTAATACATCATGTCATGCCAGCTTCAAGCCATTCTTCTATTCCACAGTAAGTCATTGCTGTGGCATAAATTATGAGTAATCACTGCCATTTTAAGAATTTGTGCTAGAGAACTTGGTAGGGGAGTGTGGGGTAAGAAAAGAGGAAGGTGAGTATGATACAAATTCTCAAGCAAAACTGACATAATAGAAAATAAAAAATTTTCTCTATATCCTTAGTATTTTGTTTTCTACTGGGTTGGTGCAAAAGTAATTGTGGTAATAAATCAGAAGAACAAATAATGAGTATCTTTGTTTCTACTTAGGTACAATACTTTCTCATAAAATCTCCCATTCGTAACAAAGGTTTAACAAAGGTGATGCGGACATTCAAAAAGGAACATGAGTTATGAAGATATTCAAATAGGAAGAGGGGTATAAAAAAGACTTATTGATAGGACAGTAGAGAAATGACAATTTTGACTTCGGTCAGATTACTCTGGCTGTTACATAGAGAACCGACTGCAGGAAATACAAAGGGAAATTAGGAAGCCACTTCAGTGGTGTGGTCAAAAAATTAATGACCCCCCAAAATGTTCACAAATAATCCCCAGAACCTGTGACTGTATTACCTTACGTGGTGAAAGGGACACTGCAATATAATTAAGTGGACACACCTTGAGATGGGGAGATTATTCTGCATTTCTCAGGTAGCTCAATTTAATCACATGAATTCTTAGAAGCAGAGGATCTTTCCCGGCTATGTCAGAAAGATGAGATGTGAGAAGGACTCAATCTGCTGCTGCTGGATTTGAAGATGAAGAAGAGGACCACAAACTAAAGGAGTGTGACAGTCTCTAGAACCTGGAAACAACTCTCAGCTGAAAACCAGCAAGAAATCTGGATCTCAGTCTTAAAAGAACGATGAAGTCCCTGCCAACCATCCAAATAAAAATAAAATGGATCTTTCCTAGAACCTCCTGAAAACAGCTGACAGCATGATTTTAGTGTGATGAGACCCATACCAGACTTCAGGTGTACAGAATTGTAAGAAAATTAATTTGCATTGCTTTGAATCGCTAACTTTGTGGTAATTTGTTTTGGCAGCAATAGAAAACTAATGCAAGTGGTCGGGACAAGAAAAGAGAAGTAGCTGCTAGTAGGGCGGTAGCTATGAAAAGGTTATGGCCAACGATGATAACCAGAGGTAGTTTGGGGCCAGGTATTATAGAATGTTTATTACTAATGTTTCCAAGTTCAGAAATCAATCAGTAAAGCCCTACCTGCAGTAGGGGAAGGTAACTAGTGCAGGAGAACAAACTCCTGCTGGGTTCTCTGCCCTCAGTGCATACACCAAGCATGCTCAGTGCAACCATGTGCTCAAACTGTAGAAACTGCAAGTTTACCAACATGCTTAAGAAACAATACAATGCAAGTATAAATAACTTTAGAGCCACTTCAAATCCTTTTCTGAAGTAGGTGGGTACAAAATATAATCACCACCAAAAAAGACACATACCTTTTGACAGCACAAAACCTGGTCCTTCCCCTTATTTGCTTTGGCTGCCTTTAAGGTCACCAAAACTAAATTCACTCCAGTTGTAGTAACTCTTTCCTCTTAACCAACTCCTTGTTCCATTTTATAGTAGTTTTAACTTTAGAGCCACTTCAAACCCTTTTCTGAAGTAGATGGGTACAAAATATAAATAAGAAGGCAGAACTGCAATATGTGTACACATAGATTATTTATTCTTGGCTGCAAATGAGAAAATTAGGATAGGAATGAAATGAAAACTGTTTCTAAAAAGATTGGCCGGGTGTGGTGGCTCATGCCTGTAATCCCAGGACTTTGGGAGGCTGAGGCGGACAGATCAACTAAGGTGAGGAGTTCAAGACCAGTCTGGCCAACATGGTGAAACTCCGTCTATACCAAAAATAAAAAAAGTAGCCTGGCATGATGGCAGGTGCCTGTAATCCCAGCAACTCGGGAGGCTGAGGCAGAAGAATGCTTGAACCCAGGAGGCAGAGGTTGCAGTGAGCTGACATTGTACCACTGCACTCCAGCCTGGGTGACAGAGCGAGACTCTGTCACAAAATATATATATATATAAATAAATAAATAAATAAAATATATATATAAGCAAATCTACTGATTTTAAGGATATGTCTATTAAAATAAAGCTAAGGTGAGAGGCATACATTCAACTCCTAAAAAAATTTTAAAAGGACACTATTAATTGATTTTAAAAACAATAAAAATTAACTTTTAAAAAATGTGCCATCACATAATCTGATAACTGGTGACAATAATCACATTTAATAATTAAGTCCAAGGAAATAAAAATGGATTCTAATTCTTGCAGAACTCTAAGTAAACTGACAAAACTCGTATGAAGCAATCTATGGCAATTTTTACCCCAAGACAGCAGAGCTGAACAGTTATAGAGACTTCATGGCCTGCAAACTGAAAACGTTTACTCTAACTGCCCCTTTAAGAAAGAATTTACGAAACTCTGGCCTAGACCCTAGGGATCCTCATTAATAAATTATTCTTATGGTTAGAAGAAAAAGTCTCCACCAATATAAGCAAATGCTTGCCTGACAGTCCAAAAAATTCCCAGAAAGCAAAATACATAAATTACTATGTATTAGTCAGAAAAATGAACAAAAATAATAATTACACTAGTTACTTATGTCTATAACTTTATGTTTACAATAGCTTATATATACATATAATATACATATATATAACAAAGATGACAAAAAAGTCTGATTTTGTAAGTCAGGATTTGCAGAAATAAAACTAAAACACAACCAGAGCCAAGTCCAAAAATTCAAGATGTCCAAAGGATATGAGGTCATGCTGTAAGGTCCCTGCCTCACTGGTATCAGAAATAGAGTACAGTCATCCCTCAGTATCTGCGGGAGACTGGTTCCAGAGTCCCAGCAGATAACAAAATCCACAGATCCCTTATACAAAATGATGTATTTGCAAATAACCTATACAGATCCTCCAGTATACTTTAAATCATCTTTAAATTACTTATAATACGTAATATAAATGCTATGTAGATAGTTGTTATACAATATTTTTAAATTTGCATTACTTTTTATTGTGTATTGTTATTGGCTTTTCTCCCAAATATTTTTGATCCGCAGTTGGTTGAACCCATAAACATAGAACGCACAGATACACAGAGCTGACTGTATTCCTTATTAATCTGGAAGAAAAGCAAGGAAAACAAACCAGCAGCAGTTGGGATAAGCTCTGTTTGTGCTATTCCCTTTCTCCACACAGAAATACAGGAATCTTTGGACCACGCTCAATGTCTACTCCATGTTCTTCCCAAATGTTTTATGTTGCCCTGGTGCCTCATGTTTGTGGGCCTCCAAGTGGTTCCTCCCAGATGCCCCAAAGTTCTCTACCCATCCAGAAGACCAAAGGGTTTCCTGGGTGAACTGACTACGTACAGTCGCTAAGAGAGCATAAAAGCTATCCTAATTTAGTACTAAGGTCTACCATATCATACTTTCCTAACACTTGCATGAAATCACAGAGCAAAGCCTATAAAGCTGTGGTGCCTACTGCCCTGTTTCACATGTACTGTCTGTGTCAATTTCAAAGATTTAGAAAACAGGCCAGGTTCCAAAAAATGCTGCCACATCCCAGGTGCTGAGAATAATTAAAGACAATTAACGTTCATTGAACAGGTCAGTAAAAGGAATGGCTGACATCTTTGTGGTGAACCAGAGGAGCCACTTCTGATAGTCAAATGTCCTGGTCATTGGAGAAATGTACAGACCACATCTTTCAACCTTCCAAATTCTGGTGGGCTCTTTTACTAGGTAAACATTGTTGCCTGTAATAACTTAGCAATTGTCTACATTCATAAAGCATGAGGACAGGTAAACAAAATGATAAAAACTGAAGGTAAAATAGACAAAAGCAGAAGCACTTGGCAAAATAAAAGCGGAAATATTCAAATATTGGTTTTCTCCTACAAGATCCTGCTGCCCAGACTCAGGGGCCACTGCTCCAACTGAAGTAGAGATGCTGTCCCTGTGAATTTGGCTTCTCTGGTTCAGAGGAAGTATCATGTCTGTGAAAGGTTAATTATCCTAGTAATCCTATGCCATTTTTCACCAACTCCAAAGAAATTGCTTTATAGTTGGCCTCATTCTGAGATGGTATTTCAGAGTAAGCATCCTACCTTAATAGAAGCAATGTGGAGCAAAGTCTCTCCTCTATGATTTCTTTTCACAGCCATATTGGGCAACAGCTTCATTGCTGAGGGGCTAGACATCACTCGTCTGTAACTTGAACTATTTAATGTAGAAGGTGGTGTACCCGGAGAAAGACTGATGAATTCATCTGACAAGTTACTGTTTTTCCTCCCTGATGTACCACCAACTTTACGTTTGCATGAAGGTGGTGAAGAACATTCAGGCAATGGTGTATTTTCTGGGGGCATCGTTTGCTTAACAAAATCTCCACTGGTGTTCAGAATGCTGGTTCTACATCTCTTAGAAATGGGACTGGAAAGTCTATTGTGATGGCCACGTTTTCCATTATTTTCTAATGGCCAAGATTTCTTAGATGTAAGATAATTTTTGCAGACCTTCTCAGGAGTCACTACTTCATTCCTGCTCTTAGTGTCCGGAGACTCTATTTGCTCAGCCAATGGTAAAGAGACTTCAGTTAAACTTCCAAAACATTCAGATTCTGTCAAGGAGCCACTTGCTAGTAAGTCTATTTCACCATTTATCTGAGGACTGGAGATAACGGATGGTTGGCTACAGAAAGATACCAGCTTTTGCTTTGATTCCTCTTTGGAGTCAAATTGACCATCTTCTTTTTCTGCCTCTAAATTCCACTTTTGGTTGATTTCAGCTAAAGTTTTCTTTTTTTGCTTTTTTCTGGATCTTGCAGAAGTCTTTTTAGCCCTCTCAGAAACATCTGCAGGAGGACTTGTGGAAACAAATTCATAGGAGTCTTGCTGAGCATTTGCATCTTTTTTTATTTCAGGCTGGGTTCGCACTGAAACTTTACTCACAACATATCTGACTTTCTTACTTCGAGGGCTAAACCACATTTTAATTGAATTCTTCTTGTTTTCTGCATCATTAAACAAACTTCTCCTAGGGTCATCTTCTTTCAAATCTGACAGGAAAAAAAGAAAAAGAAATCTGTTACATGAACTTTATTGCTCCCACAAGGAGCTCCCAAAGAATTCTGTTTATAGTTCCCCTAAAGTGTATCATCTTTTAATTATGTACTTCTTTCTCAGCTCCTAGAGTATGAACTCTTTGACAGCAGATATTCACTCATTCAATAAATACTTACTGAATCCAATTTTGTGCCATATCTTAGAGACTGAAGATATAGCAGAGAACAAACCATAAAACTTATATTCCAAATATAGTACCAAAAAACCCCATAAAATACAAATCTAACAGAATGTGTAAGTTCTGTTTGCTAGGAATTACAAAATACTTATTAAAGAATTCTACACAAACGGAGAGATATACCATGTTCATGAACTATAACAATATTGTTAAGATGCCAATTGTTCCAAACAGATTTACAGATATAACAAATCCCAATGTAAATTCCAGTAGGCTTATTTGTAAAACTCAACAAGCAATTATAAAATTTACATGGAAAAGAAAGGTACAATTTGAAAGGCAAAAGACTTAGAACGACCAACATAATGCTGAAGAACAAAGTTGGAGGACCCATACTATATGATTTCGAGACTTATCTCTGACAAAATGAATACAGGGGATTAAAGACAATAGTCATGACCCTTTAGGTATCATCCAATATTAACTTCAAGCTGTATAACCAAAGATTAGTAAGAATGAATAAACAATAACTACATACTCAAACATAATCTCTTAAGCCAAAGAAGCTACATACACACTGTATGTTTTCACTTACATCAAATATAAAACAGCCAAAACTAATTTAATGTGTTAAGTCAGAATAGTAGTTGGTTATCCCTATAGCGAAAAGCAGTGACTGAAAGGGAGCACAAGAGGGACTTCTATGGTATTGTTTTTGTTCTGGGCAAGTTCAGTTTGTGCAAATTCATTAAACTATACAGTTAGAAAATATGTATATTTTCTACATACATATATAAAATAACTTTTTTAAAGTTTTTTAAAAATATAGATTTATAATTAAGAATTAAAACACAAAGATTCCATGGAGGGTAGACAGAATATACAAAGATTCAGTAGAGTTTTTAAGAAGAAAAATTAAAAAATTTTTCTGCACAGCAAAAGAAACTATCATCAGAGTGAACAGGCAACTTACAGAATGGGAGAAAAAATTTTGCAATCTATCCATCTGACAAAGGACTAATATCCAGAATCTACAAAGAACTTAAACAAATTTACAAGAAAAAAAAAAAAACCCATCAAAAAGTGGGCAAAGGATATAAAGAGATACTTCTCAAAAGGAGACATTTATGTGACCAACACACATGAAATAAAGCTCATCATCATTATTAGAGAAATGCAAATTAAAACCACAATGAGATACAATCTCAGGCCAGTTAGAATGGCTATCATTAAAAAGCCAGGAAACAACAGATGCTGGATAGGATGTGGAGAAACAGAAATGCATTTACACTGTTGGTGGGAGTGTAAATTAGTTCAACCATTGTAGAAGACAGTGTGGGCATTCCTCAAGGATCTAGAAGCAGAAATACCATTTGACCCAGCAATCCCATTACTGGGTATATATCCAAAGGATTATAAATCATTCTACTATAAAGACACATGCACATGTATGTTTATTGCAGCACTGTTCACAATAGCAAAGACTTGGAACCAACCCAAATGTTCATCAATGATAGACTGGACTAAGAAAATGTGGCACATATACACCATGGAATACTACGCACCCATAAAAAGGATGAGTTCATGTCCTTTGCAGGGACATGGATGAAGCTCGAAACCATCATTCTCAGCAAACTAACACAGGAACAGAAAACCAAACACTGCATGTTCTCACTCATAAGTGGGAGGTGAACAATGACAACACATGGACACAGGGAGGGGAACATCACACACCAGGGCCTGTCAGAGGGTCGGGGGTCATGGGAGGGATAGCATTAGGAGAAATACCTAATGTAGATGACGGGTTGATGGGTGCAGCAAACCACCACAACACATGTATACCTATGTAACAAATCTGCACGTTCTGCACATGTATCCCAGAAATTAAAGTATAATTTAAAAAAAAGAAATAAAGCCGTTTGTTCTTCCCATAGAAGCCTTTTCTTCCCACTACCTCTTCCCATTAATTTAGGTTTATAAACCCCCATTTTTGCCAGTTTGGAGAGTCACATTTTTCTGTGAACTTACATGTATATTCATAAATAAAAATCTGTCTTTTCTCTTACTAATCTTTTTTACAGTTTAATTCACAGGCCTCCATACAATGAACCTAAGAGTGTAGAGGAAAAGTTTTTTTTCATTGACAAATCATACAAATCATCCACTTTTCGGATTTTGACAACTCCCTTCAAGTTGTCTTACGTTGTTTTTGTCTTAGGGATATTCATTTTCTCCGAGAAAAAAAAATTGCCTTAAAATTCTCTCCCACTCCATGTAAACATAGGTAAAAATCAACCCAGGTCAGCCTAGCACAGTGGTAAGCACATGAATAGATAGTACTCAATAAGTACTAGTGAATACATTATTTGATAGTCTCTTAAATCTTTCCAAATGTTTATGTAAGAGATGTTAGAATTAATTTTAAGAGCTAAAAGAAAACTTGAAAATAATTTAGTCTAATTCTTTCATTTTAACAATGAAGGACTAAAGTCAAAACAAAAAGAAGGAAGTAGTCCCCTAACTCCCAATCTGGTGCTTTATCTCTCCACACAAACTGGATTAGCAAAAGGTAATTTCAGGTCTAGAAAAAAAAAAAAGAAAGAGAGAAAGAAAAAAAGAACCTAAGAAAGGGAAGAAAGTTGGAAAAATAACAATAACCTGATGAGATTAAAAAATAATTAACAAATGATTTCATGCTGCCTGACAAACATTCTCCTAATTAACACAGACAATCTCCTTTGACCAATCAGGCTTCTTACAATATGTTTTGTGATTCCTATTAAAAGAAAAAAGAGGAGAAAAGAGAGAGACAGAGAAAAAGAGAGAAAAAGAAGCTACTCAAATTTTGTTTTCCTCTTTAAAGTTGCTCTTCATTCAAATCGAAAAGAATGCTGCATAAAACTCTACTTGCATTACAGAACCAAAGAAAAATTTTAATGGAATGGAGTTCTAAACATAAGGTACCTTAAGAAGAAAATCAGTGGCCACTAGTCTTATTCCTAAGGGCTAAAACATCCACCATACAGGAAATAAACATCTGATGTTACTAAGATATTCAGTAACATTTTCAAATGGTGATTATTCTTGCAAACTTTTAATACTTAAGAGATACATTATTTTCATTTTCTTACTGTTTTGTGGAATAAATTTCTTCTCAACATTCTCATGTCTTTATTAGCAAAAGAAAAGTACATCATCAATTACTTTTTATTTTTTTAGTCATTTTTTATTCACACAGAACAGCTTGTTTTATTGTTTTACCAGCTTAAAATTATTAACGCACCAGAAGATTGTTAATGATAATCTCAACTCTTTCAAGTTCAAAATTGCTTCTTCTGCCTATTCTTTCACCTCATATTTCCTGAGTACAAAAGTCCTATCTTTAAAAATACATTCAACTGGTAAAAGAACCTTAAAACAGGTAAGAAAAAATGGGAAACAGGCTTTGAAAAATAAAGTAATTATTACTTAACTCTAGAAATTTCAGACATGATCCCTGCCTAGTGAAAGAGTAAAGATTTTCTACTCCGAAGTGTAGCCATTGCTTCCTGCAGAAGGAATGGAAGCACGACATTGAAAAGGCAGTAAAATGATAAACCTGCTGGAGGCAGGAGTACATATCTGAATAAGGGCAGATTCTCCTACGTAAACCCTTTAAATGTCATAGGTGAACATGACCTGGTCCACAAAGTGTTATTAAGACAGGATCTTGGAAAGTATCAGAAAGAGGTATCCATTCACATAGAGACTTTATGTCTAGATTCAACAAGGTCTTTTCTTTGCAGTGGTAAGTAGATTTCAAAACCAAGTCACTTCTGATACAATCTCAAGTCTATAGGAAAGGTCAAAATGAAATGTTACCAGGATTACTTTTCAAGAAAGACTCAGGATTACAAAGACATAAAGGTTAATCCTCTGATAGTCTATAATAACTTGCATTTGATTTTGTTTTAAATTATTTTAAACATAGATGACATTTTCAATTAAAACCACATCAAACCCTGAGGTTCTCAATGTTTGAAAAACTTTAAAAATGTAGAATTGAGCTTTTAAAGGAAAATTAAGCCTTATATATAGCAGCAACATACTCAACTGACTAAAAACCTAAATCTAAAAAGACCAGAAATTTCATACTCAGATGTACATATTTCCTACCTTATAAATGAGTAAATGAAGATAACATATTCAACGTAATTGATACGAACACAATTTTACCATTCATCTGGTAATAACGTTACTCAAGAAGATTTTAATTATGTGTCTTGCATAACTAAGCAAGGAGCACAACAACAAAGATAACTGTATATTCTGAATTTTATTAGATATTCTGAATATCTAAGATAATATCTAAGATAAAACTGTAAAAAGCAAAACACTACTGCTGGAACATAAATCACATTATTAACAACTACCAACAATTTTTATGGGTGAATGCTTCTCAGCACGATAAATCATAATATTCATTTCATGAAGAAAAACATTGGTCCTTCCTCTGCACAGTAAATTCCTTAATAATAATATTTAAAAGAAAATTCTATTCTCTGAATTTCAGAGTACATCACAAAATATTGAGGAACAGAGATGCACGTGTTACTAAAGAGCTGCTTAGCCAAGTTTTTTCTTAAAATTTAATAATCAACTATAGAAAAAAGAGGCAATTAGAAAATGTGATTTAGCTATCATTAATCTACATCAAAGGATTATTATGATGTACATTGTGTGCCTTTCAAATTATTCTCTATTATAGATTTCACAACAGAAGTTGAGAAATCTCTTTGACAAACCAGTTCCTTATTAAAAATCAAAGGAAAGTCCTTTGCTACCATCTGTGCAACATTAACGCCTTCACTAAAGAATGATTATTTTATAACTTAGGAAGCATTTAGCTCTATTTAAAAAAAACAACGGCAACACAGCTATTCAAACATTCATCTTCCTCTATTATAAAAACGTCAGAGCATATATGAAACACTGTGTAATCGTTACAGAAAGACCAGCATCTCTCTCTAAAGCAGAAAATAGAAAGGGAAATTGTAATACTGTAAAAGCATAATCAAAGTTTTTTTTTTTTAAATGACACCAACACCAACATGTTTCACAGAACCTGACCAGCACCTGCAAGGTCTGACTTAATATGATATGGTTCAAGAGAAAATAAAAACTTTTAAATTTAACTCCATTAGTAAAAAGAAGATCATGTTATAAAGTGTTATAAAGGATAAGGTAAAGTTATCCATAAATGGTTGTCAGCAAAATTTGACAATCTCCTCTTTAAAGTACACTGAACCAAGAAAAATCTGTTCAAGTATTTAGAAGCTCATTTTAGAAAGTATTACTATAAATCAGGCTTCTTTATCTCCGGTATACCATACACTATGTTCAGGATTTGACAAGTTCTTCCTAATTGCCCATCTTAATTACAGTAATTATATATATTATAGTAAATGCAAGTAACAAGGTTCATTTGAAAGATAAATTGTGAACTACAGGGTTTCTAAAAGAGAAAATGTGAGAGATGTTCACCATTCCACTTAATTCATCATCTTCTACACATGACCATTTAACAGAATCATACAATTTTGGAATGACAGCTTAGGAATCACTTAATCTAATACCCTTATCCTAGTGAGATCATTTTCCAACGTCCTCATTATTATAAAGAAGACTGTCTTTTGTCCCCAACTATCAGTTCCTGGTATATCGTTTACCTTCTAACCTTTTAGTTCTAGAAGTACCTACTAGATAATCAACTACCACAAAGGTACTGCATAAAATACATAGAATAGACAAACTGTAAAGAAACAAAGGGAAATGTTCCAGAAAAAAAATCTCAAATGCCCTTAAGGCTAATTTGTTTTCGGAAGAATTTGGGATGAAAAGCTGGGGACTACACAACTTTAATATAAATAGAAAAAGCTCTGCACCATGGAACTTAGAGATCTCAACAGAAGGTTACAATTCAATGTTTATACTCTAAATTTATTGTCATTTTCTATCAAAGTAGCAAAGAAAGATACTACTATTATAACTTTTTAAGAAGGCCTATGAATGCATAGATGTTATCACTATAACATGAATTATTTAAACCAAATTCTAAGAATGTATTTTAAAATTATTTTAATTAGGTCAGGCACAATTAGCTCATGCCTCTAATCCCAGCACTTTGGGAGGTCAAGGTGGGAGAATCATTTGAGGCCAGGAGTTGAAGACCAGCCTGGGCAACACAGCAAACCCTATCTCTTCTAAAAGAAAAAAAAAAATAATTAACTGGCTGGGTGTGTGGTGGTGAGTGCCTGTAGTCCTAGCTATTTGGGAGGCTGAAGTGGGAGGATCTCTTGAACCCAGTTCAAGGCTGCAGTGAGCCATGATGGTCCCACTGCACTCCATCCTGGGCAACAGAGCAGGACACTGTCTGTCTCAAAATAAGTAAACAAATAATTTTAAGTTTAGTCTCTAGGACATGAATTAGCACTGCCAATTTTTATGCAACTCAATTCAACAAACATAATGAATACCTACACTTCTAACCAAAAAGTTGTGCAAAATAGAAAAAGAGTAAGAAATGTACAACACAACCGCCCTGTGTAGCCTGGGTCTTGTTTCCTTACCTACAGAATAACGGGATCAAAGATGACCTTCACGTTCCTAAATTCTGGATTATGTGTTATCTAAAGAGTGAAATTCAATTCAGCTTAATATAAGTAACGTTGAGGGCAGCAGTGCTTAAGTCCAGTAAGGACTAGAGTAATTATTCCTAATTATAATAAAGAAAACAAACACAAAATGGTCTTTGGGAAATTAATCACTAGAATTCTCTCTCCAATCTCCAACTCTACTTAGATGAGAAAGACTACATTCTTAAAGGCCTCAGAAACTTGTTCTAAACACAATTTTCCTAAGTATCTTTAATGATGAAATATGAAGAAAGCATTTCATATTCCATAGTCCTCAAAATATAAATGATTCAAACATCACTAGCTAGAGTAAAATTTCTGGAAAGGAGTCTATCTTACTCTTCTTTGCACCCCTATGGTATAACATAACTGACAGCAGTAAATCCATCAAGGGTTACCCTGTTCTCCATTTATCACCATTAAAAATGTTATAGTGTTATAAATTGTGTTCTTCCCCCAACAAAATTCACATATGTTGAGGTCCTAACCCCCCAATAACTCAGAATGTGACTTTACTTGGAAATAAGGTCATTGCAGATGTAACTAGCTAAAATGAAGCAATACTGGAGTAGGGTGGACCCCCAATGCAATATCACTCCTGTCCTTTTAAAAGGGGGAGATTTCATACAAACAAGGAGAACACCATGTAAACATAAAGATGGACATCTACAAGACAAGGAGACTGGCCTAAAACAGGTTCTCTCTCACAGACCTCAACAAAGAACCAACCTTGCATACACTTTGATCTCAGACTTCTAGTGCCTGGAATTGTAAGACAAAAAATTTCTGTTGTTTAAGCCACTCAGTCTGTGATACTTCGTTACAGCAGTTCTAGCAAATGAATACATTACCATACAGCAAGTGGTGAAGAACCAAATCAAAATATCATCATAGCCACAAACCCCAAAGTAGCACTTCAAATTTCAATGCAAAGCCAATAATCCTAACAGACCACACACTCCTAAGAATCTAACAAAAGTCACTTTCACACAAACATGAACAGTTTTCATACTGCACAATTAACTCAAGAAACTCACTGATCCCTTACTGTTGGGAAGAGATCCCCCCAAAATCTGACCATAAACTGACCCTAAACAAAATCTCTGCAGCACTGTAACATGTTCATGATGGCCATGATGCCCATGCTGGAAGGTTGTGGGTTTACCGAAATGAAGGTAAGGAACACCTGGCCCATCAAGGGCGAAAAACCACTTAAAGGCGTTCTTGAACCACAAACAACAGCATGAGCCATCTGCGCCTTAAGGACACGCTCCTGCTGCAGATAACTAGCCAAGCCCATCCCTTTATTTTAGCCCATCCCTTCGTTTCCTATAAGGGATACTTATAGTTAATCAAACATCTGTAGAAACAATGCTAATGACTGGCTTGCTGTTAATAAATACGTGGGCAAATCTCGTTTGCGGCTCTCAGTTCTGAAGGCTGTAAGACCCCTGATTTCCCACTTCACACCTCTATATTTCTGTGTGTGTCTTTAATTCCTCTAGCACCGCTGGGTTAGGATCTCCCTGACCAAGCTAGTCTTGGCAAGTGGCGCCCAATCTGGGGCTCAAATCCAGGTTGAAGGGTCGCCGGAGCAACACTTGGAGAACGTGGAACTAGCTGGAGGACACCTGAGTACTCTTAAAGCAATCCCCGTAGTAAGAAGGGGAGCTTGGAAGCGTTGGGATAACAATGGGACAAGTATGGGCTGTGGTTCGTTCCACCTTAGAACTTTTTCACACTGATGAGAGGGAGGAAGGAGAGTATAACGAAGTAACAAAAGAGGTTACAGAGCATGTTTTTTGGCCAGGTAAAGCTAAAGCGGCAAAGGAGGGAGAGGTTCTTCCCTACCCTTCTGCACTCCCTCGTTATTATTTTCAAGAAGAATAGTGGCCTGACCCTCCAGATCTTGCTTTTCCAGAGGACAGTGGGTGAAAAGTAGTTGCCCCAGTGACTGTTGGAGCAGTGCCTTGAGCGACTGCTCTTAGTTCTATTCAGGCAGTAATTCAGCAAGCTAGATGAGAGGGTGACTTAGAGGCTTGGCAGTTTCCTGTTAGAAGACACTCCCCAGATCAACAGGGAAATATAATAGCTACATGTGAGCCTTTTCCTTTTAAATTACTCAAAGAACTTAAACAAGCTATAAATCACTATGGACCAGGTTCTCCTTTTGTAATGGGACTGTTAAAGAATGTTGCTGTTTCCAGTTGGATAATTCCTACTGACTGGGACACTCTTACTTAAGCTTGTTTAACTTCTGCTCAGTTCTTACAATTTAAAACTTGGTGGGCAGATGAAGCTTCCATTCAGGCTGCTCACAATCCCCAGGCCCAACCTCGAATTAATATAACTGCAGACCAACTTCTGGGCGTTGGCAGCTGGACTGGTTTAGATGCACAAGTGTTCATGCAGGATGAGGCCATAGAACAGTTTAGAGGAGTGTGCATTAGAGCTTGGGAAAAAAATCACTTCCGGTGGAGAACAATACCCTTCCTTTAGTGTTATAAAACAGAGACCCAAAGAACCATATGTTGACTTTATAGCTTGGTTACAGGAGTCTCTTAAAAAGATGATTGCAGATTTGGCTGCTCAGAATATAGTGTTGCAGTTGTTAGCTTTCAACACTGTTAATCCCGATTGCCAGGCTGCTCTGCATAGTATCAGAGGGAAAGCACATTTAGTTGATCATTTCAAGGCCTGTGATGGTATCAGAGGTAATCTGCATAAAGCTACTCTGCTAGCACAGGCAATGGCAGGACTGAGAGTGGATAAAGGAAATACTCTGTTTCCTGGAGCTTGTTTTAACTGTGGGAAGCATGGTCACACTAAAAAAGAATGTAGAAAACATATGCAAGTCAGGTTGCCAGATAGAGGAAAAAAGAAAACTACTGATCCTGAAATATGTCCAAAATGTAAAAAAGGAAAACATTGGGCTAATCAGTGTCACTCTAAGTTTGATAAAGAAGGGAACCCGATTTCAGGAAATGCCATGAGGGGTCCGTGCCAGGCCCCATTCTAAACTGGGGCATTTCCAGCTCAGGCCATTCCTTCACCCCTGTACAATGTCTGTCCCCCACCACAGCCAGTAGTGCCACAGTAGATTTACGCTGCACAAAAGCTGTGAGCCTTCTACCTGGGGAACCCCCGCAAAAGGTCCCAGCAGGAGTCTGTGGACCCTTGCCAGCAGGGACAATAGGATTACTTTTAGGAAGGTCTAGTTTAAGTTTAAAAGGGGTACAAATACATACAGGAGTCATTGATTCAGATTACAATAGGGAAATTCAAATTACGATATCTACTTCTGTTCCCTGGAAAGCAGACTGAGGAGAGCATATAGCACAGCTCCTGATTGTGCCATATGTAGGAATGGGAAAAAGTGAAATTAAATGAACAGGAGGATTTGGAAGCACAAGTAAACAAGGCAAAGCAGCTTATTGGGTAAATCAAATTACTGATAAATGTCCTACCTATGAAATAACTATTCAAGGAAAGAAATTTAAAGGTTTGGTAGATACAGAAGTAGACATTTCAATCATTTCTCTACAGCACTAGCCATTCACATGGCCAATTCAACCCGCTCAATTTAACATAGTTGGAGTTGGTAAAGCCCCTGAAGTATATCAAAGTAGTTATATTTTTGCATTGTGAAGGGCCCGACAGACAACCTAGGACTATTCAACCAATTATAACTTCTGTACCGATAAATGTATAGGAAAGAGATTTATTACAACAATGGGGAGCACAAGTTCTAATTCCAGAACAATTATATAGTCCTCAAAGTCAACATATAATGCATGAAATGAGGTATGTCCCTCGTATAAGACTAGAAAAAAAATTGCAAGGTTTGAAAGAACCGCTTCAAGTGGAAAGATAAAGTTCCCGCCAAAGATTAGGATATCATTTTTGATGGCAGCCATTGTTACGCCTCCAGAACCTATACCTTTAAAATGGTTAACAGAGACGCCAATTCGGATAGAACAATGGCCGCTAAGTAAAGACAAACTGGAGGCTTTAGAGAAATTAGTTACTGAACAATTAGAAAATGGGCACACAGCACCAACATTCTTCCCCTGGAATTCTCCAGTTTTCGTAATTAAGAAAAAATCAGGTAAACGGAGAATGTTAGCTGACTTAACTGTCATCAATTCAGTTACACAACCTATGGGAGCATTACAGGCAGGATTGCCTCCTCCTGCTATAATTCCAAAAAACTGGCCTTTAATAGTCATAGATTTAAAAGACTGTTTCTTTACTATCCCTTTAGCTGAGCAAGACTGTGAACGGTTTGCATTTACAATTCCTGCGGTAAACAACCTACAGCCTGCTAAGCATTTTCATTGTTTTACAGATAGGTCTAGTAATGGTAAAGCTTCTTATTCTGGCTTGAAAAGTTTTCCAGTCTCCCTATAAAAAGCAAAGCTTGTAGCTGTAATTAATGTATTGACTATTTTTGATATGCCTATTAATGCGATTTCTGATTCTTCATACATGGTTCAGTCCACACAGTTAATTGAGAATGCTCAGTTATGATTTCATACAGATGAACAACTGATAACAAAAACAAAAAAGGGGGAGAAACGGATTATAGCACAGCCCATACACAATTGAATTTAGCATTATTAACTTTAAATTTTTTGAGCCTGCCCAAAGGCCAGATGTTATCAGCAGCTGAACAGCATCTACAGAAACCAGCTGTAAAGACAGAAGCAGAACAACTGATTTGGTGGAGAGATCCAATAACAAAAAATTGGGAAATAGGTAAAATTATAACTTGGGGTAGAGGTTATATTTGCGTTTCTCCAGGTCAAAATCAACAGCCGATTTGGATATCATCAAGACACCTGAAACCTTATCATGAGCCAGATGACAAGGAAGAGTTTCTGGGAGCATCCCGAGGACCCCCTGGTTGCAGCCATGTTGAGGATGATGCTGAGGAGGACCCCAACTGTCACAAGCAACACCCATTGAACAAAGTCACCCACCTGGGGACAGATCAAGAAGCTGTCACAGATGGCAGAAGAAAACCTAAGGAAAGTAGGACAGCTAGTCACAATGAATAATTTAATGGCAGCTATGATAGCGAAGATCACCATTGCCGTGAGTATTCCTTCAACAAGGGCTGACACAGAGAACAATTACACTTATTGGGCATATTTATCAATCTTGGCTGGCAATAATGCCTAGATGTAATCACTCTATGATGCAGTTACGCATGCTTTCTGATCTCAGTATTTACTATAAAAAAATCTGCACCTATAATAGAGGAGTATTGCCCTCAAAAATCTATTTGTAAACAAAATTGAACCTGACCAGAAAAAATGAACGTACTTGTTTAGGAAGATTGCACTGCAGAACAGGCAGAGGTGCTGCACAATGATTCCTATGGTATCACTATTAATTGGTCCCCTAATGGGATGTTTAGCTTAAATTGCACCTCTCAGTCTGCGTGCCACAGCAACACTATGTTCCGCTGATCTGAACAAAAGGGTCAGATGGTAGAAATGAAAAGAAGTATGGCAAGAGTTCCTATTATCTGGAACCATGGCGGTATAGTGGCACCTCAACCTCAAATGATATGGCCCACTGTAGGAGCCATAAGGATTTGTGGAAACTATTAATAACGAGATCAAAATTTAGGAAAGAATAAAAAAGCAACTAGAAAGACACTCTACAAACTTGTCTTTGAATATTGCAAAATTAAAAGAACAAATATTTAAAGCATCCCAGGCACACCTGACCTTCATGCCAAGAACTGGAGGGCTTGAAGGAGCTGCAGATAGATTAGCAGCTAGTAACCCATTAAAATGGATAAAAACACTTGGAAGCTCTGTCATTTCTATGATGATTGTGCTTTTAATCTGTGTTGTTTGTCTTTGGATAGTCGACAGATGTGGATCCTGACTCCTGCGAGAAGTAGCTCAGCTTGACAGAGCTGCCCTTGCTTTTATCACTTTGCAAATCAAATAAAGGGGACATGTTGGGAAAAGGCCCCCCAAAATCTGGCCATAAACTGACCCCAAAACTGGCCATAAACAAAACCTCTGCACCACTGTGACATGTTCATGATGGCCACGATGCCCACGCGGGAAGGTTGGGGGTTTACCAGAATGAAGGCAAGGAATGCCTGGCCCACCCAGAGCAGAAAACCGCTTAAAGGAGTTCTTGAACCACAAACAACAGCATGAATGATGTGTGCCTTAACAACATGCTCCTGTTGCAGATAACTAGCCAAAACCATCCCTTTATTTTGGTCCATCCCTTCATTTCCCATAAGGGATACTTTTAGTTAATCGAATATCTACAGAAACAATGCTAATGACTGGCTTGCTGTTAATAAATACGTAGGAAGATCTCTGTTCTGGGTTCTCGGCTCTGAAGGCTGTGAGACCCCCGATTTCCCACTTCACACCTCTATACTTCTATGTGTGTGTCTTTAATTCCTCTAGCACCACTGGGTTAGGGTCTCCCTGACCGAGCTGGTCTTGGCACCTTACCCACTTCCACTCTGAACACTGCCAAAGGTGCAGGGGCCCTTAAGAACCCCTGCACTGACCCTTGGTATCTATCTGGGGAGAGAAAGCTAGATCACACATCAATCTTTTTTAACTAGAAAATAAACATTGTCAGTACTGTCTTTGAATAAGAAGAGTTCAGATGAACTAATGACATAATTTTTCTTCAGTGTGTTCTTAAAAAGGTTTACAACTACAGTATCCTTTTTAAAAAAGGGTAACTTTCAAAAATGTGTGTGTATAGTTACATCTGAAAGTAAGAAAAACTTCTGCACTATAGCACATTTTATTATAAAAGAATGGAGTTGAATACAATGATGCAGATAACCAGCTGAAGGAAAATTTTCATAGGTATAGAGTGATGTAAGTTCTAATTCTTAAAAATATGGACTTGCGGTAACACTCAAAAGTTTTTGTCACATTTCTTTATTTTGTACAATCAACTTCATCTTTAGTAGCTAAAGTATATAAGTATAATAAGTATAATTGTTCTTTAAGACACCATGGCAGGATTCTAAGAATAAAAGATTTAAAAATAGAAATCTAACAATTTTATATGAGCATTATCAATCATCCATGGCATCCTGCCAGTCAAGAACAGGTTCTTCTACAAACACACACTAAAATAGCATGATCTGGTCAATAAAAAGACAACTACAATATCCAATTATGAAGACTCAAAACATTTTACTTTCTTTCCATAGTTAATTAGTTCTTAGCGGAAAGCACAATGGAAAGATATATAGTTAATACACAGAGTCTAAGGACAATTTGAAAAACGTTAACCCCCACTTAAATATAAAAGAAAATGAATATTAGATTTCTGCTCTTTCAAAATGTGCTCATCTAATTAAATCAGTCTAGAAAAGTGATCCATGGAAAAATGTTGTATTCTATCTTGGGAAAGTGTATTTAAGTGAGTTAAGTGCTACTAAGGCCAAAATCACTATTCCATATATATTCTACAGAACTTATCATAAATGTAAAAAGCAGGCAGTGTGAAGCAGCAAAAAAGTTCCTAGATTTACAGTCAGAAACGGATTTTATTTTTCCAGCTTCTAGTACTAACTACACATGTGGCTGTAGGCAAGATTATTTCACCTCTCTGGACCTTGATTTCTCAACTATAAAATAAGGGGGTTAGACTTTAATTATCTCTACAGTTCCTGTCATTTCTCAAAATGATGCTCCAAAAAACCACCAGGTGTGGTGTCACATGCATGTACCCAGGAGGCTGAGGTTGGAGGATCCCTTGAGTTCAGGAGTTCAAGTCTGGTTTGGACAACATAGAGAGACTCAACGGCTACTTAAAAAAAAAAAGCTACAGATTTTAAAATCTGAAACATGTATTTCAGAATTCCAGACAGATGTTTCATATACTTTATGTGAAGAATATGAATTCATCAGTTTTTAACTAAGAGACAGGGATAGTTCTTACCTGAGAGCTTATTGTCATGTAGCAAATTTCGAAGCTTACTACAAAGTTGAATCATGCTGTCCAGTTGTCTATTTATCTTCACGTCTTGTATCCAGGCTGGGGTGTAACACACTGGACATCCAGTTCCAATGCAGTCACTTACACAATTACTTTAAAAGAATTAAAAAAAAAAAAAACCATTCAGCAAAATCTAAGTTCCAAAAATTAAACAGTTTGAACAGAAATAAACGGAGCAGAGGTTATTCTAACATACATTAGTCAATTGTAATATACTAGTTACATACTGTTTTAAAGAGTAAAATACGCGCATCACATCTAAAGTTGCTCATGTAATTTGCTATGAAGAGACTTTACTTAGCCTGACATTAGTCTGCATAACTTTTCCTACAAATAAATCTGTAGCTTCTAAAGGTTACAGAGATGTAACAGAAAGATAGAACGCCTAATGTATGGTAGTCGTGCACCCTAACTTTTTCTATCTTAACCTTCTATGAAAATACCTAAAACTACTGCAGAGACCGGGAAAGGCCTTTTGTTTTGTTTTTGGACTAGTATCTCAAGGCTTTAAAGCAGCTTTTGGGAAAAGATCTTTGACTCTTTCAGATAATTTTAACAACTGTAGACTCAATTAACGTGGGTTATCAAAGCACTAAAGTTTCAGAGTTAGAAGAGTTTTTCTAATTTTGGGGTTTTTAAACCTTTTGTAAATCTGATGAATATATATACACACTCATGTAAAAAGAGGGATTCACGATCCCCCCGCCCAAGCCCATCTGTGAATTCCAGAATAAGAATTCTATAAATCTCTTCCTTCATTGGCCTCACGAGATGGGTTCCAGTAAGACTGGGTAAGGTAACAGTTGAAAAGCCACATCTTCCCCAAGCACCACAGGACATTCCTTGTCACAGGACTCAATCCTCTGTAGGCAGACAGGATTCTTACAACATGAACTATCTTCAGACAAAACCTATGCCATTTCTAATTTTTGTATCCTTGGCTTCTAGCATGATTCCTGACAGAATCTAACTCAAAATAATTGTAAAATGAATCTGTAACCCATACCAGAGCTGGCAGAGACTTTTGGGACCACCTAATTCAAAAAATGTCACTGAGGTCAATAAATGTCAACTTTCTTTAGCAAAGGATCTTCTGTACATTTGTTCGCTAGCAGTGAAGAACTCTAACTTGGAACCCCAACACACAAAAAAATGTAAAACTGACTACTCACACAATTTAAATCATTTGTGCAATACTTAATTATCAGTAAAATACAATCTGAAATCAACTCATCAAGAACTACCACCTGATTTTTGGATGAAGAAAATGAGATCCAGTTATTCAAGTTACTAGTCCAGCACTGCATTGGTACTCAGATCAGACTAGTATTTATATATTCTGTAACATTTTATAAACTATTCCCAAATTATTTTATATACATTAATTCAGAATTCTGAAAAAAAATGTCATTTTTCCATGGATCTGTATAGTTCAGTGAGTGAATATTTCCCAAATGACCCATGTGTGATGTCATAAAACCATGCTGAGTAAAAGATAAATTCAAAGTACTAGATAAACCAATGAAATTTCATGTAACAGAGTATAAAAATTTATTGATATAGTTTCAGATTCCACACTGTGATGAACCTAAAGAAAACAGCACTTTGTGGCCAAGCATGGTGATTCATGCCTGTAATCTCAGCACTTTGGGAGGCCGAGACAGGAGAATCGCTTGAGCCCAGGAGATCAAGAGCATCCTGGGCAACATGGCAAAACCTTGCCTCTACAAAAAAACTACAAAAATTAGCCAGGTTTGGTGAGGCACAACTGCAGTCTCAGCTACTCAGAAAGTGAGACTGGATGATCACCTGAGCCCAGGGAGTTGAGGCTGCAGTGAGCCAAGATCGCGCTACTGCGCTCCAGCCTGGGTGACAGAGTGAGTGTCTTCACAAATTAAAAAAAAAAAACCTTGTCAAGTTTTGGTGTAGTATTAAAGAAGAATAGCCACAATTATCTAAAAAAGCTACTGAAAATACTTCAATACTTCTTCCAACTACAATTATGTATAAGGCCAGATTTTCTTCAATCAAAAAAACATATAATAGACTGAATATATAAGCTGAGAATGTAGCTGTTCTATTCAGCAAGACAGAGATTTGCACAAATGTAAAACAGTGCCACTCCTATTTTTTTCTTTGACTTGTAAAATTGTTATTTTTCCTTAAAAAGTGTTATTTGTGTTTGTATGTAATGGGTTTATTATTTTTAAATGAATTCTTTTTTTCTAACGTCTCAGTTTTGTATGGTAAATGCATGCACACACAAAAGCTCTCTATGGTTCTCAATTTTGAAGAATGCAAAGTAGTCTGAGACCAAACTGTTTGAGCACCCCCGCCACGTAAATTGTATCTGAGAGAGTAGATGAACTACTTTTATCAGTTGAACTCAGCTACGTCAAAATCATTTTAAAACCTCATTGCTGAGCAGTTTTAACTCAAAATCTGCAAGAGTAAAAACAGCTACCATAATTTTTGGCATTATATAATCATAAATCAAAACTGCACTGAATGAATTCTTTTCTATGTTCATGTCATATACACATAATCATCTTCTCTTTTAAGATGTTCTTGGCCAGGCGTGTGGTGGCTCATGCCTGTAATCCCAGCACTTTGGGAGGCTGAGGCGGACAGATCACAAGGTCAGGAGATCGAGACCATCCTGACTAACACGGTGAAACCCTGTCTCTACTAAAAATAGAAAAATTTGCCGGGCGTGGTGGCAGGCACCTGTAGTCCCAGTTACTTGGGAAGCCAAGGCAGGAGAATGGCCTGAACCCGGGAGGCGGAGCTTGCAATGAGCCAAGATCGCACCACTGCACTCCAACCTTGGGGACCGAGCAAGACTCTGCCTTAAAAAAAAAAAACAAAACAAAAACATGTTCTCATATCTCAACCTTTTATTGGCTGTTTTAAGTCACAGAGTCCTTTAGAATCTCATTAAATGTATGGATCTCACACCCTACCAGACACACAAAACAACTTTGCATAAAATGTCATGGAGTTCATCATGCTCTAGCAGCTTTGTGACTGACCTATTGTATACAGTGAGAAAACCCATCATCCATCAGCTGAAACAAAATACATCTGCTTGCTACAGAGTGGGGACAGGGAGTGGGCATCCGTTTTGGAGGTGGTGACATTTCAGCTCATATATAACTGATAAAAAGTAAGCCTCACAGAACTCTGGCCTAAGTATATTTCACGTGGAAGAAATAGCAAGTGTCAAAGTCCTGGGGTGGGAGTGAATTTGGTGTATTTCCTAAACTAAAAGGAGAAGTGCTGGAATAGTGTGAGCCAGAGGTAAATGATGTCCAAGAGGCAGACTGGGTCTAGGTCCCATACAGGGTTTTGCAGACCAGAGAGGAGAGTTTGGATTTTTTTCTAACTGCAATAGGAAGCCACTAAAGAGTTTAAGCAGGGTAATGATACGGACATTATTGAGATTTTTCAAAGATCACTGTCAAGAACATAGAAAATGAGGAAGGAGTGATGATGCCAAAAAGGGAAGACCAGTTATGAACCTATCACAATAGTATGAGCAGAGGTAATACCATGATGGCTCGGAACAAACTATAAACTGTAGCAAATTCAGAAAAAAAGGTGGAAAAATTCAAGATTCAGGACACAATTTGAGGCAGAACTGACAGAACTTAGTGACATGGGATAAACAACCTAGCAGTAACTGGTACCATTTATTGTGATGAAGATTACCCAGGCAGGAAAAGGCTGAAGAGGAGGATGATCAAGAGATCAGCTCTGAACATAGCAACTTTAAAATGCCTTTTCTTTCATCACCCAAACAGACGTATCTGGTAGGCAACAGGTACCATCTCCTACTCCATCCTCCTGCTGGATATCCCTCATATAACAGATCTGTTTTTCCAGAAACAAAATTGCGACCCAAAACATAGCT
Organism: Theropithecus gelada; assembly: GCF_003255815.1. NCBI lineage: Eukaryota > Metazoa > Chordata > Mammalia > Primates > Cercopithecidae > Theropithecus > Theropithecus gelada. The sequence goes on from NC_037680.1 coordinate 91,412,239, forward strand.
GCCTCCCAGACGACCTTAGCCCATGAAGTAATACACAAGGTTATTTTCATATATGTTCAAATTTCCGGATGCAGTTTATTCATGCAAGACAGTAACATACTCATAACTGGAAATAATTAAAAGATTAATTCAAAGGAGACTATATTTTCCCTGTCTCATAGGCAATTAAACTAAGACACTTAATCTCTCAACTGATTTCTCCTGAACAAGAAATAAGAGATAAAAATCTAATCTTCTCACCTATAAGCCAGGGCCGTCACATGGATATAATTTCACAATAACTGTTATGCATTGAATTGTGTCCCCCCAAAAGATGTTTGAGTCTTCACCCCTCAGTAACTGTGAATGTGACCCAATTTGGAAACAGGGGATCTAGATGATCAAGTTAAGATGAGATCATTAGGGTAAGCCTTTATCCAATATAATTGGTATTCTTATAAAAAGGGGAAATTTGAAACAGAGAGAAGCATGCACTCAAGGAAGAATGCCAGGTGTACACGAAAGCAAAGACCGGAGTGATGCATCGCCAAGTCAAGGAACAGCAAAGATTGCTAGGGGAAAGGCATGGAGCAGATTCTCCCTCGTAGCCCACAGAAGGAACCAACCCTATCATCATCTTGATCTTGGACTCCCAGCCTACAGAACCAGAGAGACAATATGCTTCTGTTCTTCTAAGCTTCTGTTCACCCAGTTTTTGGTTCAGTTGCTATGGCAGACTTAGGAAACTAATATAATAACCATAAGAACTATACTTCCATAATTTTGAGTCTAGATTCAAAACTTAACTAGAAAATTTTAAAACACCTATTTGAATCATCTAAACAGTATTATTTTCTTTCCTCAAATTTGGCGAAGCTGTCTGCTAAGCTTTGTAACTTTGGACAAGTCATCCTCTTCGAGCTTTGGTTTTCTTATTTGTAAATTAAGACACAGTTTTAAAGACCAAACTAAGATAACATACAGTAGGTGACTCTGCAGACTTTGAAAGTTACACAAATATCAAGTACCATTATTATCAACAAAATTACATGACTGTTATCTAGTAAAAAATACAGTTGTACTATATACATCAAGCCACAATTACTTACCTACAGAAGATGTGCTCACATCCTCCTAAGCACACAGGCTCTCTCAGAATGTTAGTGCTGTTTGAAGAAATTAAAACAATCAAGACTTGAGTCATTGTTAAATAAACATTTCATACCCAATACTTCATCCAAGGCCCAACACTACCATATTTCTCACTTTCTCAAAGCAGAAGGTATTAAGGATGAATATTTGAAAGGCTGTTACTCCTTGGTTAAATATTATGCCATAACATACCTGCTGATTTTAAATAGTAACTACCAAAGAAAGTTGGAGAAAGGAACAATTTTGTTCAAGTGTCCCTAAACCTCTTGAGGCAAAACCAACTACTGGCTGCTTCTTTGCAACTACTAAGGTGTATCTTCCCCTGAAGTGTAGATCATATACCTCAAAATGTCACCCACACATAGAATGACCATATAACGTATTGTCCAAATGAGAAAACTGAGAGTGAAGAGGAGTCATCACTGAATAGGATACTGGGACAATAAGAATAAACCAGGACTGTCCCAGACAAACCAGGACATCTGGTCATTTTGACTGTAAGACACCACGGTTTCCCATTTAAAAAAACATGTGCTTCTTACTATGGTAAAGTAGCCACCCATTTTTCAGCTATATTGTGAAAAATGCAGCCATTCTTTCAGTTCACAGAAAGTTAATTGTTCTTTAAGCAAATGTAAACAGAAATCATCAGATTGGCAGTCTGTCTGCAGACAGAATGAAGTTCCCTGCAGTCAGCAAAGAGGCACAGAAACAAAATATTCCTACTACTGTCCATCAAAATACCTGCTACATTTGTTAATCCTAAGAAGGTAATGATACTAATAAGTATACACCAAGACATTTTACTCAGTGGATGTAATGTACCCAGAGAAGTAAAGCTTTTTAAATGATGAGCACTTTTTGTGCTTGGTTTATTATACTAACTCTAAAACCTTTAGGTATTTACACCATTATTATCAAATTACCTCTGTACACATAGCACATATCAAGAAAAACAATTCTCCACATTTCTTGCAAGATTGAAAGTATCACACTGTACATCTTAATAGATATGAACATTCAAGTGAAATTGAGCTTTTCAGAAAGACTGCTAAAAACAGAGTACACGCCCACAATGTTATTCTCAAGATACTGAAAATGGTGCTCACTGACATTACAAAACCTATTACTTTTTAAAAACTCACCATGCCTGATTTTTGTATCACAATATGTACAAAGTACTGATAAAAATACAACTTGTGACTCTGCCAATTAACATGATCTCTTTTAACACTCATACTGCGCCTATAATTTTTGTTATTTGACCTACCAAACCTAACCTCCTTTTCTCCATCAAGTGTACTGAATTCTATTTCGTGGCAAGCTCCTCCTATCACAATATCCTTCCTTTCTTTTATTACATCGCCCTGGCCAAACCTCCACCTTCAGGTTGCTCTCTACCTTGAAAAAATTCCATTCAGTTTCTGAGCACCTTGGATTCCGATTCCGTATCCAGCCCAGGCCAGAGTTAACTATTTCCAAGCCGCCTTCTCCACTACCTAATTGTGCTGACCTCTTAGACACCCATGGATGCCAATCTATAATGCTAGATAGGCCCCAGAGCCTACTTCTTCCTTGCCTACTCAGGCTGTGAATAACCACTATAAAAAGAAAGAAAGAAAAGAAAGAAGGAAAGAAAGAAAGACAGAAAGACAGACAGACGGAAGGAGGGAAGGAAGGAGAGAGAAAGAGAAAGAAAGATGTATAAACTTCTCTCTATAAATTCATTTGGTAGCAACTGGGTACTGTGGCTCATGCCTGTAATCCCAACACTTTGGGAGGCCGAGGCGAGAGGATCACTTGAGGCCAGGAACTCGACCGGCCTGGGCAATGTGCTGAAACCCTGTCTCTACTAAAAATACAAAAATTAGCCAGATGTGGTGGTGCATGCTTGTAATCCCAGCAACTTGGGAGGCTGAGGCATAAGAATCACTTGAACCTGGAAGTTGGAGGATGCACTGAGCCAAGACTGAGCCACTGCACTCCAGCCTGAGTGACACAGCGAGACCCTGTCTCAAAAATAAATAAATAAAAATTTAAAAATATAAAAATTAGCCAGGCATGGTAGTGCACGCCTGTAATCCTAGCAACTTGGGAGGCTGAGGCACAAGAACCACTTGAACCCAGTAGGCACAGGTTGAGGTGAGCCGAGATTACACCCCTGCACTCCAGCCTGGGTGACAGAGCCAGACTCTGTCTCAAAACAATAACATAACATAACATAACATAACATAACATAACATAACATTCGGCAGCCTCTTCATTTTTCTATCTCTACCAAAGTCATGTGTTAGATATTCCATAAATAAACAAACAAATGAATAGATGGCTATACAAAACAATCTCTATGCTTCCTCATCTCATTAACTTTACTGGAACTTAATGGTGTAGGTTTTTTACCACCTAAATACATTTTTATCTTTTCACCAGTCATCATACCCCTTCCAACAGTCTCAGAGGAAATTTCAATCTCCTTTAGTCACTCTTCCTAAAATGTGCTGCTCTCTCTAGTTCCCATATCTTTCCTGCCTCCCAAAGCACTATATATTCAAAATAGTTGCCTTTCTTCTCTCATTTGCATTTACACAGGAACAGGTAATCTCTCCTTCAATGCAGAAAAAAAACAGTTTTGATCATACCTCCCATTCTACCTGCTGCTCCATCTCTTCCCTTTCTTGAACAGATAAAAGTTCTCAAATGAGTGCTCTATACCAGTTACTCCCATCTCCTCACCTGCCTAGCTTTAACTCCCTCCACTCTGCTGAAACTGTTCTCCAAAGCATTTTTGGTCCCTTTCTCTCTGACCACTCTGGGAAATAACACTGATCTCATCTTCTTTCCCGAAACCTTTCCTTCCACCGAATTTTCATATTTTAATACACATTTATCTGCCTATTTCAGCATTTCCTTAGCTGCTTCTCCTACCTCTCCATGTAGGCATACCCCCAGGATGCAGTCCGTAGCCTTCTGGCTTTCTCTGGCAATACTTGACTCAATGCCTTGACTCTGGTTTTCAACTTTAAATTTCCTTCCTAAGATGACTGAACTCTTTAGCTATAGTTTGTAACCTTCACTCTAGCAATCAGATGTTATCACCTATTAGTAATGATTTAATATGTGGGAATAACTGATCAGTAGTACTAATTATTCTAACTAGTGAGCTAGAATATATATTTGTGTTGCTGTTAATAGATAACGAAAGATAATGGAAATGTGAATGAGAAGTATGTGCACTTGTGTGTACTGGGGATGGGAACAAGGAAGAAAGTGTGTGAGCCAAGCTGAGAGAGAAGGGAGTGCCAAATTCAGAAGAATTTCAATGGAAAAGCTCAAAAGGTGAACTCATCTGTGCCAAAGTCAGACTTCGTGAGGATGGCTAGTGCTCAGCTAAGATATACTGGAATAAAAACATTTTCAGCCGAGTGCAGGCCTGCAATCCCAGCTACTCACGAGGCTGAGGCAGGAGGATCACTTGAGCCCAGGAGTTCAAGGTATACCGTGTCATGATCGTGCCTGTGAATAGCCACTGGGCTCCAGCCTGGACAATGTAGCAGGAACACGTATCTTTAGAAAAAAAATTTTTTTAAATTATTGCAACTAGGAGATACCTATCAAGAATATAAATGCATCCAACGTTAACTCAGCTATTCCACTGCCACGAATTTATTCTTCAGCAACACTAGATCCTCGCAAAAATGAAACTTTCAAACACCAAAGATATCTAGACAAGATTCTAAAAGCTTCCAGAGATTAAGAAATAACAAAATTAAATGTCATATATATATTTTAACAAGGAAACAGGATACCATAAGACTTCTCAAGGGTAATAAGAGATGCTACAGAACTGTGGAATGACGCCTTCAAAATAATTATTGAAAATTATTTTTACTTTGAATTCTATATCCACTCAACTTTCACTGTCAAAATTAACAGGAGTAAGAAAATTCATCTTTGAGAGTAGTTAAGAAGTTAATAACGTCTAAAATGGGAAGAGAAAAAAAAACAAGAAATAGCAATATAAACATATTTGGAAATGTAGAGGTATATGTTTGTAAAACTAAAAAAAAGACAAAAGATGTTTCTGATGCATAGAACTCAGAGGTGATGAAGGATGAATCAAACAATGTTTTCATTAATAGTCTGTCCTGTTGACTCTGTCAACTATGTACATGTATAACTTTATTTAAAAACATTTTAAATGTAAAGGCACATGATATCAATATCACTCCAGGACCGCTTGTTACAGCAAAAGACCACAAACAACCTAAATTTTTCCAATAAGGAAATGGTTAAATGACTCATGCAACAACTACACGGTGTTTAGTGTCCGCTTATCTGGGGCAGTACAATGCTTATATGAACACAGAACTTATTGGAGGATACACAAGAAATTGATAATTATGAGTTACTGAAGAAGATTCACACTTATCTGTCGTTCATTTAACAAATACTGAATGGCCACATACTGTGTTATTTTAATTCTTTTCACATACTGTTTACCATTTTAAGAAATTTACTATTAAAAAGTTCTTCACGATCTGTATCACCTAAGCCATGCAACCTTTTCTGTCATTGCTCCTCAACAAAAACTCTGCTGTGGTCAGGCCAGTGTCTCTTACAACTTTAATTTGCCTGTGTCCGACTCCAACCCCATGATTTCACTCAGGTCATGCTCCCCAGCCTCGAATACAGTTCCTTCTCCCCAGCAACTACTCAAGCCAAGACATTACCCAAACACGGTTCAGGATGATATAATAAACATGACACTAAACCAGTTAGCACAGGAATTCTTGGATTTTAGTCTCTAGCCATCACTTCTGCAAAATTCATGCCATGTAAACATTTGAAGAACAAATTTGACTATGTTCCACTCTTTTCTGAAGGACTTATAATCTGGCTGATTAATCATATAAACCAAATTAATATGACTTAAAAGATGTACAAAATGCTCTAAAGTTACAAAGAAGAGAGACAGCATCTAGTTGGGGCTCTGGGATTCAATGTTGAAAACCAAATATTTGGCGGGGGTGGGGTTGTTTTTGTTTTTTTGAGACAAGATATTGCTCTGTCACCTAGGCTGGAGTACAGTGGCACGATCACAGCTCACTAAGCTTTGAACTCCTGAGCTGAAGAAATCCTCCCATCTCAGCCTCCCAAGTAGCTGAGACTACAGGTGCACACCACCACAACTGACTAATTTTTTGTAGAGGTGGGGTTTCATCATGTTGCCCAGGCTTGAAAACAAAATATTTTGTACAGATGATCCCTGACTTTCAATGGTTCGACTCACAAGTTTTCAGCTTTATTATCCTGCAAACGTAATACACATTCAATAGAAACCACACTTTGAATTTTTATCTTTTCCCAGACTAGCAATATGCAGTACAATGCTGGGCCACAGCAGGAAGTCATTCTGTTTTTCACTTTCAGTATGGTATTCAAATAAATTACATGAGCTATTAAACACTCTATTATAAAATAGGCTTTGTGTTAGATGATTTAACCCAACTGAGCTAATGTTAGTGTTCTAGGCACGTTTAAGGTAGGCTGGGCTATGCTGTGATGTTTGGCAGGTTAGGTATATTAAATATATTTTTGACATACAATATTTTTAACTTACAATGGGTTGATCCAGACATAACCCAATCTCAAGTTCAGGAGCAGCTGTATTTTAACTTACTGATTTTCTATTTTTCTTTTCTTGAAATAGACTCCAGTCCTACAGACAAGAGATCTTACTTTCATTTTTTCTGAGCTCCCCAACCCACCATTATGTAACTAGCATGGTGCTAGATTAACTGCAGGATTTCAATAAGTTCTTAGAGAATGAACCAAATGGAAGCCTATATACAAAAATGCATTTGTATTAACAATTCCATTTTATCCTTAACCTATTTTCTGTTTGATATACATATATATTAGATAGAAAAAGTCCACACAGATAAGAAAAGACATTTGCATGGTAACAGGATTTCTGTACCTTGAAAATTCAGCTACTCTATTTTCCCCATCTACAGTCATACTTCTGTAACTTTACATGTAGTTGATTTAGAAAGATCAGTGCTGTCAGAGGATAACTTAGGGAAGAATTAAATAGTGAGAACATTTCTTTTTAAAAGAAGTTCTTACTGATATAAAATTTTCTTTGAAAAGAAAAAAAGAAAAGTAAATTCATCTGAGATTATAATACCGAGGCAGATCGGTATTATAGAATCTTGTTATTCTTAATAGAATGGCTCGCCTATGTTTCCATGAGATATCAACTGCTATTAATATGAGGCAAAACAGCTCCCACAATGCTCTTACATTTGAAAGAATCCTCAAGGTAATTTTAAAGTGTGGACCAACATGTTGAACATCTAAATGTGCAGGCTCACCAAGCCAATTAAACAATTTTTCTTGTGTTTATCTTTAGAAGAATAAAGTGTTTAACAAGTAAAGTATATGGATAATGACATGGAACCTATAGGGGATTCTTAGCAATTCATGTAAATTAACTAGGTCCTTCTGGAAACCACTTGCAAAGGCCCTTCAAACGTGATCCTACCTTAACCTAAGTTCTTTCATACATTAATTAACATACACTAAGAAACCATGTGTCTGGCACTGTGGCTACAAACGTAAACCTAGCTTTACTAAATATATAATTGAAGGAGACAGACATCATTCAAAATATTCCATAAATAAATATCACAAATAAATTCTAATTTGGAAGATATGATACAAGCTGAACACCAATGACTTGTGCCTTTTCTGTATGTATGTTAAACTTCATCCAGTGGACACAAATAACTATGAAATCTGCAAACTGGAGAGAACTTTACAAATCAACGAGTTCATTTTCCTCATTTTATAGATGAGGAACCAGAGTCCAGGAAAGCTACACAAATTGCTCTCTTTAGGAGTTAACCATGTAAACCAATTGAGTTTTCTGTTGTTAGGCTATTAATCACTGATTTGACCCTGTCTTAACTCTCTGCTTACCTGACCCAGTCCCCCTTTATCCTACAATTCTTTATAGCTAGTTATTTGCTAATAACACCCACCATCGCAACCTGGCTCCATTTTTAAAATCTATTCATATCTCAGCTGTGTGTGGTGGCTCACGCCTGTAATCCTAGCACTGTGGGAGGCCAGGGAGGGCGGATCACAAGGTCATGAGTTCGAGACCAGCCTAACCAACATGGTGAAACCCCGTGTCTACTAAAAATACAAAAATTAGCCAGGTGTGGTGGCGCTCACCTGTAATCCCAGCTTCTCAAAGGCTGAGGCAGGAGAATCACTTGAACCCAGGAGGCGGAGGTTGCAGTGAGTCGAGATCACGCCACTGCACTCCAGCCTGGGTGACAGAGGGAAACTCTGTCTCAGAAAAAAGAAAACCTATTCATATCTCAATTTAAAAGCCTACGAAGCTTCCTTCCACTGGCCCCACCCAAGTACTCTTCTCAGCACCAGGTCGATCTGCACAATTTTCCCTAAACTTGTATATATTTTACAATTAAGCATACACTCAAGTAGAAAATGCATCACCTTACCACCCCTTATGCAGTGTCTCAGTGATTTCCTGTTATTCTAATGAATAACCAGTGCCACGGAGAAGTCATTCCATTTGGGGATCACTGCGCTGTGAGAATGCCTCTGAACATTCAAAACTCATGATGAAAGGCAAAAGCTGAACCTGGAGTCAGAAAACCTATCCTTTATTTTACAAATATTCATACAGCATTTAGTAATAACAGACACTGCTCAAGGTATCTTATGAACATCAACTCATTTTTTGCAGATGAAGAAAAGGAAGCATAAAAAGATAAAATAACCTAAATAACGGAGCCAGGATTTGAACCCAGGGAATATGACTCCAGATCCACGCTCTTAACATGTACATCATGCTGCCTTAAAGTATAAGAGAATACAAAATTAAGCTTGATCACCTCTTAAATATGAATTCAGAAAAAAAAAAAAATATATATATATATATATACACACCTATCATAAAGGTTAAAAGATTCTAACTTTTCATTAAAAGTTGATTAAAATGGCCCAAGTTACGATTGTCAAAGATGTCTAATCCCACTCTCACCCTAAAAAATATGCCAAGAGGTACCTATTAATTCACAAAACAGTGTTAAATGACACCTGGGGCTTCTACACTGTAGCTCCTATTATCATTTCCTGCTTCCTTTAGGAACACATTATTATTGTGCTTTCTGCCAGCCTCTCAAATAATATGGTCTTCCTGTCTCATTTTTCCAAATCCTTAAATAGCTTCTATCTGGTTGTGAGGCTTGGTCCTAATACAAATGTCACATCTGGCCTCTTGAACACTTTCGTCAGCTTCACCTTGAAGCCATATTCATGCTAAAGGTCAAGAAAGGATGCCCGGTTATGTACAAATCCACCCGCACCAGCAAGTAATGCCGGCTGCAAAACAGATCCATGTGCAACACAAGACAGATGACAGCTGCAAGCTGAATGTGAGGGTAATCGGGGTAATCACTAGCCCACTGGGTAGAACTCTGAAACTCTGTAAAAGGACATACTGACACAATTTCAAATAATATGACACTGCTTTGAATGGAGGGTAGCAAATGTAAGAAGCAGACCATTCTCAGTTGCTCCTTGCTGGCACTGTCAGGTGGCTACCAGGGCAAAGGCAGAGATAGGAAGAATGTTTTTCCTCCTTGAGTAAGGTGCAGCTGGCCATGTTTTTTTTTTACTAAAGATAGTGTCAAAGTTGCAGAGACATCTACAGAGGAAAGCAAAATCATTTCTAAATATTAAAGCCCATGTAAAGGCCAGGCATGGTGGCCCAAGCCTGTAATCCCAGCACTTTGGGAGGCTGAAGTAGGCAGATCACTTGAGGTCAGGAGTTTGAGACCAGCCTGGCCAATGTGGTGAAATCCCATCTCCAGTAAAAACACAAAAATTAGCTGGGCATGGTGGCATGCACCTGTAGTCCCAGCTACTCAGGAGGCTAAGGCAAGAGAATTGCTTGAACCCAGGGGACGGAGGTTGCAGTGAGCTGAAATAATGCCACTGCACTCTGGCCTGGGTGACAGAGTGAAACTTTGTCCAAAAAAAAAAAATAAGGCAGCCCATGTGATATAAAATTGTACACCAAAAAGGATTTTTAAACTTAAGATGTTAAGTTTATTAAAACTTTATTGACAGTTTAGCAACTATTACCTGTGGGCCAAACCAAGCCAGCAGCCTGTTTTTGTACACCCCTTAAGGAAAGAATGGTTTTTACATTTTAAAGGGAAGTAAAAATAAATAAGAACAAAAACTATTTGTGGGCAGCAAGGCCTAAAATATTAATTATCTGACCCTTTACTGAAAAAATTTGCAGATCCCTATGAAACATGCATTCGAAGAGTTAAGATTTAATTCATCCATAGAGGTTTGGATATAAATTAAAAAAAAAAAAAAAAATCAATGGCATTCAATAGCATTCTCCAGACAAATGGATGAGCCATGCTACAAGTCTGGGCCTAGTTACTGATGTCTACTTACACTCCTTTGGCTCTTACTGTCCACCCACTTCAGTTAGAAACTAGAAAAATATTTGGTAGGGGATAAAAAGTGAAACTGGCTTTGTTATTTTTCAGGACAACATATATTGATATATATTATCTATTTTGACTCTCCCAAATCATGTAGCTAGCAAACATCACATTCTTTTAGATGAAGACACCCATTATTTATCATTTATTCTATCACAACCACCAAACTCAACACTTTACACACATGTAAAATTTCATTTAGTGTCTTCCATATAAGCTCCCTAAGGGCTGGAATTGTCTGCTTTGTTCACTATCAAATCCCCAATACCCAGAATAGGGTCTGGCACTTTATGGGTGCTCAATAAATTTATGATTATTAATGAACCCTCACAAGAAAAGCTAATTAGTATTACTCATATGCAGAAAATGAGGCTCAGAGAGATAAATAACTTGGCCTACTCAATAGTGTGAAAGCTAGAACTTGAACTCAGGCATTCTGACTTTACAGTCTAAGTGAAGCCCTATGCTTCCATACAGATATGTGCCAATGGAATGTCTAACTTTCGTTGGACTATTAAAATGTGAACTATAATGCTTCTGTTATTGCAACTAGCAGTGCCAGTTTTAAATTTCCTATTCTCAGATGACCCATGTGCTACAGGAAAACACACAACTCAATGTCTTCATGTACTCACTCTAGCAAAAGTGTCACTCTTCTAAGAAGTGCAATGTCATTTTGTCACAGATATTAAAAGTTTTCGTAAAAGAAAATATAAGTGCAAAACTCTGACAGTTAAGTCTTTTTCATTTTTAAAGAAAAATTTCGGTCAGGCACGGTGGCTCACGCCTGTAATCCCAGCACCTGGCAGGCCGAGGTGGGCGGATCACGAGGTCAGGAGATGGAGACCAGCCTGGCTAACACGGTGACACCCCATCTCTACTAAAAATAAAAAAAATAGCCGGGCGTGGTGGCGGGCGCCTGTAGTCCCAGCTACTCGTGAGGGTGAGGCAGGAGGACGGCATGAATCTGGGAGGCGGAGTTTGCAGTGAGCCAAGATCCTGCCACTGCACTCCAGCCTGAGCGACAGAGCGAGACTCTGTCTCAAAAAAAAAAAAAAAAAAAAAAAAAAAAACTTTATGCAACTAAGTGACTTAAGTTCTGCAAATTAGAAGTCAAAGGGGGAAAAAAGTCCAAAAAGAATATATGCTTTTGACAGCTACAAATAACAAAAAACCTGACAGTGATCTTCATACAGAAATACTTACCTGTACACACAGCAAGTGCTCAATAAAAATGCTTTTCAGAAGAAATGAAAATGAGACAAAGCCTTTCTTGGGTTTTACAAACCTTCTTGGTTTGTATACTAGAAAGTGCTACACGAAAAAAAGCAAGAAGTAACTCTCATGAAAATGCCTCTGGACGGAATGAAAACCCTGAGAGGGCTCCCATAGTGTGACAGCAGGAAGGAAAACAATAAACAGCTGGAACACCAGACATAGTCTTTTCAGCAAACTAAGGAAATGAGAAATTTCCTGCCATCTTCAATCTACACCTATGGTAGATATCCGATGCTCCATCCCATCCCACCCGAAAAAGCTAGCACGGAGAAAATGTCAAAAAGGCCAGTTTAATTTAGAGTGGCAGCTGCTTCTAATTGAGAGGGTCTCCGGGGCGGCCCGGCAGCCCAATGCGCTATAGCTCCCGGAAAGCAGCGGGGTAATCCAGGGCCAGGTAAAGCAGAAGCCTTAGCACCACCCCAGCCCCAGATTCAAACTCTGGAGGCGGGGCCAGGATGAACATGTTTTTAGCCACACCTCCAGACGGTGCTTCAGCCCGCTCAAGTTCAAAAACTACCGTTTCAGCTGCATTTAGGGCAAGGGGAGGCTGGAAAGTCGCCCAAAAAGAAAGTGAATGAGAGGCAGAAGTTGTTAATACCATATACCTGGGCAGGTGCTAACTGCACGCGACTGTAGCGCGGGAATGGAAGGAGGAAACGGGAGATTTGAAAAGATTCCCCCGCCTCTAGAAACTGGGCGACCCGTGCCCTCGCGACCACCCCCTCGAGGCTCCGTCTTTACCAACGCGAGCAGCGCAGCAGCTTCTCCAGACGGTCGAGCGCGGCGCGACTGTGGGCCCAGGCCCCGCGACCATCCGGCTCCATGGCGGGCGCGGAAGGAGGCTCGTTCCCGGAGCGGACCCTCGGCTGCCGGTTCCTCCGCTGCTGATTATCCGGCATCGCCCCGCCTTCGGGCGAAAGGCTCCTCGGGGAACGGGAGGCAAGCAAGTCTCGGGAAACCACAGGGAAGTTGCCGGCCAGCAACTCGAACCCGGCCGAGATCTTCCCGCGTCTGGGACGGCGGGCCGCCAGAGGGGCGGGGCGCGCGGGGCGGGGCGGGGCACGGCGGCCGAAATGCTCCCAAACTAGGGACGCTCGGGGCACAAGGGCGGGGCCACGAGAGCCAGCCGCTGGCCGAGTGGGCGGGGCCTAGGGTTGGGGCTGGAGGCTGAAATTTGCCAAAGTCCCGGCGCGTGGGGCTCAGGGGCGGGGCCACGAGAGCCGTGGGACCGAGGGGGCGGGGCCGTAGGACTGAAACTTGCCAAAGTCCCGGCGCGCGGGTCCTAGGGGCGGAGCGGCGAGAACACGCCGCGGGACAGAGGGGGCGGGGCCTGGGGGCGGGACAAGATGGGGAAACCGAAGTCCCGGCGCGCCGGGCCCAGGGGCGGGGCCTGGGGGCCTGGGGTCAGGACAGGAAGGCTGAAACTGTGATCCCGGCGCGCGGGCCCCGGGGCGAGGCCGCCAGCGCACGCCGCTTGACCGAAGGGGCGGGGCCTGAGGGCGGGGCCGCAGTCGCTAGGATGATGTTGGCGGGAGAGCTGGCGGGACCTGAAGCCGCCCTGGGCTGCCGGGAGGGATGAAGTCCAGGTGGAAAGTTATTCGCCGTTGCCCGGGGTTATGACTCCAGGGACCCTCATCCAAACTTAATCGTTGGAACAGTGACCAACCCAGAAACTTAGTTGAGTGTTATTTATAAAAAGCGCTGTTTTGACTACTGTTGAACTTGGAAGAGCTTTGCCCACGATACTGAAGGTACCACTCTCTTTGTTCCTAAGAAGGCAACCTTTTGATTCCTCTCACCCCACCTGTGGCGTATATTGTAACTGAGTAAAAATAAGAAAAGTTTGTATCTAATTCTAACTGGTTACAAATATCAGCTCAAAGGCATGTTTGAAAAGATCTGGTTTACTTTTAAAATATGACTGGTATAAAATTTCAAAAAAAAATTTTTTTTGTTGTTGTTTTGTTTTGTTAGAGAGTGTGTTCACCTTCCTCCTCCGGATCTTTCACTGATTACAGTAAGACCTACAGAGCAACTCGTCATGCCTCCCTGCCGCCCCCCGACTTTATTTCCAAGTCCTAGCATTTTTCCCCCTATCTTGTCTCGAATGCACCCATTTTCTCTCCGTCTCTGCTCCACAGCATCCTCAGTTGCCTCATCCTCGCCTGGTTTCCTGTCGTAGCTTTCTATCTGGTATCCAAGTGTCTATCCAGGTCCCAGCCAGTTCCAAGACTGCGGTGTGGCCGCCTAAAACATTTCCAAACACAAAACTCATCGTGGCACTTCCCTTCCTTAAAGCTCTTTAAAGTTTTTCGCTGCTCTTTGACTAGCCTCTTGTCAAAACCTCCTCTGGCCATCATGGTCCCAACACCACAGTGCGTTCCCTTAGGTCATTAAAAGCCCCTGCACCTTGTTGCCTATGGCTTTTGCACAAAGATTCACTTTGGAACCTGGAATTGTCCTCCTCTCCATTCCTCATCCTTCAGAATACAGTTCAAATATCACTCCTTAAAGCTTTCCGTAGTTCCTAGACTAGATTCTCTCAGGTGCATCATATCACCTGTGTATGTAGATATACACACACACCATTATGTGCGTGTCCCCTTCTAGTTCAAAACCTCCAAAAGGCCAGAGACTGGCTGCATGTGACTCATTTCCCAATATAGCTTCATGTGGCACATGCAGTGCTTGGCTCCAAGCAGGTGCTCGGTGTTTGTTGAATAATTGGACTACCTCTACCCAAGCCAGACCCCGGCTTTAAGTGCTTTCGGGACTCTATGAAATGGGCATTAGTATCTGTTGTGTCACCCCCAAATTCATATGTCAAAAGCTGTAACCCCAGCGTGATGGTATTTGGAGGAGGCCTTTGGGAGGTAATTAGATTTAGGTGGGGTTATGAGGGCAGAGGCCCTATGATGGAATTAATGACCTTGTAAGAAGAGAGAGTTCTCTCTGTCTCCCCCACGTGAGGACACAGCGAGAATGCAAAAGAAGAGGGCCCTCCCCAAAACCCAGTCATACTGGCACCCTAATCTCAGACTTCTAGCCTCCAGAAATACGACAAATCTCTGTTGCTTAAACCATCTAGATTATAGTATTTTGTTGTAACAACTAAGTGCTTTCTAGTAAGAGGAGGCAGGTGTGGCTCAGAGATCTTAATTTACTTGCCCAAGGGGCTCAGCACATGCCTGTAGTCCTAGCTACTTGGGAGGCTGAGGCAGGAGAATCACTTCAGCCCTGGAGTTCAAGGCCAGCCTAGGCAACATAGCAAGACCCCCATCTTTAAAGAAAAATAAGATTTGTAAAAAGAAAAGCATACTTGCCCAGGATGGAGGCACAGATAAGAACAGTGGCAGAATATTAACCCAGATCTTTTTGATTAGTAATGGACCCAGTAAATTATGTTTTTGGTCTTTTGGGGGATTTTTTGAGACAAGGTCTCACTCTGTTGCCCAGGCTGCAGTACAGTGGTACGATCTCAGCTCACTACAGCTTCGAACTCCTGGGCTCAAGTGTCCCTCCCACCTCAGCCTCCCGAGTAGCTGGGCACTGTGCAGGCGCACCCCACCATGCCTGGCTAATTTTTTTTAAATTATTTGTAGAGACAGGGTCTCTCTATGTTGGCCAGGCTGCTCTAGAGTTCCTGGCCTCAAGCAATTCTTCCGCCTCAGCCTCCCAAAATGCTGGGATTACAGGTGTGAGCCACTGTGCCTTGTAGCTCCACTGAATTACGAAAGCTCAAGGAGTTTAAATGACTTGGCCAAAATCACACACTTGGTTAGAGTAAGCACAGCTAAATAAGGCTTTATTAAGTGTTTTAACGAAAACAATGATAGCACACAAATGAACCAATATTTAAAAAAAAAAAACAAAAAAAAACTCAGAGGCACCTAAGAGGTTAGTCCTTATTAGTCCTGTTAAGCCATTGCTTATTCTTTGTTGAGTGTGGGAGAAATCCAATTCTAGAAAACTTAAAATGGGTCGGGCGCGGTGGCTCACACCTATAATCCCAGCACTTTGGGAGGCCAAGACAGGTGGATCACTTGAGGTCAGGAGTTCAAGGCCAGCCTGGCTAACATAGTGAAACCCCGTCTCTACTAAAAATATAAAAATTAGCCAGGTGTGGTGGCATGTGCCTGTAATCCCAGTTACTTGGGAGACTGAGGCAGAAAGATAGCTTGAACCCAGGAGGTGAAGGTTGCAGTGAGGCGAGATTGTGTCACTGCACTCCACCCTGGGCAACAGAGCAAGACTGTCTTAAAGAAAAAAAAAGAAAGAAAGAAAGAAAAAGAAACAAAGAAAGAAAGAGAACTTAAAATGTTAAAACGTGGAGCTATACTATGGTGTTAATGGAGTAAACTGAGGATTTCAGGAGACAGATTGTTCCACTTGTAATCCCACTTTCACTAAAATAATTGAGTGATTTAAACCAAGCCTTAAGCTGTCTGAGCATTAGTTTCCTTGTCTGCAAAATGGGGATAATATTTATCAGATAGATTTGGAGGACTATTCAATAAGATGTAAGAGGATTATTAAATAAAATGTAAAATCAGATACACCATAAGTACTCAATAAATGGTAACTGATTGAGGATGATTATTTATAATCAGTACTGTTAATGTTTCATCTACTACAGAATAACACTGAACATTATAATCAACGAGTCTTTCTCTGTCACCCAGGCAGGAGTGCAGTGGCACAATCTCAGCTCAGTGCAACCTCTGCCTCCTGGGTTCAAGGGGTTCAAGCAATTCTAACGCCTCACCCTCCCGAGTGGCTGGGGCTATAGGCGTGCGCCACTACACTTAGGGCATAATTTAACTGTGATGAGAGTAAATGAAAATTTCACATTTTGGTAAAATGCTTTGGGACCAGACATTTATAATTGGTGTATTCATACCATGCTATTAAATGAATTATGATGCAGATACAATGAGTTCTTTCTACTGTCAGTTTCCTTTCTTCCTTTCTTCTGCCATTGTCCTGTTCCCTCTCCCAAAGGGTCATGACATTCGTGGCAGCTGTTTAATAGTGGCCATAATGAAACTCATACAGAGAATAAGCAGGTTTACTCTCCCATGTGCAACTTCCCCTTCCATT
This sequence comes from Theropithecus gelada, assembly GCF_003255815.1. Classification (NCBI taxonomy): domain Eukaryota; kingdom Metazoa; phylum Chordata; class Mammalia; order Primates; family Cercopithecidae; genus Theropithecus; species Theropithecus gelada. Next base: position 91,429,311 of record NC_037680.1, read on the forward strand.
TTCTTCCTTCTAGCCTTGCTCTTCTACAGCTTAGCTTGCTGGTGCTTTGCTTTTAGTGGAGATGAGATGTTTGTTTTGAACCAACTCTTCCTCTTAACCCTGGATCCTGAGTTTCAAGGGCAAATTCCTTCTCCCATGGGGTACACCAACAATGTGTAACATCCTGGAATTCTTGTCCCAGAGAAAAAGTTCTGCAGGTAACTCCAGCCATCAGCAGGGTCTCAGTAAAGCCGTGGTTTAGGACATGAACGATGACCTCTTGTCACTTTGAAAAGTACTAAATGGTATCCTTTCTTTTTCAGAGTTTTCCCTGCAAGGACCTCCTGTGTACATAAAAGTTTAGTCTTGTTTCTCCGTTTTATTTCCGTGAAGTAGTAATTAAGTATACAGTGATTTGGAGTCAAGTGGAACTAAATTATAATCCTAGCCTTGCCATTTCCTAAAATTTCATGCATTATGTAACCCATCTTGGAACTTAGTTTCTTCTTTTGTAAATTTAGGATTAATGTATATCAATCTCATACTCAAAGGGTTGTGGTGAGAAAGGAATTACAGTTTATGAAACTGTCCTAAACCAGAAGTACAGCACAACCAATGGACATCCCTTTGCAATGTACTGTCCTAAACTTTAATATATATATTAAAGCTTAAAACACAGTAAGTGCACAACATATTTTTCCATTTTTAGGACTGGCATTGTTGAGTTGCATGAAGCCAGCTACACTTGCTTATGATTTATCCTCTGAAAGAGTACATATTCTAAGCCAGGAACCACTTATTCTGTGGCTATTGGAAAAGAGATACTTACAGTAGCAATTCCTATGCAAATATAATGCAATAACCTTGAAAGGAAGCTTAAATCATATTTACTGATTATAATCTATTTTAGTATCAGCTCAGATAAAGTATCCACCTGATTCCTAACACCATCGTTGGTATAATATTAGGATGTGACAATGAAAATGTTTATAATTTTGTTTCATTAACTTAAAGATCTTTTATTTACATCATTTTGTTGCTCATTTAAGAACAAAAAAAGCCTAAGCAATTAAAAACAGTAATTTTGTCCTATATACTAGAGACAGCGTATATGAAGCAAACAAACCATCCATGAATATCATCACGATTAATGCGTATTTCAATCAGTTCGATTGTGTGTATATGTATTGATCAACTTATTGGCTGCAGTGTACTGTACTGAACCGTTTTAGCATGCCACAGTCTCTTTGACTAGTATATACAAACTCAGTCCCTATGTCATGTACACCTTGGCATTTGGTTTAGAATTACCCAAGTCTCTAGAAGCATCTAGATGTTTTAAGATTGTTTTTGAAAGGATGTTAACTCCATTCTTGTGGACACTTGCCAAATTTCTGTCGCAGGCTTAAAAGTAACAAGTCTGGCCGGGCGCGGTGGCTCAAGCCTGTAATCCCAGCACTTTGGGAGGCCAAGACGGGCGGATCACAAGGTCAGGAGATCGAGACCATCCTGGCTAACCCGGTGAAACCCCGTCTCTACTAAAAAATACAAAAAACTAGCCGGGCGAGGTGGCGGGCGCCTGTAGTCCCAGCTACTCGGGAGGCTGAGGCAGGAGAATGGCGTGAACCCGGGAGGCGGAGCTTGCAGTGAGCTGAGATCCGGCCACTGCACTCCAGCCTGGGCGGCAGAGCTAAACTCTGTCTCAAAAAAAAAAAAAAAAAAAAAAAAAGTAACAAGTCTAAGGACATACTTACATTACTATGACCCTACAGTAGTTGTTTTAAAGGTTTTGGTATCTTCTGTACTTCCTGATCATTTATCAAATTCAATCTGACACAGGTATTTCACTGGTCATTGTTTTTTGTTCAATAGACTTCAGAGTTCAGCCCATTCCACTGCCTTTTATTGCTTGCTATTTTTAAGGAGACACCTCAGTAGAAATCCCGTTTTTCTGTACAGTGTAATTACTGAAGCACATAAAGTGGTTATAACAGGAATTTATCACTTTCAGGTGGAAATACTCCCAGCCAAATAAAAGATAGAGTAGGAATGCCAGGAGCAATTTATAACAGGCTCACTGACATTTTGTGTTGAGAAGCTCTACCACTGAATAAGCATCAAGTCATAAATCTCTGTAAACGTGATTAAAGCAAGCAAGTTATACTTTGAGGGGATACTATAATAAAAGGATGCTGTGATGCAAAGCAGGAAAATTCTGTTGACAAAAATCACCAAAAACAGCTGTCAGTAAAATTTACAAACAGCTTGTTTTAAATTCTGTTGGATTCTAGCAGCTGTTTGTTTGCACATAAAATGTTCATTTAGGAAATGAGCATTGGCCCTAGTTTGGGTTCCATTGTGTTTCAAAATTCTGTAATCAGTTTAATCAAAATTCATGCAATAATTTAAATTTCTTTCAAAGCACAAGCAAGAAGTAACCAATATATTTAAATATGCCTGATATTCAATTTGTGTTCAATAAATATGGGAATTAAAAAAAAAGAATGACTATATACCATTATCTGCAAAAGCAATGATCAATTACAACTTGCATTTCACGTTAATTTTTCTTCATCCATATATATTCTTTTAGAAATTATGCCTTGTTCGTATTGGACTCATTTTACTCATATTGGTAATAATCCTTAACAGCTCTTCAGCAATATATTTAGAATTTAGAACACTGACTTAAAATTTAATTACAATTATAAAGTCACTTTCTATGAGACATAGTCTATTAAATTTTGCTCATGCCTTTAGTTACTTTTCTCACTATTTCAAAATATAGCCTACGTATTTTTTCATCTGCAAAGTAGGGATAACAGAAAATACTTTATTGCTATTATATGGATAAAATAAGCTAATACACTTAGAAAAGTGCTTGGAACATATTAAGTTCCTAATAAATGCTAGCATTTACCACTGTACAAAAAACTCTAGGTTCAAGAAGAATAAATTGATCAGAATTTTTTTCAGGTAATAAGAGCATGTGTGTATATATGTGTATGTGTGTGTATTTATGTGTGTGTATATATATGTGTGTGTATATATGATATGGTTTGGCTGTGTCCCCACCCAAACCTCACCTTGAATTGTAGTAATACCCATGTGCCAAAGGTGGGGACAGGTGGAGATAATTGAATCATGGGGGTGGTTTCCCCCATACTGTTCGTGTGGTAGTGAATAAGTCTCATGAGATCTGATGGTTTTATAAACGGGCATTCCTCCACACAAGCTCTCTTACCTGCTGCCATGTAAGAAGTGACCTTGCTCCTCCTTCACCTTCCACCATGATTATGAGTCCTCCCCAGCCATGTGGAACTGTGAGTCAATTAGACCTCTTTCCTTTATAAATTACCCAGTCTTGGGTATGTCTTTATTAACAACTTGAGAACAGACTAATACAATATAGGTATATACACACACAATACACACATACCATTTTTAGGTATTAATTTGGGAAATTTGGAAGCTGAGTCAAACCAAAAAATACTATCATAAAAATAACTATAACGTTGCGTTCTCTTTATTCTTAAACCAAACACCATGATCATCTTTCCTTCCCTGATTTTACACAAATCACTGAGAAAAATATATTGCTTTGGTTATATTTTCTAGAAAAAAAGTCTGTATAATCCAGATTCATCATATAATCCTAACAATCACCCAGTAGTATAGACACCATTACCCGGTTTGACAGAAGAGGAAAAGGGACTTCAAGCTATTTAGTGACTTCCCAAAAACATACAGCTTACAGATAGCAGAGCAAGGAAATAGATCTAGGTTTGCCTGACCTCAAAACCCAAGCACGTAAGTAGTACATAACCTAGTTTTAATTACGTTCAACTTCAGAAAAGGATGTCATTTAAATCCCAGTCAGTTGAAATATGAGTTCATACCCATTTTCACACAATTATACATTGTTAATTACAAAGCTTATTATAGTCTCTCTCAGAGAATTTAGTGCCTAGTTATTAACAAGACTATGCAAGACACAATATAAATAAGACATTATAATTAAGTGTTCAATTCTGTGATCCACATAAAGTATCACAAAAGGTCATGGGAGAGAATCCTTACAATTGCTTAATGAAGATTGGAAAGATCATGGATATCTTTGAGTGTGGGAGAGGTGAAAGTGGGAGTTAAGTCATAGGTTTGAATAGTAGAAGGGAGGAGGAAAATTATTTTAGATGGGCAAAATCGTAGGAATGCAGGCACACAAATGATAGGGGAACATCACTACCAGTTTAACTAGAGCAAAAGTGTTGATTGAAGCATATAAAATTACTGGTTTTGTAGATCAAAAATGGTCAGACAACAGCAATTTCATCTGGCTCAACCTCATACCTATTATATAGTAGTGACTATAGTTAGTACATAGCTAAATGTAATAAGGAACTCCTAGAATTTGGGGAAGGATCAGTGAAAAATCACTTTCTGAGAGGGAAGCTAACAGCTATCAATAAATAATGGCTGAGATTTTTATCTGCTCATATATGTCACCCTAAGAGATTTGGAAATACGGTGCTTAGCTATTCAAAGAAAAGCCCCATTGCAATCAAAGCAAATAGAGTAAAATTAAAGCCCGGAAATATTTTTTTTTAAAAGCTTGCCTTTCAGAGCAACTTGAGCCAGGGAGTAAATATTAAGTCACATTATTAATAACAACCCACATTTATATAGCTTTGCCATCCACCAGTGGTGTGTGCTAGCTGGCATATTTAGGTTCACAAGAGCCATTTATTAAATTTTCAGGAATTTTTAGGAGTTTTGCCAGCTGTTTGTTAAATGTTACCATTATTTAAAATTATATTATGTGAACTTAGAATTAATAATTTTTAAAAGCAAAGGTAATAAATATTGAAAACTCACTTCCTAAATATTTTACTACATTTACTTGTTGTCTATGCTCTTGAAGTTATTTACATTTTTTTCTATCCCTATAGTAGGAATGCTATAGTATATGATGGTGTGCTCTTGCACATCTTATCAGCTTCACATTCAGTGACATCACTTTGGTAGCTTGAAATCAGCCACGGTCAGAGTATTTACAACAGGAATATCCGTGTAGGGCTTAATTACGGCTTAATATATTCCTTCGTTGGTTGTTTATTCTAGATATAGATGAATAAAATGTAATAATGCAGAATACATTTACTTTAGTATCTTGAAATCAGCCACGGTGAGAGTATTTACACCAAGAATATTGGTGTAAGGCTTAATGAGTGCTTAATATATTTTTTCTTTCTTTTTTTTTTTTTGAGATGGAGTCTCGTTCTGTGGCCCAGGCTGGAGTGTAGTGGCCCGATTTGGGCTCACTGCAAGCTCTGTCTCCCAGGTTCACACCATTCTCCTGCCTCAGCCTCCCGCGTAGCTGGGAATACAGGCGCCCGCCACCACGCCTGGTTAATTTTTTGTATTTTTTTAGTAGAGACAGGGTTTCACCATGTTAGCCAGGATGGTCTCGATCTCCTGACCTCGTGATCTGCCCACCTCCGCCTTCCAAAGTGCTGGGATTACAGGCGTGAGCCACCGCGCCCGGCCAATATATTCTTTCATTGATTGTTTAGTCTAAACGTAGATGAGAAAAATGTAATAATACAGATTACTCTTAAATGTATATCATGTCTGCCATGGCAAAAGAAATATATTATGGACGTTGGGGACTCAGGAGGAAGGTGGGAGTGGGGTGAGAGAGTAAAGACTATACGTTGGGTACAGTGTATACTGGTTGGGTGATGGGTGCACCAAAATCTCAGAAATCACCACCAAAGAACGTATTCATGTAACCAAAACCACCTGCTTCCCCAAAACCATTGAAATAAAATACCTTTTATAAATGTTTAAAAAGTATGTCATGTCTATAGATGTTGTATCGTGAATAGGCACAAAAATTGGTGATATATATCTATATATAGATAGATATATAGATTTTTTTATGTCTATAGATGTTGTATTGTAAATAGACACAAAATTGGTGATGTATATCTATATCTAGATCGATATCTATATCTGTTTTTTTAAAAGGGAGTCTCACTCTGTCACCCAGGCTGGAGTGCAGTGGCACCATCTTGGCTCACTGCAACCTCTGCCTCCTGGGTTCAAGTGATTCTCCTGCCTCCACCTCTCAAGTAACTGGGATTACAGGCACCTGCCACCACACCCAGCTAATTTTTGTATTTTAGTAGACACGGGTTTTCACCATGTTGGCCAGGCTGGTCTCGCACTCCTGACCTCAAATGATCCGCCCACCTAGGACTCCCAAAATGCTGGGATTACAGGCATGAACCACTACACACAGCCTAAAATTGGTGACATATTCTTTCAGTATTCAACTTGCAAGCAAGTCACATCATTGGTGAATAAGTTTCACTTCTGTCTGACTCTAATACAAATAATAACCAACATATATGTTGCAACTACACTCAGAATCCTCATTGTTCAATATTTACCAGCATATCAGTGCATCTACCTGTTATGTCCAGTAGTGTCTACCCTGCCTACCACCATGTGGAAATCTCAGGCTGTGTTTGACATTTAGTCGCAATCACAGTGCTGTTGGCACAACATAGGATCCAGACTTTCCCTCCTCTCAGGATCTGTCTCTGAGCTCCATAGCGATGTTTATTGCCTAGACTCAGAAGCTTGGCACGCTGGCTGGGCACAGTGACTCACGCCTGTAATTGCAGCACTTTGATAGGCTGAGGCAGGCAGATCACCTGAGATCAGGAGTTCGAGACTAGCCTGGCCAACATGGTGAAACACCATCACTACTAAAAATACAAAATTAGCCAAGCATGGTGGTGCGTACCTATAATCCCAGCTACTCAGGAGACTGAGACAGGAGAATCATTTGAACCCGGGAGGTGAAGGTTGCAGTGAACCGAGATCATGTCATTTTGCACTCCAGCCTGTGCAAAAAGTGAAACTCCTTCTCAATAAATTAATAAATTAATTAATTAATTAAAGAAGCTTGAAACTTGGCATGCTCTGAGGTCATGAGCTCCTCGCTCCTTCAAGCCCCTCAACCCCTCAAAATTGTCTCTAGGTGCTGCCTTTATAAGGTACTCCATTTCCACCCAGCTCTGCTAAAATAGGGAGTATGGCTTTTCCCATTTTTGTTTCTCTTCAAATAATTTAGTGCTGCCAGAGCCTTCATTATTTCTCAGAAGTGTGCAAAATTGGCTCATGTGGTTTTGTGCATTTTCCATTCATATCACAAATACACGAGGGGCTGGTTTGGAGGAACACTTTCTACCCCACTTTTCCTTCTTTATGTGTTTCACCAACTCACACATTATATATTTAACTTGTGTAATTTATTGTCTATATTTCTTTATGCAACACCTGCTTCAAGAAAGCATAAATTTTTGTCTGTACATTGCTATATCCCCAGTACCCAGGACAGCACCAGGGATGGAATAGATATAGGAATGAATGAATGAGGGCAGAGTGAAGACACATGCTGCAGTCAAAATCAGCTTGGCCCTTAGATGCTAAGGTATTATTTCCAGACCAAAATTGCTCTTTTCTCTTAGGAGAAGGCTTCCCCACTACCCCTAGAGATTTCCAGATATTTGTGTCCTTTAAATTCTCTAAAATGATTGAATTTTTCTGGCTCTTGGTGAGTACTGCTTAGGTTTGTACAGGTGGAGAGAAAGCTTCCTCTCCACTTGCTGAAGTTTCACTACAATAGACAGATTAATAGGAGAAAAAGGCATGCAAATTTATTTAACATGCATAAACATAGGAACCATTTAGAATATGAGATTCAAGGAAGAGCCAGATGGTTAATGCTACCCTCTTCATTAATAGACAAGGAAATATGAGATATAGTCAATCATGAGGAGTAGTAAAGGATTTTCAGGGGAAATGGATGAACCCCAAGAACAATGGCCTGGGATGAAGTTTCTCAGAGTTCTGGGGGAGGTGGCAGGATGACAAGTGGCTCAGCTTCACTGGGAAAATATGCAAATAGTCTTGTAGGTAAGTAATCTCTCGAAGCTGCCGTCAGAGAACAGATTAAAAGCCTGGGCATGGTGCTCATCCCAGTCTGTTTCTTCTCCAGTGGTTGATCTTTCCTGGTCATTTGATGAGATTTGTAGGAAGCGGGTCTTAAGACAATTGCATTTCTTTTGGAAAGAAGCTTCCCTAGTCGGATAAGGAAATCTTAGAATCTCTCCTGGTGCTTTGAGCAAGGAAATGGGTCAGAGAGACAGGGTGGTTGAGGAAGGTCAGAGAGAGACCTTAGTTCTGACGCTCATTTCTGAGGCCTTTCAGTTTTGTTTAATTCAAAGCACTCAGCTTGTCAATGTGGCATATTTTAGGATATTGTTTTCTGCACCCCAATAAATTCACTCTACTTCTTCTCTTCCTGTTGTCTGAAGAAAAATAAAACCTAGGAGTGTATAAAATCAAAAGTTTAAAAAAAATTCATTTTCTTAACATGACAGATCAGATTTCTTTTGTGGGATGGTTTGGGAAAATTCTTGATTAGATGCTTGGCTAAGGCCGGGCATGATGGCTCATACCTGTAATCCCAGCACTTTGGGAGGCCGAGGTGGGCAGATCACGAGGTCGGGAGTTCGAGACCAGCCTGGCCAACATGGTGAAACCCCGTCTCTACTGAAAATACAAAAATTAGTTCGGTGTGGTGGCACGTGCCTGTAATCCCAGCTACTCGGGAGGCTGAGGCAGGAGAATCACTTGAACCGGAAGGCGGAGTTTGCAGTGAGCCAAGATCATGCCACTGCATTCCACCTTGGCCAACAAGAGCAAAACTCCATCTCAAAAAAAAAAAAGATGCTTGGCTAAGAGGGGAATTAGCAGAATCCAAAGTGACTTTCCATGAGGCAAAGAGAGAGAAATTAAGTTTAAGGCATGGGAAGGAGGAAGAGAGGAAAGAGGGTGGTGGGGCAAAGAGAGGAATCAATATGTCATAATCATAGACTGGACTTGAATCGATTAAAAGCAGCCAGGGAAAATCCCAGGATTGGGGTGGCTGAGAACTTTAAGAATTATGGAGTGTTTTTAGCAGAATATAGGATTGCTATGGAAACAAATCTGAAGTCTATGGATTTATGAGGGCTGGCCCCTGGAAAATGCCATGTTAGCCATGTACCTGAGTATAAAGGTGAAGATGTTTCTTGCCTCACCAGGCCTCTTTTGTACAAGTGAAGTAGCTGTACACATTATATATAGATCATCATGATGTGATGAAAGAAAGGAGGAAGGGAGGGAGAAAAAAAAGAAAAGAAAAAGGAAGGAGGCAGGTGCCTGCTGAAAGCTCAGATTTGTGAGAGTCAGGTTTAAAATCTAATCTTTTGTTTCATCTCAGTAAGGCTGGGTGAAGGCTTCTATTTTTTTGTTACGTTTTTTAATATCAGAAAAACAATACATCCTGCTCCCAAGGGGAAACGTTTTGCTCCCAAACAAGATGGGCAAGATGGATATGGTACTAGGTGTTTCAGGTTTCTATTTACCTCACTCGCCAAACTGTCCAGCCAGCCTATGAAATGCATGCTTATCATTCCAGAGGCAAGACATGACAGTCCTTATGGGTAACATATTACCTGAATTTTTTTCTGATCATATTATCTTCTCAATAGAGTTCTGTTTTCACACTCAGTGACTTGATGTCGAAGATTTTCACATGTTTCAAGCTTATTGCTTTAGGTGAAGGAGGATGCTGTGATAACAGTAATTATAAGAACCAAGAACAGAAAAAGGAAAAATATTCTTTGTTTTCCGACTATTTTTAATGGTTAGGAGTATTTAAAAATAAAAGAAAAAATACGTTTTAAAATGTGTATGTTTTTAAAAGAATGTATAAGCATTTTGGGGGGGACAAAAGATAAACAAAAGGGATGAGATAACTACTAATGAATAGGAAAAAAAGAAAAACTAGGGCAGCAGTGTTCTTGGATCTGTAACGTGTTTATTCAAGCCCTGGCCCTCCCATTTACTTTTTTTTTTTAAACCATTAAAAGTTTTACCAGGTGGAACGACCTTGGGAAGAAGAAAAAGTCTTAGCATTAAAAAGCCATTTAATGCTAAAATCTTTCCAATTAATCTCATGCATCAAATGGTTCCTCAGAGCTTATCATATGCCAGTTGCTATATTAGGTGCTGGAATTACAGGGGCGAATAAGACTGACCTGACCCTGTCCTCATAGAGTTCACAACCTGTGCTTCCCTTTTATTAACTCTAAAATGGAAAAAATAATAATTGCCTTCTCCTAGTGTTGCTGTGAGGATCAAATGAGAATACCTATGTAAAAGCAGTCTGTAAAGTGTACATGTGAGAGGTTATTATACTTCTTTGTCCAAACTCAAAATAAGAGGTACTCAGCCAACCCCACATTTGTTAAAATTAAAACAAAAGTATTAACTTCAATTGTCAGTGCACAATTGCCTCTGTAGAAAAAAATACCTTCTTTAAAAAACTACCAAGGTTTTGTGTAATTCCCATTATGATCAATAGATAATGTGGTTTGCTTTGAAATGTCTCCTCTATATTTCATTTCCAAGTAAGAATTACATTTCCTTTCTTGAATTATAGGGTGCCAGAATAAATGGTTGAAGCATTGGGCGAGAATCACAAAATCTAGCTTATTCTGTCGCAATAGGTGAACTGCAGACAAAAACAAACAAACAAACAAACAAAAAAACCTATAATTTAAATAAAGTATCCTAAGATTTAAGGTAATTTTTTAAATCATACAACATCAGTACAAGATAGTAAAAAATCTATATCTAAGGATAATTTCTTAAAATGTGGAATTAAAATAACCATTTTATCTGCTCATTCAGTGGATAATTTTAATATTGGATCTAACAGAATCATAGCTCTGTGTTCCCTTCTAGTCTCATTTATATACTATGTGTCTTTAAATCAAATTATAGCAGTAATATGTTCATAGATGAAACAATTTTGACAAGCTTAGCTCTGCTAAGTGTTTTGTAATTATTCAAAAACTGTTAAGTATTACTTGAGTATTTCTTGAATATCAAGTTTTACTTGTTGACAAGCCACACCAGTTTTGAAGTAGTGGTGATACCAGCTTAAAGGGTATTTGATTCATTAATCTTCTAAATAAAGTTATCATTAACTTTTGAAAATAAAGGATAGCAATATAGACCTCGCAAGACAATGAAATAGATAAATACATCATCTTCTTTTACACAAGCTGAAATGCTTCTAGTTTTTGTCCATAAGTCAGTTTGTAGATGCATTTCTCTGTTGTACTTTACCTAAATTTATAAGTAAGCCTAGAACAAAACCACTATACATTACAACTAAAATCAAATGTATATAAATATAGTAGGGCATACATACAAATATATTATTATACTAGGATATAAGGTTAAACTGATTCATTCTTAAATTTATAAGATTAAAGAGTCACAGGTTGTAGAAATATAGGAGTTTTTCTGCAGTAAATAATTGCAGATCACAACATTCTGAAGTGCAAACAACTTGGTCCATGCAAGCATGAAAAATAAACAGATCGCTAAATTTGGTTTATGTGATGTTTAAACACAAGTAATGCAGTTTTTTCTGTTATAAGACGAGTGTATTTTAAAATCAATTTGTAATGTGACAAAGCTAGTAAAATAGTTTTGGTAGTGATATGATATACTTTGATAGCTCACTTGTATGCAAACGTGAATCAAGACCTTCATATTCTGTCAGAGCAACAAACAACCTCGCCTTGCTAAGAAAGAAATATGAATTCCAAACAATACACTTTTTTTTTCTTTCCCTGACTACAAAGTCCCAATAAAGACCAAACAATGCACTTCCTAAAGGAAAGACTTAAGGTGAAAAATGCCACCACGCTTTATGAAAAAGAAGGGAAGTACAACGATATTCCCAGTACTTACACAGCAGCCTCTATGTTTTAAAATAACTCCACAGGTTATGTTTTTCACGTGATAGTTACTACAAATGGTTTATTAAAATGCCTACAACAAACTTCAAATAAAAATATAGTATTCATTATTTTATAAGTTTTGGCATTTTTTTAATATAATAAAAGTTGAAAATGTGAAAATCAGTACTTTAGCTCACAGAAATTAAGTACAAAAAGAATAACTTTAAAATTGTGAATTTGTTTTTAAAATGATAAACCTGGGCCGGATGTGGTGGCTCACACCTGTAATCCCAACACTTCGGGAAGCCAAGGGAGGGGGATTGCTTGAGGCCAGTTAGAGGCTAGCCTGGTCAACGTAGTAACATCCTGTCTCTATGAAAGAAAATTTTGAAAATTAGAGGGGCATTGTGGCATGTACCTGTAGTCCCAGCCACTGGGAGGGTAAGGTGGGAAGATCACTGGAGCTCCGGAGGTCAAGGCTGCAGTGAGCCATGATTGCACCATTGCACTTTAGCCTGGGCAACAGAGCAAGACACTGCCTAAAAAAAATAAAATAATAAACCATTTTTAAACTGCTTTCTGACATGACTTTAGAGAGGTTAACAGTTCCTTTTCCATAATACATTATTCATATTCTGCATAAGTGAAATGAAGAATATCACAAAATTTTTTTTATTATTATACTTTAAGTTCTAAGGTACATGTGCACAATGCACAGGTTTGTTACATATGTATACATGTGCCATGTTGGTGTGCTGCACCCATTAACTCATCACTTACATTAGGTATATCTCCTAATGCTATCCCTCCCCACTCCCCGCTCCCCACAATAGGCCCCGGTGTGTGATGTTCCCCTTCCTGAGTCCAAGTGTTCTCATTGTTCAATTCCCACCTATGAGTGAGAACATGCAGTACTTGATTTTCTGTTCTTGCGATAGTTTGCTGAGAATGATGGTTTCCAGCTGCATCCATGTCCCTACAAAGGACACGAACTCATCCTTTTTTATGGCTGCATAGTATTCCATAGTGTATATGTGCCATATTTTCTTAATCCAGTCTGTCACTGATGGACATTTGGGTTGATTCCAAGTCTTTGCTATTGTGAATAGTGTTGCAATAAACACACACGTGCATGTGTCTTTATAGCAGCATGATTTATAATCCTTTGGGTATATCCCCAGTAATGGGATGGCTGGGTCAAATGGTATTTCTAGTTCTAGATCCTTGAGGAGTCGCCACACTATTTTCCACAATGGCTGAAGTAGTTTACAGTCCCACCAATAGTGTAAAAGTATTCCTATTTCTCCACATCCTCCCCAGTACCTGTTGTTTCCTGATTTTTTAATGATTGCCATTCTAACTGGTGTGAGATGGTATCTCATTGTGGTTTTGATTTGCATTTCTCTGATGGCTAGTGATGATGAGCATTTTTTCATGTGTCTGTTGGCTGTATGAATGTCTTCTTTTGAGAAGTATCTGTTCATATCCTTTGCCCACTTTTTGATGGGGTTGTTTGTTTTTTTCTTGTAAATTTGATTGAGTTCTTTATAGGTTCTGCATATTAGCCCTTTGTCAGATGAGTAGATTGCAAAAATTTTCTCCCATTCTGTAGGTTACCTGTTCACTCTGATGGTAGTTTCTTTTGCTGTACAGAAGCTCTTTAGTTTAATTAGGTCCCATTTGTCAATTTTGACTTTTGTTGCCATTGATTTTGGGGTTCTAGACATGAAATCCTTGCCTATGCCTATGTCCTGAATGGTATTACCTAGGTTTTCTTCTAGGGTTTTTATGGATTTAAGTCTAACATTTAAGTCTCTAATCCATCTTGAATTAATTTTTGTATAAGGAGTAAGGAAAGGATCCAGTTTCAGGTTTCTACTTATGGCTAGCCAATTTTTCCAGCACCATTTATTAAATAGGAAATCCTTTCCCCATTTCTTATTTTTGTCAGGCTTGTCAAAGATCAGATGGCTGTAGGTGTGTGGTATTATTTCTGAGGGCTCTGTTCTGTTCCATTTGTCTACATCTCTGTTTTGGTACCAGTACCATGCTGTTTTGGTTACTATAGCCTTGTAGTATAGTTTGAAGTTGGGTAGCATGATGCCTCCAGCTTTATTCTTTTGGCTTAGGATTGTCTTGGCAATGCGGGCTCTTTTTTGGTTCCATATGAACTTTAAAGCAGTTTTTTCCAATTCTGTGAAGAAAGTCATTGGTAGCTTAATGGGGATGGCATTGAATGTATAAATTACCTTGGGCAGTATGGCCATTTTCACAATATTGATTCTTCCTCTCCATGAGCATGGTATGTTAGAGATTTTGTCACCACCAGGCCTGCCCTACAAGAGATCCTAAAGGAAGCACTAAACATGGAAAGGAACAACCGGTACCAGCCATTGCAAAAACATGTCAAAATGTAAAGACCATCGATGCTAGGAAGAAACTGCATCAACTAACGAGCAAAATAACCAGCTAACATCATAATGACAGGATCAAGTTCACACATAACAATATTTACCTGAAATGTAAATGGACTAAATGGTCCAATTAAAAGACACAGACTGGCAAATTGGATAAAGAATCAAGACCATCAGTTTGCTGTGTTCAGGAAACCCATCTCACATGCAGAGACACACATAGGCTCAAAATAAAGGGACGGAGGAAGATCTACCAAGCAAATGGAAAACAAAAAAAAGCAGGGGTTGCAATCCTAGTCTCTGATAAAACAGAATTTAAACCATCAAGGATCAAAAGAGACAAAGAAAGCCATTACATAATGATAAAGGGATCAATTCATCAGGAAGAGCTAACTATCCTAAATATATATGCACCCAATACAGGAGCACCCAGATTCATAAAGCAAGTCCTTAGAGATTTACAAAGAGACTTAGACTCCCACACAATAATAATGGGAGACTTTAACACCCCACTGTCAACATTAGACAGATCAACGAGACAGAAACTTAACAAGGATATCCAGGACTTGAACTCAACTCTGCACCAAGCAGACCTAATAAACATCTACAGAACTCTCCACCCCAAATCAACAGAATATACATTCTTCTCAGCACCACATCGCACTTATTCCAAAATTGACCACATAGTTGGAAGTAAAGAACTCCTCAGCAAATGTAAAAGAACAGAAATTATAGCAAACTGTGTCTCAGACCACAGTGCAATCAAACTAGAACTCATGATTAAGAAACTCACTTAAAACCACAGAACCACATGGAAACTGAACAACCTGCTCCTGAATGACTACTGGGTACATAACGAAATGAAGGCAGAAATAAAGATGTTCTTTTAAGCAAATGAGAAAACAAAGATACAACATACCAGGATCTCTGGGACACATTTAAAGCAGTGTGTAGAAGGAAATTTATAGCACTAAATGCCCATAAGAGAAAGCAGGAAAGATCTAAAATTGACACCTTAACATCACAATTAAAAGAACTAGAGAAGCAAGAGCAAACACATTGAAAAGCTAGCAGAAGACAAGATATAACTAAGATCAGAGCGGAACTGGAGGAGATAGAGACACAAAAAAAACCTTCAAAACAATCAGTGAATCCAGGAGCTGGTTTTTTGAAAAGATCAACAAAATTCATAGACCACTAGCAAGACTAATACAGAAGAAAAGAGAGAAGAATCAAATAGATGCAATAAAAAATGATAAAGGGGATATTACCACCGATTCCCATAGAAATAGAAGCTACCATCAGAGAATACTATAAACACCTCTAAGCAAATAAACTTGAAAATCTAGAAGAAAAGGATCAATTCCTGGACACATACACCCTCCCAAGACTAAACCAGGAAGAAGTTGAATCCCTGAATAGACCAATAACAGGCTCTGGAATTGAGACAATAATTAATAACTTACCAACCAAAAAAAGTACAGGACCAGATGGATTCACAGCTGAATTCTACCAGAGGTACAAGGAAGAGCTGGCACCATTACCATTCCTTCTGAAATTATTCCAATCAATAGAAAAAGAGGGAAATCCTCCCTAACTCTTTTTATGAGGCCTGCATCATCCTGATACCAAAGCCTGGCAGAGACACAACAAAAAAAGAGAATTTTATACCAATATCCGTGATAAACATCGATGCAAAAATCCTCAATAAAATACTGGCAAACTGAATCCAGCAGAACATCAAAAAGCTTATCCACCACAATCAAGTTGGCTTCATCCCTGGGATCCAAGGCTGGTACAACATACACAAATCAATAAATGTAATCCATCATATAAACAGAACCAAAGACAAAAACCACATAATTATTTCAGTAGATGCAGAAAAGGCCTTCAACAAAATTCAACAGCCCTTCATGCTAAAAACTCTCAATAAACTAGGTATTGATGGGATGTATCTCAAAATAATAAGAGCTATTTATGACAAACCCACAGCCAATATCATACTGAATGGGCAAAAACTGGAAGCATACCCTTTGAAAACTGGCACAAGACAGGGATGCCCTCTCTCACTACTCGTATTCAACACAGTGTTGGAAGTTCTGGCCAGGGCAATCAGGCAGGAGAAACAAATAAAGGGTTCAATTAGGAAAAGAGGAAGTAAAATTGTCCCTGTTTACAGATAACATGATTGTGTATTTAGAAAACCCCATCTCAGCCCAAAATCTCCTTAAGCTGGTAAGCAACTTCAGCAAAGTCTCAGGATAAAAATCAATGTGCAAAAATCACAAGCATTCCTGTGCAGCAATAACAGACAAACAGCCAAATCATGAGTGAACTCCCATTCTCAATTGCTTCAAAGAGAATAAAACACCTAAGAATCCAACTTACAAGGGATGTGAAGGACCTCTTCAAGGAGAACTACAAACCACTGCTCAACAAAATAAGAGAGGACACAAACAAATGGAAAAACATTCCATGCTCATGGATAGGAAGAATCAATATTGTGAAAATGGCCATACTGCCCAAGGTAATTTGTAGATTCAATGCCATCCCCATTAAGTTACCGATGACTTTCTTCACAGAATTGGATAAAACTGCTTTACAGTTCATATGGAACCAAAAAAGAGCCCGCATTGCCAAGACAATCCTAAGCCAAAAGAATAAAGCTGGAGGCATCACACAACCTGACTTCAAACTATACTACAAGGTTACATTAACCAAAACAGCATGGTACTGATACCAAAGCAGAGATATAGACCAATGGAACAGAACAGAGGCCTCAGAAATGATACCACACATCTACAACCATCTGATCCTTGACAAACCTGACAAAAACAAGAAATGGGGAAAGGATTCCGTATTTAATAAATGGTGCTGGGAAAACTGGCTAGCCATACATAGAAAGCTGAAACTGGATCCCTTCTTACACCTTATACAAAAACTAATTCAAGATGAATTGGAGACTTAAATGTTAGACCTAGAATGTTAGACTTAATGTTAGACTTAAACCACAAAAACTCTAGAAGAAAACCGAGGCAATACCATTCAGGACATAGGCATGGGTAAGGACTTCATGTCTAAAACACCAAAAGCAATGGCAACAAAAGCCAAAATTGACAAATGGGATTTAATTAAACTAAAGAGCTTCTGCACAGCAAAAGGAACTACCATCAGAGTGAACAGGCAACCTACAGAATGGAAGAAAATTTTTACAATCTACTCATCTGACAAAGGGCTAATATCCAGAATCTACAAAGAAACAAATTACAAGAAAAAAATCAAACAACCCCATCAAAAAGTGGGCAAAGGATATGAACAGACACTTCTCAAAAGAAGACATTTGTGCAGCCAACAGACACATAGAAAAATGCTCATCATCACTAGCCATCAGAGAAATGCAAATCAAAACCACAATGACATACCATCTCACACCAGTTAGAATGGTGATCATTAAAAAGTCAGGAAACAACAGGTGCTGGAGAGGATGTGGAGAATTAGGAACACTTTTACACTGTTGGTGGGACTGTAAACTAGTTCAACCATTGTGGAAGACAGTGTGGTGATTCTTCAAGGATCTAAAACTGGAAATACCATTTGACCCAGCCATCCCATTACTGGGGATATACCCAAAGGATTATAAATTATGCTGCTGTAAAGACACATGCACATGTATGTTTATTGCAACACTATTCACAATAGCAAAGGCTTGGAACCAACCCAAATGTCCATCAATGATAGACTGGACTAAGAAAATGTGGCACATATACACTATTGAGTAGAATGCCGCCATAAAAAAGGATGAGTTCATGTCCTTTGTAGGTACATGGATGAAGCTGGAAACCGTCATTCTAAGCAAACTATCGCAAGGACAGGAAACCAAATACCGCATGTTCAATTGTGGGAATTGAACAATGAGAACATTTGGACACAGGGTGGTGAACATCCCACATCGGGGCCTGTTGGGGTGGGGAGAGGCGCGAGGGATAGCATTAGGCGATATACCTAATGTAAATGACAAGTTAATGGGTGCAGCACACCAACATGGCACATGTATACATATGTAACAAACCTGCACATTGTGCACATGCACCCTAGAACTTAAAGTATAATTTAAAATAAATAAATGAATTACATTTAATATTTAGTTTGTAACTGCAATTATGTGTTGATTTTTAGAATGAATGAAAAAATCCCATAGTTTGAGAGTGTAACATTGCAAAACAATGTTTTTTTATTTTTTATTATTATTATTTTTTGAAACGGAGTCTGGCTCTGTAGAATGAATGACAAATAATATTCCCTAATTTGGGAGTGTAACATTGCATAACAATGTTTTTATTGTTATTATTATTATTAATTTTTTTTTTTTGAAACAGAGTCTTGCTCTGTTGCCCAGGCTGGAGTGCAGTGGTGCGATCTTGGCTCACTGCAACCTCCACCTCTCGGGTTTAAGAAATTCTCTGGCCGGGCGCGGTGGCTCGTGCCTGTAATCCTAGCACTTTGGGAGGCTGAGGTGGGTGGATCACGAGGTCAGGAGATCGAGACCATCCTGGCTAACACGGTGAAACCCCGTCTCTACTAAAAATACAAAAAATTAGGCAGGCATGGTGGTGGGCGCCTGTAGTCCTGGTTACTGGGGAGGCTGAGGCAGGAGAATGGCGTGAACCCAGAGGCGGAGCTTGCAGTGAGCCGAGATCGCACCACTGCTCTCCAGCCTGGGCGACAGAGCGAGACTCCGTCTCAAAAAAAAAAAAAAAAGAAATTCTCTGCCTCAGCCTCCCGAATAGCTGGGACTACAGGTACCCTCCACCACACCCAGTTAATTTTTTTGTATTTTTAGTAGAGATGAGGTTTCACTCTCTTGGCTAGGCTTGTCTTGAACTCCTGACCTTGTGATCCACCTGCCTCGGCCTCCCAAAGTCCTGGGATTACAGGTGGGAGCCACCACGTCCTGCCAAAACAATGTTTTTGATAGTAAGACATGACGTTCTTAATCCCCATTTTCGTAAGGACCAAATTATTATCTTTTGAAGCTCCTAACTTGTCATCATGGCTCTTGCATTTCTCTTTAGTTGTTGAGTGGTTTAATTCTTATTTGCTTATGATTCTGATAATTCTCCATTATCACTTCCAATGACTTGAAGAAAGCTTGCATGCAGTGCAATATTTGCATTTTCACTTTGAATTTGATTTGCTTTATGTTTTATATCATATTGTCCAGGTACTGATGCTTTAGGCAATGAGAAGTATAGAGGCTAATGAGAGGCAGACAGGACTCCGTGTTGATTGATGACTAATTTTGTAAGTGGCCAGTTTTGTATTATGTATTATGAAGTCCAGGAGTTTGATTATGAAAACTCACTCTGATCTCTGAATAGTCAAGAATGGCCTGTCTTTCCAAACATCCTATAAATGACTAAATTTTTAAAACATTAGAAGTATGTTTTGATTTTACCCTTAGAGGTTCGACCTTCCTTAACTTCGTTGTATGTATATATAGGGAAAACATAACTATAAATTAAGACAGTTTAAAATGTAATTATGGTCTTATAGGAGACCAGAATATGTCACCTCAAAATATACTCCTTTGGCATAAGGATTATTTTGAGCTGACGGCATTGGAGAAGAAGCAGATATAAGAAAAGATCTCTGCCCTTCCTTTTTTTGCCGAAAAGCAAGACATAAATTTATAAAGACAGAGGGGTCCTCTTCCTTTCTTAACCAGGAATGATTAAAGTTTATCACTGAAGACAACTTTATAATTCATATACGTATGAATTATATAACACACACACACGTAAACTTAGTACATAAAAATTACCAAATGATTTAAAAGTTCCCAAGGGGGATTGAAAAATTGTATATCCCTGTGAGAGATGCATAAAAAAAAAAAATTATGAAAATTCTGGACCAAAGTAACTGCCATGTCTTTCCTATACACAATCTCTGTGGACTGCAAACAACTGCTGGGTTTTTTTTTTCTTTCTTTTAGGAGTGGAGGTTTAATAGGTAGAAGAGAAGAGAAAGAGAAACAGCTTCCTCTGTGGAGGAAAAGGGTCTCTGAGCGGAAAATACCCCCTTGACATTTTACTCTGCCTCTCCGAAGCTTTCAAATTCATGATCATAAAAATAACAGGCATCAGATTATGATGGAAAGAACCTTGAATTGTGAATGTGGATTCTGGGATTTCAAATTGGGCTTCCACTCAGAGAAGTCACCATACTCATAAATTTCTACTGAATCTTCGCATCTGCTTTGCTCCAACTTAATTTGTTTGCATAAATCGGACAAATTGCAACTTGGTCTTTGTTATGTGATTCTCTCACTTTTACTTGATTCTGCATTTATTCCTACCCCCAGCCCTTTCCCCCTCCTTTCTTCCAAAGGGGAAGAACCTTAACTTCTGCAAGAAAATCAATAGCGATAACAACTCATTGATAGTTTTCCTAAAGTCAACCTACCTTATCCTAAGCACTTTGCAATCCTCTTAGACTTGCTGTATACAACTGTAACTGATAATGAATAAGATTTAATGAATTTGGGTATTCTCCCTTGGATTTATTGTATTTCCTCAATTGTAATTATTTGTACCCTTATTATTCTATAGGCTCATAGAATAATAGAATCCATTCTCCTTTCACTGAAGAAATTATATGCAATTAAACTTGCAATTAGACTGCCCACTGCTGAGACACTGCCTACCAGGCCCAGAGCCTCTTTTTAGAAGGTACTTCTGTAGGAAGTTCGTTATGCATAACTAGACCTTCTGATTCTCATTCTGTAACTGTTAGACCAGTCCTGGGTGCCTGCTAATAATATGATAGTCTGAAAAATTAACTGATACAAACATGTTATGGATCTCTGGGATGGCTACCTTATAGCTGAGCGCCATCACACAATTTCATGCTGGGTCTATACCGTAGGTCCTGTGTGCCTGTGGGTTCCATGTCTGAACCATGGATTGATTCACACAACCATGGATTGAAAATATTCCAAAAAACACTGCAAGAATACTAATAATACAAACTAAAAATATACAGTATAATAACTATTTACATAGCATTTACATTGTATTAGATAATATAAGTACTCTAGAGGTGATTCAAAGTATATGGGAGAATGTGTGTAGGTTATTAGCAAATACCATGTCATTTTATATAAGAGACATGAGCACCTGAGGATTTTGGTGTCCACAGGGATCCATTAATGGATGATTATATTTACTTTTTTTTGGTTGTTCCAAGATGACACAATATAAATTCAAGAAATATGAGACGATGGACTATTAATATGTGGTATTGATAGATGTCAGAAATATAAACTCCGTAATTCTGACTCATGTCTGAAAACAGGAAGTCTTTCTGTGCTCCCAAGTTGCCCTAATTGGGCTCTTCCTTTATACTCTCAGGTTACCTGTCCTTGCTGTGCTATTTCACTACCAAACAGTGGGGAGAGGATGGGGTTAGTGTTTGTTCTTTTAAATCTAATCACTATCTCTATTGTCTCAAAGGCAAGCACTCCTTTTCCTCCCATACCAGCATGCCTAGTATATAGTAGGCACTCAGTGTTTGTTGAATGGAGTCTAGCTTCTGAAAGTGCTACGTTCTGGCAGGAGGTGTGCTTTTAAAGAGGCACTTTCTCAGGGGCAACTCAGAAAATGTCAAATCTTTTAAACTGCTGCTTAGAAAAATCTGACTCTGGTGACATTAACCTTTAGAAGCCATATTAGCATTTACTTGAAGGCCATGTTTTGCGATGAACAGGCTACATCTAAGTCTAGTAACTTGTAACCTAATAACACAGGTTTAATAAAAGTATAAAATGGATTGAGAAATTATCAGAAACCATAAACTCCCAGATTATAACTATATAGCAAGGAACATATTATCTTGTTAATCTTCCACTTCTCAGTGATCTATGTTCACTTCATCATCCCTAGAATTCAGTCAAATTAATTATAGCACTAGTTCTTATGGCTTCCAAACAGAAATATTATTCATCTGCCCAAATCCTGATGATCACTTGTGGATCCAGGTTTCATTATATCACCTGGTGGAAACTTATTGAAAAAGTGACATTTTTGTTGAGAGATTTGCCTGTTTGAAAAAATAGAAAAAACAGCAGGCGTTGAATAACAAGTAGTACAGTCAAACTTAATCGGTGTCTATTAAGCTGTCATCTATACTCACCACTTTGCTAAGCCATGGAGCCTATAAAAGAGGGACAAGACACCAAACTTTATATAGCCCTATGGCACAATCGTGTTACAAAACATTTAATAACATTGTAAAGCAGACTGTGATTGTCCAAATGAGACACATAGACAGTTCTGAAGTTCTGCTGAAAGAGGAAGATGTCAGCAGAGCTCTAAGGGAGTTAGCCCAAGGCAGATGCAAGACACAGATTGTTACCCAGAGACAATGGACTTGGGTAGGGGGCAGCCTTGGGGAACTCTGAGCAACTAAGGTAGCATGAGCACAATCAGAAAAGGGCGAAGAATAACTTACAAGGAGAAAATGAAAGAAGAAGAAAAAGCTAAGAGGATACTAGAGAACTGTCTTTACTTCACGGATACTCTTCATTTGGAACAAATATATGTCCATTAGTATTACTCCTGTTACAGTTTAAATAAAAGGAATTTTACAAGGTCAAGAACTAGGAAGAAAATCAAACTGAAAAGTAGACATTTTAAGATTTTACATTATTATTATGTTAGAGCCATAGATCTGGGTCTGAGCTTCCTGGCAGTTAAAGAAAAAATGAGACATCATTATAATATTGTAACATTTTATTTGTTTAACCCAGGGATTCTAAAGCTGGGTCCATGTAATCCTTAACAGTTCATGAACACCCTTCAAGGGGCCCATGAATATCCTGAAATTTTATCCAAAATGTCATTTGTATCAAGTTGTTTTGAGGAAAGTATCCATAATTTCATCAGATTCTTGGAAAAGTGTGTGACCTAAAATGTTATGAACCACCGAAAAAATGGTGTTTAGTTTACTTAGCACTGTCACATAATTATATCATCTGAGGCCCGGGAAGATTAAGTCCAAGGTCAGAATTAAGAATCCAAGAGCCAAATTTGGCCAGGTGGCGTTTTCCGAATAATGGAATTGCCAGTGTGTAAAAGTCTTGAAAAATGGAAGCATCTGGCAATATGGCACTCTCAATCCAACACGATAATGACTAAAAGAGCCGAGAAATACGTGCTTCTGAACCAAGCGTCCTCTAGTTTATTCCATGCTCACCACTCCCAATGGTTCCAGTGCCTTTGCTCAGCTATTTCCTGACTGGCTGCTTTAGACATTTGTGTTTGAGAGACCCAAATTAAGTAATTTGTATAGAACTGATAACTGGATCTAGTTTTTAGCTCCAATTCAGAATGAATTATTTTGTCTGAGTGATTCTCAGACTATTTATCTTCCAGAAGCCTGCTGTTACAGGTTCACCATTGCTTGTTGCTACCATTTGTCTAACAGTCAAGTGTTGTTAACACATCTCTAAATAGTTTATGATGTGTAGTTGCCTTTTTCATGCCTCTTTCATGAGCGTATGTACTCAAAATTTTGTATTTTATACATCTTTGCATTCATTCAGCAAGTGTTTCTTGACAATATACTATACTACTGTATATTGAAAGTGCCAGGCACTTTTTAGATTTTATATATATATATGCTAATTTTACATATATTATATATAACATATAAATATTTATTCTAGCAAAGTGATTTCTGATTTATTTGATAAAATTAAATGTATCAATGTTTTATAATATTCAGTAAAAAGTGCCAGCAGTCCACGTACATTGTCGCATAAATGCAATCACTGTACTCTGCAAGCTCCGGCCCATTAAATAACTTGTGCCTATTTGTTCTATTTGTTAGACTTCTGTGCATTAAAGTAAGATAATCTCTGGAAGAATCACATTTCTTTCCTGCTTAATTGTAGCTCAGCTAACACTGATTGATGTATTTCATTCTGTAATCTGATAGCTATATTATTCTGGTATATTACTTTCTCTTTCCTGGGGTTCCTACTTTTCATAAAATTTTTGATTTTCCATCAAAAACTTACCCACCCTTAGCCTTATCTCAGTAAATGACATGCTATCAACACAGTGCCTCGGTTTAAAAATTTAGGAAATATCTTTGATTTCTCTCCCTCATTCTCTCCTCAATATTTAATATTTTGATTACTATTGGCTTTATCTTCAAATATATCACAAATTCATTAACTTTTCTCTCTCTACCTTGCTCTTACCCTGGTCCAAGGCACTAACATCTCTCTTCTAGGCCATTGCAGTAACTTCACTATTAGTTTTCTATTTCCAGTCTTGCAGTTTTATAATTCATTCCACACAGAGCAGCCAAAGTGATGTTGTAAATGTAAACAGACCCTATAACTACACAGCTTAGGACTCCTATGGCTGCTTCTCCTACTTGAAGGAAAAGCTAAACCCCTTACTTTGATCTTTATGAGCTCATTATGTAGCCTTACTTTTTTTGTTTTGAGACAAGGTCTCGCTCTGTCACCCAGGCTGGAGTGCAGTGGCATGATCTTGGCACACTGCAACCTCCACCTCCTGGGTTTAAGTGATTCTCCTGCCTCAGCCTCCCGAGTAGCTGGGATTACAGGCACCTGCCACCACTCCCAGCTAATTTTTGTATTTTTTAGTAGAGACACGGTTTCACTGTGTTGGCCAGGCTGGTCTCAAACTCCTGACCTTGTGATCCACCTGCCTCAGCCTCCCAAAGTGCTGGGATTACAAGCGTGAACCACCATGCCCAGCCATGTAGCCCTACTTCTGTCTGTTTTATGTCCTACCACTTTCGCCTGCGATCACTAAGCAGTACACATGGTGTAATTGCCCAGTGGGTTATTCTTGCCTAATGTGCAGATAGAGCCAATTTACTGAAACAGCAGTATTATAGTAGAGAAAGAGTTTAATAAATACAGAGCTAACCAAGCAGAAGGATGGGAGTTTGTTACTTAAATCAGCCTCCCTGAGAACTCAGATACTAGGGTTTTTATGGATAATTTTACAGGCATGGAGCTGGGGAAGGGGTGCTGCTGATTGGTTGGGAATGAAATCATAGGGGTGTGGAAAATGATTCTCATGCACTGATCCAGCCTCTGTGTGGGAGCCACAGGACCAGTTGAGTCATGAGTCACAGGTCTGAGTGGAGTCAGTCAGCAGAATGCAGAAGTCTGAAAAATATCTCAAAAGACCAATCTTAATTTCTACAATCTTAATTTCTACAATAGTGATGTTATCTTAGAAGCATTTGGGGAAGTTACAAATATTGTGGTCTCCAGCACAGTAAAATGATTACAGAAAGGCAAGCTATGCCTACATCTTAGCAGAAATCAGGCCTTTCCCATAATCCTAATCTTATGGCTTTTCATTAGACTTACAAAGGTGGTGTCAGTCCCCAGACAAAGAGAGTGTCAGTTTTAGGGAGGGACTATTGTTATTCTTTCTTCAAAGTTAAACTAAAAACTGAATTCCTCCCATGGTTAGCTTGGTCTCACCCCAGGAATGAGTGAGGACAGCCAGCCTGTGAGACTAGAAGCAAGAATGGAGTCAGCCATGCTGGACTAGATTTCTCTTACTGTCATAATCTTTGCAAAGGTGATTTTACTGGCTTCTTGCAGAAATACTGAGAAGGCCAAGTCTGTTCCTACTTTGAGGGTTACATTTCTGTTCCATGAGTCAGGAACATTCCTCTTTTGGTTCTTTGTTTGGTAGGCTCTCCCTTTCAGATCTTCAAACAAATTTCACGTACTCAGGCACTTCATGACCATCCAATCTAAATGAGTCGCTCTCTCTTCCTGTGCCATTCAGTCTCCCTCATGAGCATGCTTCATGATTATCTTGTTTTATATATTGTTTATTCTCTTTCCACTTGATTGTAATTTCCATGAAAGTAGGGAATCCTATTTCTTTATTCACCTGAATGCTTAGCTCAGGCACTTGTTCATCCAAATGGGTGCCTGACACATGGATGGCCAAAAATATTTGTTGAATGAATGAGTGAATGAATGACTGAGAAAAATGGCCAACATTTTCAGGATCTAAGCGTGCTGACTCATGACCTATAGTTTACTTTCTGACAATCTGAGCTACTTAGTACATAAAGGGTCCATGAGGTCAGTTGGTTGAATTTGAAAAATGATTGATTGACCGGGCGTAGTGGCTCATGCCTGTAATCCCAGTACTTTGGGAGGCTGAGGCAGGCAGATCACTTGAGGTCAGGAGTTCGAGACCAGCCTGGCCAACATGGCAAAACCCCATTTTTACTAAAAATACAAAAATTAGCTGGGCTTGGTGGTGTGCACCTGTAATTCCAGCCACTCGGGAGGCTGAGGCAGGAGAATCACTTGAACCCTGGAGGTGGAGCTTGCAGTGAGCCGAAATTGCACCACTACACTCTAGCCTGGGTGACAGAGTGAGACTTTGCCTCAAAAGTAAACAAATAAGTAAATAATTATAAATTTTAAAAAGAAAGAAGAGTGATTGATTATGCTTCAGGGTATCATTGTGAGAAGAACTCAGTGGCTTATTTGATTTGGGTTCATAGGGTATTGCCTAGCCATGTAAGCAACCGTACTCTTTCCTAGTGTCTGTCAATGTAGTAGAAAATAAATTTACAGATTCTTTTATTTCTTTTTTTCCTAGCGTAATTAACTGCCTACATTTCAAAATTATGTGATGACTTCAGGGGAAAAGAGATTCACAAGAACCAGTAACAGGGAAGCTTAAATAAGCTTGGAAATCTTTAAACTTTCAATATGGGTAAGCAGTGATCATTTTTAATCATTCAAATTCGTAAGATTTGATCAAAGGAAAAATATAGTGCCTTGGTGATATGCAGGAAGTATGAAATGCATGCTACTAATGATTGAACAGTACATCTTTGATATGGCAGAAAAATGTAGTTTTATTTGTTTTGTTTTTGACTTAGGGTTTGTCAATCTTAAATAATGAGAGTCAGAAGAGATTATTAAGAATAGCATTTATTCCAGTGCAACAGTTAAGGATAGCCATCCAGGAGACACAACTCCAAACAAATGAGATCAGTGTTTTAAAGTGAGGAAGGTAAAGTTTCACTGATATAGGCAGAAAGAGAAATTTTAGCAGATTGTGTGTTTCATATGAGACCAGTGCATATGTTACAGTGATTTGATTGGTTATAGATTGCTACATTCTGAGGAAGATGACTTTATTACTTCCTAAGGATGGGTGGACAGTGATCTGAGGGACTCTAATCTCTGGCACTCTTTGGTCATAATTATTTCCAGGAAAAAAAAGTCAGAAGTTGCAGCTGCATGTCGTGTGACTCCGACGGCATAGCCACATCTCTCTCAAAGCTCAGAATAATTTAAAGTTCCAGCAACCTTAAGTTCAAATTTCTTAATTTCACAGACTCTAGAGATCAGTGTAATTCAACTCTAAGAAATAATAAGTAAAACCTTTTCCCCTAATTAATTAAAAGATAATGGTGGATTTAATTCATTTTCATTGAAAATGAAGAAATGAGTTACTTTAATAAATACCACATTTTAGCTCTTGGGGCAGACAGAAAAAAATAAGTTATATAGAAACATAAAATGCTCTCTAGTGCAAAAGTGAGAAAAACATAGAAGACTCCCACTGAGACAAAAGATTTTGAAAAAGATTACAAGAAAAATTATTGCAAGACATAGGTATTGTTTTATTCTTAAAGAAATATGCTTTCTACTTTATGAAGCTAGTCTGAAACTGTCTGTAAATCTGCATGGAAGTATACTGAATGCAGCAACTTAGAGAGATCTAGGCATTATGAATAAAGGATCTCCAGATTTGCTTTGAATGCCAATGGATGTTAAGTTGGTAAAACTTACTAATAATAGCACTAGCATTTATGTAATATTTTATAGATTACAGACATTTTCAGATACATTATCTCATTTAGTTTCCAAAGTAATTATTGGGAAAATCAGAATACATGCAGCATTATTTTACTGATAGACAGAGGTTGGAGCAGGTCCAGAGTCACTTAATATTAAACTGCAATAAGTAAAATCTTTCTTCCTGCAGCTTAACATCATTTTCTTTGGGAACAAAGTCTATCATTCCATCAGAGAATATTGGCTTAGCCTGAATACCGCAGGAGACTTAACACATCGATTTACATTTGCACTAACATGGAAATGAGCAATTAATGATCCTTTTCTGTGGGAAGACTTTGGGAAAGGGTGACAGAAAGGGTCAGGAGCCCATAACCCTTGAAAATGCAGATGCCTTTAAGAAGAGGAGGTTGCAGGAAGGAAGTAGGAACCCCTGAAGGGAAGTAGGAACCCCTGAAGGAAGTAGGAACCCCTGAAGGGAAATGTCTCCTTATTTGCAGGTCCTGGGAGGCCACTCTCTCCTTAATTTAAGCTATGGTAGTGAATATCATATATGAAGGTGTATTTATGTTCTTGAAATCTTTAATCTGTGTTGATTCTTTGAAATAATGAATTAAGGCATAGTTTAAATTTGGTAAGTGATGTTTAACCTGAGATGTGAAGAGTAGGAGGTAACCAGTTAAAGAGGAGGGGGAAGCAGCACATTCCAGGAAGAAACAGCAGTACATGCCATGGCCAGAGGCAAGAGATGGTATGGTCCATTTTATTTCTATGTTCCAGAGTAATCCACTGAAATATGAATTTGTGTTTTGTTTGCACAGCTTAGGCATATGAGAAACCCAAGAGGTATTTATTTTTCTCTCTCATACCTCTTTGTCTCAGTTCAGCTTTAGGGTGAATGGAGATCTGGGGCTTGTCTTACAGAGTTAAGAAACGTTTGTAAAAGAATACAGTCCAGCAAAGGAGGTGGGCTTTGGGACTCTAAGATCAGGAACCAGACATGACAAAAACTGAAAAAGGCTCCAGACCTTGAAGGGTTGGTGATTAGAGGCTCTGAAAGTAGCAAATTTGTACTCCATCTCCTCGTGGCATCCCAGGGGGGTGTCAGGGGCTCCAAGAAGAATGACTGGACCCAACTACCAAAGCTGCCATCCTCCAAAAGGAAGTCAGTGCATGAGCATGTTACCAGCACAGGGGAAGCAAACTTACTTCTATCCACCTGGAGGTTGTCTTTTTTTTTTTTTTTTTTTTTTTTTTTGAGACAGTGTCTCTCTCTGTCACCCAGGCTGGAGTGCAGTGGGGCAATCTCAGCTCATTGCAACCTCCACCTCCCAGGTTCAAACAATTCTCCTGTTTCAGCCTCCCGGAGTAGCTGGGACTACAGCTATAGCCACCACACCTGGCTAATTTTTGTATTTGTTTTAGTAGAGACAGTGTCCAACTCCTGACCTTTGGTGATCCACCCGCCTCGGCCTCCCAAAGTGCTGGGATTACAGGCGTGAGCCACCGCACCAGACCACCCATCTTGCGTTTTTAGCTGGGACTCATTAACCAAAAAGACAGATTAAGAAGAGAAAATCAGTTTATTATAATGCATGCAATGCACATCACACAGGAGAAACCTCGACAGAGTAACTCAAATCAGTGACTTAGAACTCTAGCTGATATAGCATCTTCAAAGAACAACAAATTTGTCAAGAAATGACAGGACAAAGAAAAGTGATTTTAGGCTTCTAAGAGTGGCAGACAGTAGAAAGGTAAAATAGGTAAGGAAATGAATGGAGTAACGTTTGTTTGCAGATTTCTCTGGTGTTATCTCTAGGCTGTTTAAGTGTCTAGAGCTGTCTCTAGTAAAGGAAAATTTATATCCTGCCTTTAGGCAGGAAAGGAGGAGGGTAGAGAGAGCTTTTCCTGCATTTGCTGCTGCTTAATTACCTTCAGCTCGAAATAATTTTTATGTAAATTAGGCATATTTTGGGGTGACATATTCTGGTTTCCTTCACCAGCAAAGCCTCCTTCCAAAGGAAATTAAGACTTGAACAATAAGCTGGTTCTTGGGTGGGCCAAAGGTAAGACCCAGTGAATCTAAGGAAGATGGAGATGGGATTGGGAGGGGGATATATGTTTTGTTTTTCTTAGAGGCGTGCAATTGGTGTAAATACTCATGTCTTCATCCATTTGTGTTGCTATAAAAGAATACCCGAAGCTGGTACTTTATAAAGAAAGGAGGTTTATTTGACTCATGGTTCTTCAGGCTGTACAAAAAGCATGGCACCAGCATTTTCTTCTGGTGAGGGCTTCTGGCCGCTTCTGCTTATGGTGTGCAGAGATCACATGTCAAGAGAGGAAGTGAAATAGAGAAGAGGAGGTGCCAGGCTCTTATCAACAATCAGTTCTTGCGAGAACTGAGAGTAAGAACTCACTTACTCACTCAAGAATAGCACCAAACCATTCATGAGAAATCTGCACCCACGGTCCAGACACTTTCCATCAGGCCCCAACTCCAGTACTGGGGATCAAATTTCAACATGACACTTTTAACAAATCTTATCCAAACTCTAGCATTTCTCCCCTGGGCCCCTAAATCTTATGTGCTTCCCACATTGCAATCATTCTGTCCCAATGGTTCCCACAAGTGTTAACATGTTCCATTACCAACCCAAAAGTCCAAAATCTCGTCTGAGACTCAAAGCAAACTGAGTTTGTAAAATCAAAATCAAGTTACTTAATCTTAAGACACAATAGTACGACAGACATTGGGTAAGCATTCCCTTTCCCAAAGGGATAATTTGACCAAAAGAAAGGGGTAACAGGCCCCAGGCAAGTCTGAAACCGAGCAGGGCAGACCTTAAATAAAGACCCAAAATAATCTCCTTTGACTTCATGTCCCATAGCCACACTAGTTCAGTGGGTGGGCTCCCAAGGCCTTGGGCAGCCCTGTCCCAATGGCTTTGCTGGGCATAGTCCATGTGGCCACTCTCACTGGTTAGAATCCAATGCCTGTAGCTTTTCCAGGCTAAGATTGCAGGCTGTTGGTGACTCTACCATTCTGGAACCTGGAGGACAGCAGTACTGGTCCCACACTGCCCTAGTAGAGGCCCTCTGCAGTGGCTCTGCTCCTGTGGCAGACTTCTGCCTGGGCACCGAGGCTATCTGATAGGTCCTGTGAAATTGAGGTGGAAGCTGCCAAACCTCCACCACTCTTAAATTTTGCGCGCTTGCAGACTTAATTCCACATGTAAGCTTCCCAAGGCTTATGGCTTGCACCCTCTGGAGTGGCAGCTAGAGCAGTATCTGGGGCCCTTTCAACCATGGCTAGAGTCAGAGTAGCTGGGATGCAGGAAGCAGCAACCTAAGGTGGCACCTGGCAGTGGTGCCCCAGGTGTGTACCCCAAACAATTATGTCCTCCTAGGCCTCTGGGCCTGTGATGGGAGGGGCTGCCTCAAAGATTTCTGAAGTGGCTTTTGGGCCTTTTTCCCATTGATTTGACTGTAAGCCCCTGGCTACCTTTTATCTGTGCTGATCTCTCTAGCAAGTGCTCCTTTTTTCTCTACCACATGGCAAGCCTGCAAATTTTTCAAATTTTTATGCTCTGCTTCTCTTTTAATTATAAATTCAAATTCTATGTCATTCCTTTTCTCCAATATCTGATTATAAGCTGTTGAAAGCAGCCACATCACTTCGTAAACACCTTGCTGCTTAGAAATCTCTTCTGCTGGATACTGTAGATTGCCACTCTAGGGCATGCATGGAATGCAGCCAAATTATTTGCTATAATGTAACAAAGGTGACCTTTGTTCCAGTTCCTAACAGTTTCTACATTTCCACCTGAGACCTCATCAGCACAGCCTTTACTGTTTATATGTCTTTCAGCATTTTGGTCACAACCACTTAACCAATGTCTAAGAAGTTCCAAACTTTTTCTCATCTTTCTACTTCTGAGCCCTCCAACTTTTTCCAACCTCTGCTCATTACCCAGTTCCAAAGCCTCTTCCACATTTTCAGGTATCTTTATAGCAACACCCAACTCCTGGGACCAAATTTATATCTCAGTACATCTGTTTTGCTATAAAGGAATATCTAAGGCTGGCTACATTATAAATAAAAAAAAGTTTATTTGGCTTGTGATTCTTAAGGCTGTACGAGAAGTATGGTTCCAGTATCTGCTTCTGGTGTGGGCTTCAGGCTGCTCCTGCTCATGGTATGTAGGGATTGTATGGCAAGGGAGGAAGCAAGAGATAGGAGGAGGTACCAGGGTCTTTTCAACATCCTATTCTTGTGGGAACTAAGAATGAGAACTTACTTACTCCCCCAAGAATGGCACTAAGCCATTCATGAGGGATCTCCCCCTACAATCCAAACACCTCCTATCAGGCCCCAGCTCCAACATTAAGGATCAAATTTTAACATTAGACTTGGCAGAGCCAAGCAAAGCATATCCAGACCATAGCAGCTTACTTGGGAGATGTCAGTTGCTTAGCTTAGACTCAGAGATCCTAAGACTCTGAGGTCTGATCCAGTTCTTTAGAATGTGAATGGCTCATACTTACTCTCCTCTCCAGAATTTGTGGGATTTCTGAAGGTTTCAGGATTATTATTTCCTGTGCATTCATACATTTGGAATTAGAAGCATAGGACAGGTGTGGGTGGCTCATACCTTTAATCCCAGCACTTTGGAAGGCTGAGGTGGGGGGATCACTTTAACCCAGGAGTTTGAGAGCAGTCTGGGTGATATGGTTTGGCTCTGTGTCCCCAACTAAATCTCATCTCTAATCGTAATCCCCCTGTGTTGGGGAAGGGTCCTGGTGGGAGGTATTTGAATCATAGGAGTGGGCCTTCCCCTTGCTGTTCTCATAATAGTGAGTTCTCATGATATCTGATTGTTTGAAAGTGTGTGGCACTTGCTCATTTATTCTCTCTCTCTCCTGCTCCACCATGGGAAGATGTGCTTTGCTTTTCCTTTGCCTTCCACCAGGATCGTAAGTTTCCTGAGGCCTCCCAGTCATGCTTCCTGTTAAGCCTGCAGAACTGTAAGTCAGTTAAACCTCATTTATTCATAAATTACCGAGTCTCAGGCAGTTCTTTATAGCAGTATGAAAATGGACTCATACACTAGGCAACATAGCAAGAACTTGTCTCTGTTTGAAAAATGAGCCAGGCCTGGTGGTGCGTACCTATAGACCCAGCTACCAGACTGAGGCAGGAGGATCCCGTGAGCCCGGGAGTTTGAGACTGCAGTGATCTATGATCACATCACTGCACTTCGACCTGGGAAAAAGAGCAAGATCCTGCCAAAAAAAAAAAAAAAAAAAGGAGAAGAAAAGAAAAAGAATTAGAAAAATCCATACTCACAATGATTTGATAAGTTCCATATTTTTTATAGTCACAAGTAACAGAGACTCATGTAAAGACAGGCCATACAAAGGTAAAACCTGATGGAGTTCAGGAAATACTACCCCTAAACGTGACACCTTAGCATTTGAGATATCAGCAGCAGGAAAATCACCTTTACCTTCCACTCACCCTTCTTTGCTGAAGCAGGTCATAAAACCTGAAAAAGTCACTCTCTGACCTTTTTTCACTCTTCTCCCCTGAAGCAGATTATAAGACCTTCCTTTCTGAGGTACTCTTTCTATACCTAGAGCAAAGGAACACATTTACCTCTGAAGACACAGACATTCAGAAAAGAATCTGTACAAACAGCCCTTGCTAAGTTCTCCCCAGTTTATTAGCATTAGATCATACTCCTTTTTATTCCAGTCATATTTGCCTATGACCGTACACTCATCATCAAATCTAAGCATAAAAATACACATGTTTACTGTTTCTTTGGGTCTTCATTTCCTTACGGAGTTTCCTGTGTCACATAAAACTTATATTAAATCATTTGTGTGTTTTTCTCTTGTTAATGTGTCTTATGTTATAGGACCCTCAGCCATGAACCTAGCAATGGATGAGGAAAGGAAATCTTTTCTCCCCCTAAATATTTATCATGTAAAATAAAAACAAGAGGTAACATTCATATGCAGAGCCCAAGCTCTTTTCCAAGTACCATCCTAAATGATTTAGCTAGATTAAGTTCCATGATCTTTTTAACAACCCTATAGGTAGATACTATTTTTATAACAAGTATGACTGTTGGCCAGAGGATGGTGGATGAAGAAATGCAAACACTGATAAGGCAACATTTTGCATCAGGAGAGAAAATGACACTGAGCACTGATGAAGTAAGCTAAAGGTAATTCCTAGACCAAAATCAAATGCTGTCATAAGAGAAGAAAAAAAGATATTATTTGTACCACAGTTAAAACTAGCCACAGAACAACTTTTTGCCAGATAGAGAACAGATGAAATGGACTTATTTTTGCCTCCTACCTTTCTGGAAGTTGCTTTTGGTGTATAAGGCTTTTTTGGCATTATCTCTCTTGGGCTCTCATTGAACACTTAGGGCTTACTGACAGATGACTTTCAGCATTACTGTCAGGTGGCTGATTCAGCCATCACTTGGGCCTCCCGTTGATTATAACAAGCCAAAACACTGTGCAGTTGGAAATTTTAGGTACCATTGTTCAATATAATCTATCTATTTTACAGCAAAATTATCACAAAAAGCATCCAGTAAAGTAACTGGTTTGACTGACAGGAGATTCTAGTGTTACTGTATTTTTCCCACCAGGGCACCCAGGGGAGTTTGCTCATCTGTAATATTATTATTATACTCATATTATTTCTGATGTTTTATTGCCAGTGTCATGGCTGACCTTTGGCAAAATTGCAAAGTATCCAAAGTTCATTGGAAGAGTTCTTTTCATGCATACCTTCCCCCATCTGTTTGAGAAAGGCTGCATTGTATTCAGCCTCAGGAATGCTCAGATATTCATTGAACCTCATTGGAATTAATGAAGTGTACTTCATAATATCCTTGAACACCAAAAAATGTGTCCTCAGGCTTCAGCTGATCTTCCCATCGCTAAATCCACTCATAAATTCCCAGTCCTTATTTGATCTGACATATATCAGCAAACATTTGATACGTGTGATCACATCCTTTTTTATATACTGTATTTTTTGGTCCCATTAGCCTCCTGGATATCCCATTTTCTGGGATTCACTGATCGAATTTTTAAAATCTCCTTTGTCTATTCCTCCCCTTCTTTCCAGCTTTTAACATTAGAGGGGTCCAGTGCTCAGGCACTGGTCCTCTTCTCTTTCTCTCTACATTTACTTTTTGGATGATCTCATTTGGTCTCATTGCTTGAAATATCATCATATGCCAATGAGTCCCAAATTTATATCTCCTGTGTAGGCCTTCCTCCTGAGCAGTAGACTCATGCACCCAGATTGCCTACTTGAAAGCTTGTCTTGAATATTTACTAGGTACCTCAAACTTAAGCTGACCAAAATTGAACTCCATATCTTCCCCAGAAAATCTGTTCTTCCTGAAGTCTTTTTCCATCTCACTTGAAAGAAATTTGATCATTCCAGTTAATTCAGGCAAAGGCCTTGGAGACATCCTGGACTCCATCTTTCTCTCACACATCGAACTTCACACCTCTAACTTCAAAATACATCCAAAATTCAATCACACTTGACCACATCCAATTACCTCCAGTGTGTTAAAAGACAAATCTTGACACGTGAAAATTTTTAAGAGTTTATTTGAACAGACGGCAGTTCATGATTGGGGCCGCTCAAGACTGCAAGCAATTCAGGGCTCCAACAAATGGGCATAAGGGAAAAGCTTTTAAAGGGTAAATGAGGCTGGGTGCGGTGGCTCACACCTGTAATCCCAGCACTTTGAGAGGCCGACGTGGGCGGATCACGAGGTCAAGAGATCGAGACCATCTTGGCCAACATGGTGAAACCCTGTCTCTACTAAAAATACAAAATTTAGCCGGGTGTGGTGGAACACGCCAGTAGTCCCAGCTTCTCTGGAGGCTGAGGTAGGACAGTCACTTGAACCTGGGAGGCGGAGGTTGCAGTAAGCCCAGATAGCACCACTACACTCCAATCTGGTGACAGAGCGAGACTCCCTCTCAAAAAAAAAAAAAAAAAAAAAAAAAAAAAAAAAGGTAATTGAGGAAGCAGGGTAAAAAAAATTAATTGGTTAAAGTGATCTAGTTAGAAGTTAGTTAGATGGTGGTTTCAGTTGGTTATGCATAAGTAATAGAATGTTGCTTGTTAGATGTTAGTTGACAGTTTCTGATTGACTAAGAGTGTTTACACTGAAGTAGGTTTTGGTTTGCTTAAGTGGGAACCCATGGTGCTGGAACTGCCTCAGTCTAATGGCCTCCCAATTTCTTATTGGTGCTGCTACCTTCATTGATACATCATCATCTTCTGCCTGGATTATTACAATAACTTGGTAAATATTTCCTTGTTTTTACCTTTATCCACTCTTCTTGGTTTAGGTTCCTCCAATAGCAGATCCTGAACAAGGATTTGAGTGTAACTTATTTAGGAGGTGATCTCAGAAAGCATTGTAGAGAGTAGTGCAGAGACAGGAGTAAGGAGAAAAACCCATTAAAGATTTAGTGTTAATGAGGAGGTTACTATTGTAGACAGCCAGGCTTGATCTTGCTAGGGAACCTCTGAGAGACTGAGTAGAATATGTCTCTGAATTGTGACACCAACGGGCAAGAAACTTGAGATAAGGAACCCAACTAATAGAATATCTCCCATATCGAAAGAGAAGCACTGTGCCTTTTTCTTTAGTATAGGAGGTGCATGGTGTAATAACTTGTCCTTTACATTGAAGGAATGTCCTGGCTTGCCTCAAAACATGGACTATAAAAATGTCACTAATGTACCCTACATTTTCTTTTTCTTTTTCTTTTTTTTGAGACAGTGTCTCGCTCTTTTGCCCAGGCTGGAGTGAAATAGCACAATCTCAGCTTACTGCAACCTCTACCCCTCCAGGTTCACTCTATGATTCTCCTGCCTCAGCCTCCTGAGTAGCTGGGATTACAGGTGCCCACCACCATGCCTGGCTAATTTTTATATTTTTAGTAGACACTAAATTTTCTATAGTTTATCCACTTTCCAGTTCACATATGGCTTGACAGAACATCTGGAGCATTTGCTACTTCATGCTCACTAGTTTGATTAGCATAATGTCATTTAACTCGTGGACCAGCAGATTCTGTGGAGTGTCCCTTTAGACTCTATAGCAACAGAAAGCAGCAGAGTTAACGTAGACCTGGGGCAACTCTCTGAACTTGCATTGCTGTCCAGCCAGGTAAATGCTAAGTGCTTTCAGTCCTTTCTCCTGATAACAACTTTTAAAAATTCATTTTCCAGTTTAATAGCAGCTTTGTTGATTTGTTCTATTAGCAGTACTACATACAGCATAGCAGCTATGATTAACGCTACCACTTGGTCAATCTTATGGTAATCCACTGTTGTTTACTGTGATCACCCTGATTTTTGTAGGGGCCATACCAGTGAATTAAATGAGAATATGATGGGGTCCATCATTCACCAATATTTTAGACTTTGAAGATGGCACAAATCTCTGCCATTCCAACAGACCTGTAGATTGCTTTTGATTTATTATTTTGGCCAGGTTGCAATGGTGATTTCAGAAACCTCCACTTGGCTTTTTCTATCACCGTGGCACTTATCTAACCAGTCAAGGAACTAATGTGAGGCTTCTGCCAGCTACTAGGAATATCCAATTTTACACTTATAACTGGGAAAATATTCATCTGGAAGGCCTTAGACTCATTAGATCCACTGTGAGATAGACTTGAGATAGGACACCCATTTATCACCTTGCCTCCATAGAGCCACACTCTAACAGGGACCATCATGACCTTATGTGTGCCCCTAATATCAGTGTCATCTTTTTCTCTATTTTCAGAAGCCCTTGAAAGATCTGTATTATCCTTTCTTCAGTATACAGTTAATAAGATGAAAGGCCCAAGGTTCTTTTGATTAAGGATTAGTGAAATCTTTATTTCATTTACTTGCTATAGCATTGCAAAGACCTTTTGGAAGGGAACCTGACCTCTTCTTTCTCAATTGATGAGCCCTATGACTAAGAATTGGCTCAGATCTAGACAGCAGATAAGGGAGCATGATTTTCCATTGCAGTGGCCATTGCAGTGGCCGACACCAACCGTTTGCTTTCCAGCCTTGATTATTTATGTTTATACAAATCAAGTAATAACCTTCATCAGTTGCTAATTTATTTAACCCCAAGGAACACCTGGTCAATTTGCCATTACCACAGACCCCTGTGGGTCAAGTTTCCTTGGTGACATTATGGACTGTGTCTGTTATAGTAATTATGTCAGCTTTACCTCTGATACTTAAGTGGTGCCACCTGGCCTCTGTTATTTCAGAATCCTATAACATCCCCATTATCACTAGGAAGCTCAATTTTACAGCCATCTCCTCTCCTATCAACCCTGGTCTAGAGATGCCATCTATCATCATTCATTTTTAAATGATGCTAGTACTCCCTAGTTAGTGCATTCCTTGTAGTTTTAGGGGAGTGCCTACCCAGGCCCTTCCAGGTAAGAATCAGCTAGTGTGTTCTCGGGACTTATGAACTGAGCCCATGTCTTTAAGACCCCTTCCTCAATATTCTGCCAAGGTGGTGCTGTCATCTCCACTATAGACCATTCTTATTTCCAAGCTTCAAGGAGCCAGCCAGCAGCATATTAGAACCGACTCCAGGCAACCCTGTCAAGGTATTATCATCTGAGTCTCAGGAGACTGTCCGATATCAATGAATTCCCTATATTCTGTCCCACCTCAACCCTCGTTCCCCATTCAACGCTCTCAGCATATATATATCACATATACTCTGCTGGTTCTTGCTAACACTAGCCAGGTTCTGAGACTTTGGGGATAAATTATCTATTTGCTTAAATAACAGGCACAGTAATTCCCCCACTTGAATCATGCTGAGACTTGACCCCAGTCATTTGTCTAAAAGCAATGAGAGGAGGTGAAAGGAGATCTTGAGGAGCGCAAACATTGTTTTGTTTTTTTTTTTTTTTTTGAGACGGAGTCTCGCTCTGTCACCCAGGCTGGACTGCAGTGGCCGGATCTCAGCTCACTGCAAGCTCCGCCTCCCGGGTTCACGCCATTCTCCGGCCTCAGCCTCCCGAGTAGCTGGGACTACAGGCGCCCGCCACCTCGCCCGGCTAGTTTTTTGTATTTCTTAATAGAGACGGGGTTTCACCGTGTTAGCCAGGATGGTCTCGATCTCCTGACCTCGTGATCCGCCCGTCTCGGCCTCCCAAAGTGCTGGGATTACAGGCTTGAGCCACCGCGCCCGGCCAACAAACATTGTTTTGTGGAGCCTCAGGAGAGATTTTTCAGTGGTCCTCAGGAGATATTTTTCAGTGGTCCTCAGGAGAGAAGGTTTTTCAGTGGTCCTCAGGCATTGGGATACAACAGGGAGAGGGTTGCCTATGCCAGCCAGAGATGCTGAAGAGTTAATGCCAGTAGTATTAATACAATTCTCAACAAATAAGGGAAGGGGTTGCTTGGGACTCACCTCTTATTGGCACAATTCTGAGGTGTGTTGTACACATTCTCTCAGAAAGGCCACAGCAACACTGAGCTCTGTTTTCTGAAAATGGTTACCAGCTGATAATGGTGCTGAATAAGCGATATACATATGCATGGCATTCTGGGCACCTGTGCTAAGCATTTTCTAAGAATCACTCCTTTTGTTCTCCCAAGAAAGGAAGGAAAGTCAATAAAAAGTATATTACCACCAGATATTTGCTCCTAAACACAGAAAATGAAGATTTTTTTTTTTTTTTTTTTTTTTTTTTTTTTTGAGACAGAGACTAGAATGCAGTGGCATTGATCTCGGCTCACTGCAAGCTCCGCCTCCCGGTTTCACGCCATTCTACCTCAGCCTCCTGAGTAGCTGGGACTACGGGTGCCTGCCACCACGTCTGGAAAATTTTTTTGGATTTTTAGTAGAGATGGGGTTTCACCGTGTTAGCCAGGATGGTCTTGATCTCCTGACCTCATTGATCCACATGCCTCGGCCTCCCAAAGTGCTGGGATTACAGGCGTGAGCCACCATGCCTGGCCTGAAGATGATTTTCAAAGTGGCTTTGGATTTATTTACATTTATTTTTGAAAATAGTGTTTCATAATCTTGTTTTTACTTTTAATTTGAAGATGTAAGCTAGTCTATAATCTCTTAAAGGGCTGGGGTTCTATGAATCCTTGTCTGTGCAACACCTAGCCCTTAACCTGGTTCACTGTTGGTTTGAGGAACAAGATATGGGAAGGTAGATGTTAGAAAGGCAAGATCATTTCTTTCAAGTTATATGTGGAATTTTAAAATATTTTAATTGACCACATTAAAATTCTATTATAAATAAAATACATGTTTTATGTACTAGTATTTGAAAAATTATCAATTCAAAAATATTTATTGATGATCTGCTATTTGTCCCAAAATGTGTTAGACACAAAATATTAATTCTTACAATCTATGTCAGTGGAAGTTTCCGAGGCAATCAATTCTGTTTCTTTTTTTTTCCCCTTCATAGCATCATTCTAATAGGGAAATGGTCCATTCTCAAGAGATTTGCACCAGGATTTTTGTAGAGAAATGTCCCCGTATCTGTGATAGAATTTCCAGAAATTATGAAAGAAAAATAGCCTACTGAGAGTTTTAGTTTTTGTTGTTACATGTTCATAAATTGTATTTTACCAGATGGTTGTCCCTCATGGCACACCACTGAATTATACAGGAGAGCATTGATATTTTCTACCTCTGTTCTCCATTAGCTGCAAAAACTTGCCCCTTCACAGACTCCATGAGGGAAAAGATACCATGGAAAGAGACTACACACTATTTCACTTTTCCTTCTTGGACCCTGAAAGTCAAACTTTAGCGAAGTAACTTACTAAAGACATAGTTAAGATAAATGAATATGTCCAAAGCAAATCGGAAAAGGGTGGAAGACGGCTCATTAGTTGCTTTAAAAGAAGTCCTAGCTATAATTTGTTTCTTGGCCTTGGGTGGCCTCTCAGGAAGTGGTGTGTTGGAGCCAGTTCTTACCTGCCCTTCTGATCACATGCATCTCTTCCCAGCTCTTCATTTGGTGACATCAAAATTAGTAGCTTGAAATTAGCCATAAGTAAGAAGTATTTATGCCATGGAGATCTAGCAGATGTTACAAACTCTGACCTTTTTTTCCAGTTCTTAGACATTTACTAGCACACCACTGAGACCCATTATTTACCAAGTATGAGTGGTTTTGGTCCCTTGAAACCAAAAAGCTTACTGACAAGAATCAGAGTTCTAGTTACTTATCACTTGGCCAAGTTACTTATTCTCTGCAAAGCCCATTTCCTCATCTGCAAAAGAGAAAGGATGATACCACTCTATTTACTCATCTACATTATTTTATTGTGAAAAACTCTGAATATAATAATTTTATGAGAATATTCAAAGCTATAGGGCACCCTGTAACATCTGATGAAACAAGGATTGACGACTGTATTTCTGAAGCATTGTATTTCTCATGGGGTATATTAGCCAGGCTCTTTAGAGACACAGAACTAATAGGATATATATATACATATATATGTATATGTATTTATTATGAAAAATTGGCTCATGTGGTTATGGAATCTGAGAGGTCCTATAATCTGCCATCTTGTAAGCTGGAGGCCCAGGAAAGCTGGTGGTATAGTTCCAGTCTAAGCCGTGGGGTCTGAGACCAGGGGACCTAATGGTGTTAGTCTCAGTTCAAGTTTGAAAGGCTAGAAAAGAAGGAATGCTGATGTCTAAGGGCAGGAAGAAACAGATATTCCAGCTCAAGCACAGAGTGAATTCTTTCTTCCTCCACTTATTTGTTCTAGTTGTTCTGTCAAGGGATTGGATGATGCCTACTGGCATTGGTAAGGGCAATTTTCTTTACTCGACTGATTCAAATGCTCATCTCTTCCAGAAACACCCTTACAGATACCCCAGAAAAATGTTTTACCAGCTCTCTGGACATCCCTTAGAGAAGTCAAGTTGACACATAAAATTACCCATCGCATGGGGTAACTCACTTACCTGGCAGACAACTTGTTCTGAGTTCCTCCCACAAACAGAAAAAAAAAAACAGAACAACTGCCATGAAGGCATTAATTGGAAATGTAAGATTTAACATTGATTTTATAACAGAGCTGGAGGAGTTTTACTTTATATGTCACTTAGCCAACAATTCAATAATGCCGTCTTAGAAATTTGTCTTTTCCCCAAAGCCTGTTAGATTGGGCTCGTCTTTATGGAAATTTGCCTCTCTCAGCTCCTAAGCTCTTCCCTTCCCTTCATATTATTCAAATTAGCTTCTTACCAATAAAACTTGGAGGCCAACAGGAAGCTTCTTTGGACTTTACTAC
Source organism: Theropithecus gelada (assembly GCF_003255815.1). NCBI lineage: Eukaryota > Metazoa > Chordata > Mammalia > Primates > Cercopithecidae > Theropithecus > Theropithecus gelada. The sequence goes on from NC_037680.1 coordinate 91,471,857, forward strand.
TGACATCTCTCTAACAAATCTATGTCTTTTCTTGTGATGGGATTCTCCTAACAGCTACTGAAAAACATGTTCTCTAGTTACTATGTGTTCCCTTGAAAAAATATTGGCCATCCTAACAAATCAATTGTACGAACTCTGTCCCTTTAGATCAAATGAATGGAAGAAAAACACAAGGCTTATATGTGGTTCTCAAGTCTCATTCAACTCAGGGCTCAGCCACTCCTCCTAAGATGGGCAAATATGTAGATACAGGAAATACTTTCACCTCTTTTTGTTGGGCATCTTTCCCACCACGATCCACCCCAGTCTGGAGAATATGTAATGCATAATAAGTTTTAATTGGTTCATCACAGGTATCCTGGGATACAAAGTTGTCTGGGAGAGTAGATGCAAAGCCTAGGCTGGATCTTCAATTACCCCACACCCAGGACTCTTGTCTCCATGATCCCCTCCTTAATCCCCATTTCCGTTGTCTCTGAGGGTCATGGTCTTCTTATACCAGCCCTTCCCTCAATTTCTGGAAGACTAGAGTTTGCCTCACAGATGTACTCTACTTTGAGATGCCTATCCTTCCCACAGTAGACACAAATCCTGATGTTACTTTCAACAGAGTCCCCAGTACTCCTTCATTTTTCTTTTTTTTTTTTTTTTCTTTTTTTGAGATACAGTCTCGCTGTGTCACCCAGGCTGGAGTGTAGTGGCAAAATCTCCGCTCGCTGCAAGCTCCTCCTCCCAGGTTCACATCATTCTCCTGCCTCAGCCTCCCGAGTAGCTGGGACTATAGGTGCCTGCCGCCACGCCTGGCTAATTTTTTGTATTTTTTAGTAGAGACAGGGTTTCATCGTATTAGCCAGGATGGTCTCGATGTCCTGACCATCTTGGCCTCCCAAAGTGCTGGGATTGTTTTTCTTGGAAAACCAGGTATTTGTGTCTCCCTAAAATTCATAATTTGATACCCTAACCTCTTATTCGATGATATTAGGACATAGAGCCTTTGGGAGATAATTAGTCATGAATGGGACTAGTGCTTTTAAGAGAAGAGGTATGAGAGCTTATTCTCTGCTCTCTAACATGTGAGGACACAGCAGGAAGATGGCCATTTGCAAACCAGGAAGCAAACCCTCACTGGAACCGGATGTCAGCACCTTGACCTTAGACTTTTCAGCCTTCAAAACTGTGGGGAATAAATGTTCATTGTTTAAGCTACTCAGTCTATGATAATTTGTTATAGCAACACAAGCTAAGATACCAGGAAATTTGTTCTCAGTGGTTACCTATCCTGTCAGTGAATAGCCAGGACTATACTACTTGAACATGAGTGGGTAAAGCAAACCAGATATGAAACTTTTTCTGTGCATCCTTCTGGGGCTTGTTTTTCCTATCTTTCAGAAATCTTGTGGGGAATTGGACTGGAGCTAGGAGAATGAATCATAACATGCAACCCTTGTTCCCCAAGTCTGGACTAGTAGTTCTCTATGCAAACTGCTTTTTTGGTTTTATAATGGAAAAGCAGCCAGAACTCTCCCTTTCTCTTTGTCCTTCTAAATTACTTTCATTAATAGTGAAATTTTGGCAGACTTCTTTCCCACATTGCTTCTGCCTCTTAGGGAATCTGAGCTTCCTGAGAAAAATTTCACTGTGCTTCTGCAACTACTATTTTAGTCCATTTTGTGCTGCTATCATAATAAACAGAAATTGGTTTTGGGTTCTGAAGGCTGGGAAGGCCAAAATCAAGGGGCTGGTGTCTGGTGAGGGCCTTCTTGCCATGTCATCCCATGGTGGAAGGGCCAAGAGAAGGTGAGAGAGAGCAGGAGATCAAACTCACAGCTTCAAGCCCTTTAATAATCAGCATTAATCCAATCATACAGGTGGAGGCTTCAAGACCTAATCACCTGCCATTAGGTCCCACCTCCCAGAACTGTTGCATTAGGGATTGAATTTCCACCTCAGGCTTTTTGGTAAACACATTAAAGCCATAGCAACTCTGCACAGCAGTTGGGATTATCTTTCTGACTTAGTCTCATAGCATCTGGGTTTGAATCCATATTGACAGTCTCTCTAGTTTTGGTACATGGGCTGAGGTCTTGTTTCCTTCCTCTAATTGCATAGTCAGAATTGGCATACCAGTCCTGGGAAATTCCTGTATTCCTGGATATCTGTATCCCCAGATACCTATTTGAAGTAGTAGGAGGCATTTCAGGCCTTGAGACCTTTAACAATTCTGAATGCCAGGCCTTGAAATTCTTATTTTAATAAAAAAACTGTTCCTTCAGTCCCTGTCCTGGGTGCCTTGAATATGCTTACATTTTCAGTAACATGTAGCTTCGGCTTAATAGATAATTGCTGTATAGTCCTATTTTAGCTGCTGAAGAACAGAAAATATTAGATTACCAATCTCATTATAGTTTCCATGATCATTATAGTTTCCAAATTGTGGAATTTGGAAGGGTGTTCTAAAACTGACAGTCTCCTTGAACTCTTCATTGTGAGGAGTTTAGAGTTTATCTGGAGAGGGTACACTTCTGACTCATTTCCATGAAAGTATCAGGTCTCATGGAAGAGTCAGAGAAGAAAAGAACTCAGAAACAGAAACATTCTGTTCCAGCCTTAGCTTTATTACTAATTAAATGGTGTAACTAAAAACAAAACCATTTAACATTTTGTGCCTCATTTTCCTCATATATCAAAAGAAAAATAATAATAACTAGATTTGTTGTGAGACAAAATTCAATAAGGGGAAAGTGCTTTGAAAAATATAAAACTGTACCAGAGTAAGGTAATTCTATTATTTTATAGCCTAAGTTGCTTTGGTCTTCCAATTTTAGTTGAAATTGTACAATTGAAGATGAAACATCAATTTCATAGAGGGAATATAGCAGAATGAACAGTAGTAGAAAGATCAATTTAATCTAGAGTTCATATTTTTATTATGTGAAATCACTTAAAAAGCAACAGCATCTTTACTCATAATTTTAGTGTAAGAAAGAGAATATATTGCAGCAATTGCAAAGAACAGGGCCATTAATTTTATTAGATTTTGACATCATTTAAATGTGCTTCAAAAAGGATTATGTTTGTTTCATGCTACAGAAATGATAAACTCAAGTGATAACATCATATAAGCAAAATCTAAGAAGGGGAACCTCTCTTAAAAAATATTAGTACTGTTAAAAGATCTTAATAAATTTGCCTGTGGTCTGTTACAAGTTACAAGAACATCAAGTAATAGTTTTTACACTTAGAATTCATTACGATTAGATAATTTTTAATTCAGTTTTGCATTTTTATAAGTACACATTTCAACTGAATTTTTAACCTTTCCCCCTTCCTGGTTGTTGCCGTAAGTTTGCAAGCCTGCAGTCAAGGTGATTCAGCAACTTCTCTGCTTGCTTAAAATGATTTGAATTCCATTCACAATCACCAGGGTGAACAATCACAGTATAAACAAATCCCCAAACAATCTTGTTTTCAGGCAGCCTTCCCATCTTAATGCCTTGTATCACTGGGATCAGAACACCTCCTCAGAGCAGTGGGGACATTGTGCTATGCCAGAGTTTTTCTATCAGGCACGTAATGGAAACAGTCTGTTTTTCCAAGTGAAATATACAGTTGTTTCCAAATTTGGTGGAAGAATGAAGTGAATAAGAAAATTTAATATGTTTATAGTTATTTTATGTCTTAAAAAATGAAATTAAGTTTTATTAGTAACAAAACACCTTTTGACACTGGTGTCCCCACATAATAACCAGTGCAGCATTTCATGTATTTCTGACGTAAAAACACACATACAACAAAGGGCGAGTGCTCATATATTTTTATATGAATCGATAGGACCATGCTGCCGGCATGTTTGGATTTCTCTTGTTCAGAGCACTAGGAAACTTACTTGATGAGTGGTGAGAGTACATAGAAACCTATACTTCTAATTTCTCCCCCTTTCCCTTTCCCGTCCCCGTCATCCAGGTTCTCAAAATTCTGAGCATTTCAGCTTTGTATGTGACATTCAGCAAAACAAAAGGCCTGTAGTTAACTTACTCTATCCTCTTGAGGAAATATTTCAGGGACCATCTCATTCTTTTTATTTTATTTATTTATTTATTTATTTATTTATTTATTTATTTATGTATTTTGAGATGGAGTCTTGCTCTGTAGCCTAGGCTGGAGTGTGCGGTGGTGCAATCTCGGCTCACTGCAAGCTCTGCCTTCCGGATTCACACCATTCTCCTGCCTCAGCCTCTCGAGTAGCTGGGACTACAGGTACCTACCACCACACCTGACTAATATGCCATTTTCATAAATGGAAATGTATGCCCTACTTTTAGGCAGTTAAGAGGAGAGCACAGAACCCTTCCTGTATTTGTTTATGCTTAATTACCTCTAACTCCAAATAGTCCTTAGGCCAAAGAGGCATATTTTGGAGTGGCATATCTTGATCCTCTTCACTATTAATATCTACAGTGGATCAGCACATTGAACTTCCAGGCAGACACTCTGGTCAAGTGATCCGCCAACATTTCCCCAACCCCTCTCCCCAGTCTTCTTCCATATAGGGTGGTGAAAGCTATACTCTTTTCCCAGGATCCCTTAAAGCTGGAGCATATTTTTTATAGTAGATAGTCAGATATGTGCAGGGCAAGAGAGGACCTCTCCCACCAGAAATGTCTGGTGCCCATCGGGTGATGGTCAGGTGGTTGTTACACTGTCTCTCTAAAATAATACTAATAATTGGTCACAGCCAGTGCCAGGGAAAGGCAGTCTCCCAACAGATAGAAACACCTGAATCTGGTGATCAGCAGCTTCCTGATAAGATCTCAGGAGCTGGGTGAGTGGGCTCAAGCATGTGCACCAAGAGGCAAAATGGCAGAGTTTAACTGGTAGATGACCTTTCTCTGGGAACACTGAATGGAAAAAATGCCTCAAGTGAGCATGTGCACAGCTTCAGTAAACACACTGCGCATGCAGCTCCTCTCAAGTGCTGGAAGACCACTGTGCATGTGGACAGCCCACCCCAAGGGAAGAATCAAGGAAGAAGAGGTGCAACCCCTCAAAACTATGCCGGTGTATAAGACCCCAAGTCAAAGGTCAAAGAGCTCACTTGAATCTCTTAAGACGCCCCCTTGGTGTTCTTCCAGGTATACTTTACTTCCTTTCATTCCTGCTCTAAAGCATTTTAATAAACTTTCACTCCTGCTCCAATATTTGCCTCGGTCTCTCTCTGCCTTTTGCCCCTCAAATTCTTTCTTCTCAGGAGGCAAGAACTGAGGTTGCTGCAGACTCATATGGATTTGCCGCTGCTAACAACATGACATGAATTGGGGTCAATAAGGCATATTAGAAATCTTCTCTGGCTTTCGTACTATGAGAGACAGAAATGACTTGCCATCTCTTCTTGTTATAGTCAAAATGGTTATATCATCAGAGGCAGCAACAGGCATCCTCACAACCATGAAATGCTAAGCCTGAAAGAAAGGCCAAGAGAATTGTAGAGACACTTGTTCTGACATATCATCAAGTTTCTGGATCAATATCCAGTAACTTCTTTCCTTCAGAATTGTTATGAAAAAAAAAAAAATCCCTCTGTGAGTTGGATTTCTCTAGTATTTGAAGCCAAATGTGTTTCTTAATTATACAGCCTCTCCTTGAACAAGACAACAGTAGTTTGCTGTCAGTTACACCCTACATTCCTTTCTCATCATTTCCCATGGTCAAATTGGCTTTTTAAAATAATATACAATAACTGTTCAGGTGTCTTTTCTTACCTCTGTTAAATGGAATTATGTGTTTATTTTCTCTTGCTGGAATTTCCCTTTAGGAATTCTTTCAGAAAGAACCTGTAGATAGTAACTTTTTTGAGCCTTGTATGTCTGAAAAATAAAGTGTCTTTATTTTGCTCTCACATTAAATCCACTGAGTATAGAATTCTAGATTTGAAATAACTTTCAGAACTCTGAAGTCATTGCTCCATTCTCTAGCTTTTATTGTTAGCAATGACAAATCTGGCTGGAGCGCCATATTCTGCAGCTACAGGAGGGGCCATCTACTTTGGTGCCTTGTTTGGCCCCGTGGCAGCACAGTATGAATTGTGCATGATAGAGGTTGTAAAATTGTGGGGACCCTGAGTCTGACACCAACTTAATTTTCATTCCTCCGTAGATACATGTTTGTTTTCTTTCTGAAAATCATTGAATGCGTTCTTTTATACTTAGGGCTTTGACATATTTTTAAAATGTGTCTGTATGTGGGTTTTTTTTTTTTGGAGGGGGGGAGGGTAGACAGAGGCAGTTCTCATGCCTCAGCCACCCAAGTAGCTGGGATTACAGGCATGTGCCACCATGCCCGGCTAATTTTTGTATTTTTAGTAGAGACGGGGTCTCAGCATGTTGGCCAGGCTGGTCTCGAACACCTGACCTCAAGTCGTCCACTCACCTTGGCCTCCCAAAGTGTTGGGATTACAGGCATGAGCCACTGTGCCTGACCATATGTTTTGTTTTGTTTTGGTTTGGTTTGGTTTGGTTTTGGTTTTGGTTTTTTTTTTTTTTTAACATCAGTACTCAGACACATGGTGGACCTTTTACCTGTGGAAAGTTACCTTTTCCTCCACCCTATCTCCTCCATTTCCTTACCTTTATTCTCCTTACTTTTCTCTTTTTCTACCTTCTCCCCTCTCCTTTTCAATATAATTTTCTCCCATTTATTTCCTCTTCCTTCTCTTTCTGGAATGCTGTGGGAACATCTGAATGTATTCTCCGTTCTTAACGTTTCTATTGTACCTCTGCTGCTTCATTCTCTTGAACTTCATGAGAGTCACATAGCTCTGTTGGCCCCCTCACTAAATCAATCTTTATTTGTTTCCATCCTCCTCTGCTAGACTGCCTCTCTAATGAATGTTTTATTTAAGGGATCATATTTTTCATTTCTATGATCTCTACTTTTTCTTTCCTTAGTCACTTAGTCTGGTTTTCTCTATGAACTGTATCTTTGAATATGAGTTTTCTGTTGAGTCTTGCACCTCTAATTCATGTTTTTTTCCCTTAAGTGTTTTATAATTCTGTTTTTATTCTTTATGCTAATATTTGAAAATTCTTATTTTCATTTTTGGTGACTGTAGGTTCCATTTACAGAAGCTTGCCTGTGGTGATTTTAGGGGAGGGGCAGTACCTGAAGCCAGGCTGGGCACATGGGGATGGTTTGGCATCAGAGCTTTGAGTGTGCCTTCCCCGCAGAGATCCTCAGTTACCAGGACACTGGCTTCGTCCTCCATCGTAACCACTTCGTCCTACATCGTAACCACTCTGTGCACCTCCTATTTGAACATTTCTACTTTAGAAAATAACACTAATGGTTGAGTTTGGACTAGGGAGAAGTCAAATTCTCTCTCACTTTTTCTTTAGTCCTGCTGTTCTTATAGAGGACTATAGGTAACAAAGAGTTACCTCTGTGTCTTTCTTTACCCTTAGCACTCATACCAGGAAAATGTCTGAGCATATAGTTTGCAAGGTTTAGAAAGCAGTTATCAGAGTATTGCCTGGAGAGCAATATACATTCTTTCCACTGCTGTTCCAAACACAGTTAATTAATACCCTGATGATATTTCTATGCCATCCCATGCTCTTTGTGTTTGCTCACTTTAAGCTTGGAACATCTGTGACTTTCTCTTATCTCTCCAGATATTTCCTCTTGAACATGTTTTTTTCAGTCTTATTTCTCTGTCATCATGATTCTGTCTGTTTTCTATTACCCAGGACTTTCTGTTCCACTGATGGCACCCTTGTTTTCTAGCACTGTGATGGAAATACATTTTTTATAAATTATTATTATTTGGGGGCGTAGATAGGTTCTCACTCTGTTGCCCAGTCCGGAGTCCAGTGGTGTGATCTAAGCTCACTGCAACATCCATCTCCTGGATGTGATATTCCCATCCCAGCCTCCTAAGTAGCTGGGACTACAGGCATGCATCAATTCGTGGCTAATTTTTGTAGTTTTTGTAGAGACAGGATTTCATCATTTTGCCCAGGCTGGTCTTGAACTCCTGGGCCCAAGTTATCTGCCCACCTTGGCCTCCCAAAGTACTGGGATTATAGGCATGAACCACCACACCCAGCCGAAACTTTTTTTAAGATACATTTTCTATTATCTAGAAGAATTCTGGACAGGAAGGTAACTGGATGCTGTGATTAGTCTTGATTTTAGTAGTCTTTAGTAATCTTTTACTAGTATTTTCTGGTAATTAATTACAAATTTGAAAATGCAACTTAGCCAAAAAGAAAAATTACATAATCCCACTACCCAGAGACAACCAATATTAATATATTAATATGTATCTTTTAGAATATTCTGTTGATATTTGCTAAAACAAAAACAGAGTAATTGAAAACCTATTTATGTGTAATGAACATCTAGTAAGTAGCAAGGGCAGGGTTGGATGAAAGAAATTTAGAGATACGATGAGGATGCAGACAAAAAGTATTATCTGTTTTCAAGTAGCTCTTAGTTCAATGGATACAAAAAAAGTAAACCATTGGAGGGGCAGAGCAAGATGGCAGAATGGATGGTTCTATTTATTGTCCCCCTGCAAGGACACCAACTTAACAACTAATTACACAGAAAAAGTACCTCCATAAGAACCAGAAATCAGGTGAACATTCACAGTACCTAATTTTAACTTTTGTGTATACATGTGTGTGTCCATGACTATTTTATTTTATTTTACTTTATTTATTTCCATAGGTTTTTGGGGAAAGGTGGTATTTGGTTACATGAGTAAGTTCTTTAGTGGTGACTTGTGAGATTTTTGTGAACCCATCACCCAAGAAGTATACTCGGAACCCAATTTGTAGTCTTTTTTTCCTTACTGCCTTTCTTCCATTTCCCCCTAAGTCCGCAAAGTCCATTGTATCATTCTTATGCCTTTGCATCCTCATAGTGTAGCTCATACTTATAAGTGAGAACATATGATGTTTGGTTTTCCATTCCTGAGTTACTTCACTTAGAATAACAGTCTCCAGTCCCATCCAGGTTGCTGCGAATGCCATTCATTCATTCCTTTATATGGCTGAGTAGTATTCCATCATATATACCACAGTTCCTTTATTTACTTGTTGATTGATGGGCATTTGGGTTGCTACCACATTTTTACAATCGCAAATTGTGCTGATATAAAGATGTGTGCACAAGTATCTTTTTTGTATAATGACTTCTTTTCCTCTGGGTAGATACCCAGTAGTGGGATTGCTGGATGAAATGGTAGTTCTGTTTTCCATAGTGGTTGTTCTAGTTTACATTCCCACAAGCAGTGTCAAGTGTTCCCTTTTCACTGCATCCACACCTACGTGTATTTTCTTTTTTAAATTATGGCCATTCTTGTGGGAGAAAAGTGGTATCACATTGTGATTTGGATTTGCATTTCCCTGATCATTAGTGATGTTGAGCATTTTTTCATATGTCTGTTGGTCATATGTTTGTATATCTTCTTTTGAGAATTGTCTATTCATGTCCTTGCCCACATTTTGATGGGATTGTTTTCATCTTGCTAATTTGTTTCAGTTAGTTGTAGATTCTGGATATTAGTTCTTTATCAGATGTATAGATTGTGAAGATTTTCTCCCACTATGTGGGTTGTCAGCTTACTTTGCTGATTTTTCTTTTGCCATACAAAATCTCAGTTAGATTAAATTCTACCTATTTATCTTTGTTTTTATTGCATTAGCTTTTGGGTTCTTGGTCATGAAGTCTTTGTCTAAGCCATTGTCTAGAAGGGTATTTCCAATATTATTTCCTAGAGTTTTTGTAGTTTCAGGTCTTATGTTCAAATTATTGATCCATCTTGAATTGATTTTTATATAAGGCAAGAGATGAGGATCCAGTGTTCATTCTCCTACATGCGACTTGCCAGTTATCCCAGCACCATTTGTTGAATGGATGTCCTTTCCCCACTTAATGATTTTGTTTGCTTTGTTGAAGATGAGTTGGCTGTAAATATTTATTTCTGGGTTCTTTATTCTGTTCCATTGGTTTATGTGCCTGTTTTTATACCAGTGCCGTACTGTTTTGGTGACTATGGCATTATAGTATAGTTTGAGAGCAGGTAGTGTGATGCCTCCAGATTTATTCTTTTTGCTCAGTCTTGCTTTGAATATGCAGGCTCTTTTTTGGTTCCATATGAATTTTAGGATTGTTTTTTCTAGCTCTATGAAGAATGATTATGGCACTTTGATGGGAATTATATTGAATCTGTAGATTGCTTTTGGCACTATGGTCATTTTCACAACATTGATTCTACTCATCCATGAGCATGGGATGTGTTTCCATTTGTTTGTGTTGTCTGTGATTTCTTTCAGCAGTGTTTTGTAGTTTTCCTTGGAGAGGTCTTTCACCCCCTCGTTTGGGTATATTGCTAAGTATTTTATTACTTTTTTCAGCTGTTGTAAAATAGGTTGAGTTCCTGATTTGATTCTGTGTGTGGTCACTATTGGTGTATAGCAGTGCTACTGATTTGTGTATATTAAATTTGTATCCTGAAACTTTGCTGAACTCATTTAGCAGTTCTAGGAGCTTTTTGGAGGAGTCTTTAGGGTTTTCTAGGTATACAATCGTATCATCAGCAAACAGCGACAGTTTGACTTTCTGTTTATCGATTTGGATAATAAAAAAGCTTCCAGCAAAGAAATGACTAGAACCTGATGGCTTCACTGCTGAGTTCTACCAAATATTTAAGGAAGAACTTATACCAATCCTACTGAAACTATTCTGAGAAACAGAGGAGGAGTGAATACTTCCAAATTTATTCTACAAGGCCAGTGTTTCTCTGATACCAGAACCAAAGACACATTAAAAAAGGAAACTACAGACCAATATCAACTAAGGAATAGTGATGCAAGAATCTTCAACAAAATGCTAGCTAATGGAATTCAACAACACATTAAAAAGATAACTCATGATAACCAAGAGGGATTTATCCCTGGAATGCAATGATGGTTCAATGTATGCAAATCAATCAATGTGATACATCATATCAACAGATTGAAGGATAAAGGCCATATGAGCATTTCTACTGATGCTGAAAAGCATTTGATGAAATTCAACATCCCTTCATAATAAAAACCCTCAAAAAACTGTGTGTAGAAGGAACCCACCTCAACATAATAAAAGCCATATAGGACAGACCCACAGCTAGTATCAGACTGAATGGGGAAAAACGGAAAGTCTTTCCTCTAAGATCTGTAACATATCGAGGATGCCCACTGTCTCCACTGTTATTCAACATAGCACTGGAAGACCTAGCTAGACAAGTCAGACAAGACAAATAAAAAGCATCCAAATTGTAAAGGAAGAATTCAAGTTATCTTTATTTGCAGATGACATAAACTTGTATTTGGAAAAACCTCATGTCTCCATCAAAAAACATTAAAACTGATTAATACATCCAGTAAAGTTGCAGGATGGACAATCAGCATACAAAAATCAGTAGCATTTGTGTATGTATCAACATACAAAAATCAGTAGCATTTGTGTATGCCAATAGTGAACAATGTGAGAAAGAAATCAAGAAATAAAGAGTTCAAACAATTCTGTAGGGGAAAACCTAAGAATCTGATTAAAAATGGGCAAAAGATCTGAACAGATATTTTTAAAAGAAGACATACAAATGGCAAACGTGTATGAAAAGGTACTCAACATCATTGGTCATGAGAGAAATGCAATCAAAAGTACAATGAGATATCATCTCACCCCATTGAAATGGCTTTTGTCCAAAAGTCAGGTAGTAACAAATTCTGGCAAAGATATGGAGAAACGGGAATTCTCATACACTGTTGGTGGGAATGTAAATTAGTACAACCACTATGTAGAACGGTTTAGAGGTTCCCCAAAAAAACTAAAAATTAGAACTACTTAATGATCCAGCAATCCCACTTCTAGGTATATACCCAAAAGAAAGGAAGTCAGTCTATTGAAGAGGTATCTGCACTTCCAGGTTTATTGCAGCACTATTCACAATAGCTAAGATTTGGAAGCAACCTAAGTGTTCATCAACAGATGAATAGGTAACGAAAATGTGGTACATATACACAATGGAGTACTATTCAGCCATAACTAAGAATGAGATCCGGTCATTTGCAACAACATGGATGGAACAGGAGGTCATTAAGTATAATAAGCCAAGCACAGAAAGACAAACATCACATGTTTTCACTTATCTGTGGGAGCTAAAAATTAAAACAATTGAACTCATGGAGATAGGGAGTAGAAGGACAGTTAACGGAGGCTAAGAAGGGTAGTTGGAGGGTGGGGAGAAGGAAGGGACGATGGTTAATGGGTACAAAAATATAATTAGAATACATAGGATCTAGTATTTGCTAGCACAACAGTGTGACCATAGTAAAAAATAATTTAATTGTTCATTTTAAAATAACTAAAAGAGTATGGTTATATTGTTGGAAACACAAAGGATAAATGCTTGAGGTGATAGATATCCTATTTACTCTGATGTGATTAGTATGCTTTGTTTGCCTGTATCAAAATATCTCTTGTCGCCCATAAATATATATACCTACTATTTACCCATAAAAACTGAAAATAAAAATTAAAGGAATATATATAGTTACTAAATAGAATGACACATGCTGTCATAGAGGTAAGCATGGACTTCTCTGAAAAGCACAGAGGACACGGACTTAGCCGAGATGATGGCAGAGCCACAAGTAAAGGCTCTCTGGTGACAATGTGGAGGAGGTGATATTGCCAGTTTTGCATAGGAGAGTTAACTCGGGGTAAAAGGACAGTATTTGGATGATCTAGGCTTTCCAAGAAGAAAGAACAAGTAATGGAAGATCTGTAGTCTTCTATTGGATGGCAAAAAAAGCATGAGATCATGAAGAATTTGTATTACATAGTAATAAGGGTAAAGGTATGAATACTGTACATAACTAGGCAGTTACTTTAATGCAGGGAATTACATCATCAGAATTGTGTTGTAGAAAATGTAGTCGGTCACTTGTGCGAAGTGTGTATTGGAAGAGGGCAAAACCGGAAGTGGTATGGTAATCTAGACAAGAAGGATGATGCAATAGATGAGATAAACCACCCATTCCCTCCTACTGGATAGAAGAATTTGTCCCCCTGCTTCCTGGGAGTGCTGCTGACAGGCAGTTCTCAGCTCTACATAATTGCCTTAGCTAAACAGATCTTTCTCTCCTAAGGTCATTTTGCCTCTCATGACAGCCCATATCCAATAACTGGTTAATGCAAATGAATAAAAACCCTTCCCCTTTGCTCCTGTAGTAGGCAGAATTCCAAGATGGTTCCCAAGATTCCAGACCCCTGGTATATACACACGTTCTCCCAGTTATTCACTCAGATACTAATGTAAGTATTGCTGGGAAGGAATTTTGCCGGTATAATTAGGGTCTTAAATCAGCTGACCTTAAGATGGGTTATTTAGGTGCATCTGACCTATTCAGATCAACCTTTTAAAAGAAAGCTTGGAGGGATAGCATTAGGAGATATACCTAATGTAAATGACGAGTTAATGAGTACAACACACCAACATGGCACATGTATACATATGTAACAAACCTGCACGTTGTGCACATGTACCCTAGAACTTAAAGTATAATTTTTAAAAAAAAAAAAGCTTTCTTCAGCTGGTTGATGAAGGGGAAGTCAGTTATTAAAAGAAAGAGAAGGCTTTGACACAGCAAGATTGCTGTCTTGAAAGGTGGAGGAGTCCACATGTCAAACAATGTAGTAGGCTTTTAGTTGCTGAGAGAGGCTCCAGGTTTGCAGCCGCAAGAAAATGAAGACCTAAGTGCTACAACTTCAAGAAACTAAATTTTACGCATTGTAAGACTAAGCTTGGAAGCTGATTTTTCCCCAAAGCCCCTAGAAGAGAACCTAATCTGGCTCACACCTAGATTTCAGACTTGTTATACCCTAAGCAGAGAACCCAGTCACTCAGTGCTGGACTTCTGACCTACACAACTGTGAGTTAAAAAATGGGTCATGTTTAGGCCGGGCGCGGTGGCTCAAGCCTGTAATCCCAGCACTTTGGGAGGCCGAGACGGGCGGATCACGAGGTCAGGAGATCGAGACCATCCTGGCTAACACAGTGAAACCCCGTCTCTACTAAAAATACAAAAACTTAGCCGGGCGAGGTGGCGGGCGCCTGTAGTCCCAGCTACTCGGGAGGCTGAGGCAGGAGAATGGCGTGAACCCGGGAGGCGGAGCTTGCAGTGAGCTGAGATCCGGCCACTGCACTCCAGCCTGGGTGACAGAGTGAGACTCCGTCTCAAAACAGAGAAGAAAAAAAAAAAAAAATGGGTCATGTTTTAAGCCACTAAGTTGGTAGAAATTTGTTTTACAGCAAACAGAAAACTAAAATAACCCTTAAACTGCTGTAGGACTTAGCCAAAATATATCGACAGGAGTTGGGGAGTATATATGGGACTGGATTGTGAGAGTGCTGGATTAAAGGGACAAAACATAAAGTTGTTTATTGATTTGACAGGTCTCTCCAATATACAGGATTTAATACTTGGAAAAGACTCCAGAGTATGGTGGTTTTTCCTAGAAGCATGGAAAAGTGATGACCCACAGTAAATGAAGTGTTAAATACCTGAATTGCCATAGTAGGCAATGGAAGAAAGGATTTAAGAGGCTCAGAGAATTGGACATGCTCTGAAACTGCTCCCCTTCCCAGGCAATATAGTAAATCAAAAGCAATACTGCATCCCAAAGAGATGGCACAGACTAGTGTAACCCTTTAACACCTAAAGAATGCAAGGGTGCTGTCCCCCTTCATATTTCCACTGAATTTGCCAGTCTGACCCCTGCAGAAACTAGACAGATTTTGGAGGAAGACAGTTGTCTACCACAAACTCCTCTAAATAGTATTCCCAGCCAGGCACGGTGGCTAACACCTGTAATCCTAGCACTTTGGGAGGCCGAGGCAGGTGGATTGCCTGAGGTCAGGAGTTTGAGACCAGGCTGGACAACACGGTGAAACCCCGTCTCCACTAAAATACAAAAAAAAAAAAATTAGATGGGCATGGGGGCGGGTGCCTGTAGTCCCAGCTACTTGGGAGGCTGAGGCAGGAGAATTGCTTGAACCAGGGAGGTGGAGGTTGCAGTGAGTGGAGATCGTGCCACTGCACTCCAGCCTGGGCAACAGAGAGAGACTCCATCTCAAATAAATAAATAAATAAATAAATAAATAAATAAATTCCCAATTACGGCTTCTGCATCAATGTGGAATGCTTGCTAAGTATTGACGTGGCTTCAGGTAAATGATATGTGTAGCTAACAAGCCGGTAAATGTATTTTTCCTACCCCTATCAAAAACAGAATCAGGGATAATCACTGTCGTTCTTCCTGTGTATACATGTTAAATAAATGTATATGCCTTTTCTCCTAACAAACAAGCAAGCATGATGGGGGGAATCAGAAAACTTTTCATTCACCACTAACGGACAAGTATGTACATTCACAATCTTGCCCCAGGGCTATGTCATCTCTTCTTTCCTCTGTTATAATATAGTCAGAACAAACCTGGACCAGCTGGACATCTTGCAGAACATCACACTCTTTCACTTAACAGTGATACATAACATCAAGAGGCCTTTGTAAGACACTAGTAACATGACAGATTATTGCATTTTGAACTTCCTACCTTAAAGAGGGACAACACAAGGCTTATTAGGCCCCCTTTTTTGACAGAAAATTTTCACAGCTGAGAATACCGCTCCAACCCATATACCAGGTGACAGGAAAAGCCACCAGTTTAGGGAAGAAAGTGGCTTTGTAGCAAGTCCGTGCTGTGGTGATAGTAGCCCTCCCTCTTTGGCCATTCAGTCTTGGATTCCCTATTGTATTAGAGGTGTCAGGGATGGGAAGAGATGCTCTGTGGTGTTCTGGGGTAGAGATATATGCAGTGGGCACCAAATATGAAAATATTTATATGACATATAATGCACTTACAAAGCATTCACCATGGAGGAGGCATTAAACAATCAGGTAGACCAAAAACTCACATAGTTGATATCAACTGATCTCTTCTTCATCCTACACTAGTCCTATTATAATGGGCATATGAATGGGTGACCATGATGGCAAAGCTGGAGGCCATGCATGGACCAAACAGTGTGGACTCTCACTTACCAAGACTTATAAAGCCACTGTTGCTATCAGATGTCCAATCTTCCAGCAGCAGAACCTAATACTGAGTGTGGCAATACACACCATCCCTCGAGGAGATGATTCAGTTACTTGGTAATAAGTTGATTACGTTAGTCCCCCTCCACACCGCAAGGAGCAGCTATTTATTTTGACAGAAAGACATAGATATTCAGGTACTGATTTCCCTTTCTTAGCTACGGAGCCTGAACTGGCATTCTCATCTGAGGATTTACAGCATTTTCTCCATTTATGTGGCATTCTAACCTAGATTGTGTTAGACTGAAGAACCATTCTGATGGCAAACAAAGTGTGGGAGTGGGTGTATAACCACTGGACCCACTGGGCACATTACATACTGCACCCCCTAGAAAGCTGACCACTGTATAGGGCAATAAAATGGCCTATTGAAGGCATAGCTGAAATGTCAACTCAGACGTTTCAACTCAGCTGAAATGTCAAATGTCAATGCATAGCAATGGTGGGACACCATCCTCCAGTATATTCCTCCAGTATGTACTTCAATCAGTGGTTCTCAACCAGAGGCAGTTTTGCCCCTGGAGGAATATTTGACAATGTCTGGAGATACCTTTTTGTTGTCATAATGTAGTGGAGTAGGGGGTCTTGGGGAGGTGAACTGGGGTGGGTTGTGTTGTACTGGTATCTAGTGGATAGAGGGCAGAAGTACACTAAACATCTTACACTCCATAGAACAGCCCTCCCCAACAAAAAATTATTCCACTCAAAATATTAATAATGCCAAGGTGAAAAAACCCTGCTTTAAACCAATGACCTTTACATGATGCTGTTTCCCTGTAGTTGAAATTCATTGATCTGGGACCCATGAGTTAAAAGCCAAGGAGCACCACTTACCATCACCACCATTGACCTTCTCGGGGAGTGTTTCCCATTTCTACAACTCTGGGCTTGATGAGTTTAGAAGTTTGGTTTCCAAATACACACGAGTCTTATTGGACTAAAAGCTACAGCTGTTTCCTGGGCACTTCAGGCTCATCTTACCAAGGGAGAAGCAGGCAAGAGGAGGAGTGACTCTCTTGGCAGGGGTAATTGACCCTAATCATCACGAGGACTTAGAACTGTTTTTACTTAGTGGGGTAGGAAAAATACACTTGACTTCTACAAGGACTTAGAGCTGTTTTTACTTCATGGGGCGAGAAAACTACACTTGGCTTCCAGATATCTACATGAGCATCGTCTCTTGGTAACAACTTCCCCAATTGTGATGTTAAAAGGACAAGGACAGCACTTGGGGCCTGGGAAAGGCACAGTTACTGTAGGCTTAGACCTTTGAGGATAAGGGTCTCAGTCACACCACCAGGAAAAACATCGAGGCTAGCAGAATGCTACCTGAAGGCAAAAGGAATCTAGAATGCATAATAGAAAAGAGAGATGTGAGTATCAATTGTGGTCTGGAGACAAGCTTCAGAGATAAAGGTTGTTTTGTTCTACTGACATTCCTCCTACAAGTTTCTTTAGGAAAAGATGCCCATGGAATCCTGGAGGAACTGCTTCTGGAACTTATGGTGAAGAAGTGGGTATGAGCATTACAGAGGATGAAATTTAGTGGATGTTGTGATGTGCTACCCAGATGGCCCTCAAGAACTGAAGAGTTTCCTCTTCCCTCTGGGAATGCTGCCAGCAGACAGCCTTTAGCTTCCAGACTTCTTAGAAACTGCCTAGGCTGAAGAGTGTGACCTCTCTTAAGGCTGTACTACTTTCTCAGACCATGTTCAATGACTTGTTGATGTAGAGGTATAAAGGCCTCATCCCTTTGCTCCAATTTAATATAATTTGGAATGGCCATCTCAACTATAAAATTCCTTGTGGGCTGGGTGTGGTGGCTCATGCCTGTAATTCTAACTACTTGGAGGCTGAGGCAGGAGGATTGCTTGAAGCCAGGAGTTCAAGACCAGCCTGGGTAACCGTTTCTGAAAAAAATAGAAAAAAATAGCCAGACGCAAATTACAGGCATGTACCTGTTGTCCTAGCTATTTAGGAGGATGAGGTGGGAGGATCACTTGAGCCTGGGAGTTCTAAGCTGCAGTAAGCCATGATTGCACCACTGTTCTCCAGCCTGGGTGACCAAGTAAGACCCTATCTCTTAAAACAAAACCAAAGAACCCCAACAAACTCCTTATGGAATCTACTGAAGCTTTTCTTGAGAGTGCAACACAGCCCAACTTTTCCCTCTGTTCAGTCCTGCTTGATTCCCTTCCCTTCAGCATGTTGTAGCCGTAAGAACCTTCCTTCTGGCTATAATCCCTGTCTCAGTCTGCTTCCTTGGGAACCCCATCTGTGGCAGATTACAAATTGAGCCAAGGCAGTAGCAATGGAGCTAGTGTAGACTTTTTAAGATATTTTAAGGAACAGTAGCGTTCACTACCAATTGGATGTAAAAGGAAAGGAAGATGGAAGACTTAATTACAACTTCCACATTTACTTGGACAACTGGGTAGTCAATGGTGCATTCATCAAGATAAGGAATATAAAAGTAGGAGCAGAGTTTGGGGGAGAAAATGACCAATTTCTTCTTGTACATTTTCATCATGTATATAAAGGAAAATGCAACAATATAATATATGGAAAGTTATTAGATTAGACTATAAAGTGCCACTTTTATATGTCAAATTTGTTAAATATTGGCAATTTCAAATGGATGAAACTAATAATTATATATTAGCTTCTACATGGGAAAATTTACTATTTTTATTAAACCTTATGTAGGTCATATAAGATTTTAGAAAGGCAATGTGTGTCAGAGTCAAAAGATAATCTTTTGGATAATATATCATTTACATTTAAGCTTCTGAAGCAAGAATATAAGTCACATATTGTTGCTTTAAGGCACATTAGGGGATCTTGATGAAATTGGGAACTTTGATTTACATCCATTTTCTTCTAGAAGTTGAGACATAATTGCCATAAGTAGAGCTAGGAAAGGTCACAGATAATTTCTATGCCAAAGCTTTCTATAGCATGCTATCATCTGTCTTTAAAAAAACAAAAAAAACTAGGACACGTTTGGAATCCTATGGCATTTGTTGTCTTTCAACAGGCTCATTGGCAGAACACAGAAAGCCTTCATGCAGTTTTTAGTTGAGACCAAAACTAAATCATACTGTGGCTTCACCTTTATGGGCTGAAAAGTACACTCAATATACAAGTTCTTCTGAGGTTGTAACATGTAGCATTGGTTGAATATGGGCATCCAAATATTACTGATATAACTGATTGTGGTGGTATTTGAGGGACTAGACTTAGAAATAGGCTCCGTGGTGCTTTTTACTATTCCAAGCCTCAAAATATTGTTTCTATTCCTTTATTTAGAGAAGTAACCCACTAGATATATATTAATAGGATTTTTAAAGTACGGGTAATCATGGCTAATACTATGTTGAAACTTCAGGTCAGTAGACCTGGAGAGATTTTTTAAAAAATTAGAATAGGTACATGCAGAATGAAAAACCACCACCACCATCTTTTAAAAGATAAGGTATGGGTTCAAGGACAGAGGCAGTGACATCATTTCTCTGGGTAGGTTAGATAATGTAAGTGAGAAAAGTGCAGAAAAATATTAATACATGTACCAATCAGAATAGCCTAGGTTATTCTGAAGTAACAGAAACCTTGAAAATCTTAAAACTTGGCTTAAAACCACCAAGTTTATTTCTTGCTCACATTATATATCCATTGCAAGTTGGATGTGCCTTCCACTCCCCATTGTTTTGTTTGGTTGGTTTTCCAACCAGGAAGTGGTACCAATTCCCCATGGATTTTACTACAGGATCAGCATTGAATAAGATGCCACTGCCTGTGACACTGTAAGTCATCCAAAGTGAACAGAAAATGTGATGCGTTACATACTGGCATTTAATGCTTGTGTCCAGAGTAACACACATCCCTTTTGTTCACCTTCCACTCACACTTTGTTGTCTAAAGTAAGTTCAAGGTCACAGATAGCTTCAAGAGACATGAGAAAGCATACTACTACAAATACAAATATTTGGTGAGCAGTACTAATGACTACTATTGCCACTTTCTTTTTTTTTTTTGTCAAGACAGAGTCTCACTCTGTCACCCAGGCTGGAGTACAGTGACACGATCTTGGCCCACTGCAACCTCCGCCTCCCGGGTTCAAACAATTCTCCTGTCTCAGCCTCCCCAGTAGCTGGGATTACAGGCATGCACCACCATGCCAGGCTAATTTTTGTATTTTTAGTAGAGATGGGGTTTCACCATGTTGGTCAGGCTGGTCTCGAACTCCTGACCTTGTGATCCACCCGCCTACAGATTAGAAAGTGGATTGCCACTTTCTAATCTGTAGTTAGTTGAGATCAAAGAACAGCAGTGTTGGGGGAGAGGCAGACGTGAGAAATCTTGAACAGGGTGATGACAAATATAGAGTAATGAAAGAGCCATGCAGCTAGAATATAGATAAGGCTTTGAGTTAGTTTCAGTTTTTTGTTTTTTGTTTTTTTCTTTTTTGAGACAGGGTCTCACGCTGTTGCCCAGGTTGGGGGACTGTGGCTTGATCTCAGTTCAACTGCAGCCTCGACCTCCCAGACTCAAGTGATATTTGAGCTTCAGCCCCCTGAGTAGCTGGGATGGAGTAGGCACAAGCTACCACGTCGAGGTAGTATTTGTATTTTTTGTAGAGGTGGGGTTTCACCATGTTGATCAGGTTGGTCTCAAGCTCTTGAGCTCAAGTGATCAGCCCACCTCAACCTCCCAAAGTGCTGGGATTACAGATGTGAGCCACTGCACAGGGCCTTAGATAAGGCTTTTAAGTTTCAGATACACAACCAACCTTTTCTGCAGATGCGAGAGCAACTATTTTTCTTGTATAGGTGCATAA
The DNA here is from genome assembly GCF_003255815.1 of Theropithecus gelada. Taxonomy (NCBI): domain Eukaryota; kingdom Metazoa; phylum Chordata; class Mammalia; order Primates; family Cercopithecidae; genus Theropithecus; species Theropithecus gelada. The sequence goes on from NC_037680.1 coordinate 91,492,900, forward strand.
CTTCCTAGATTTTGTCGTCATCAAAAAAGTGAAGAGAAGCCAGTATAGGGAAAGTAAAGTTTTAAAAGGAAAGTGGTGTCCTAAAAGACTTATGGAATCCATTTCTCTGCTTTTTAAGCAACATTTAATAATTTATAGTTCAAGATCACTTGTTCTTTCTTTTGCCATCTCAAATCTGCTATCAAGTTTATCTAGTGAATTTTTCACTTTAGGTTTTGTATTTTTATCTCTAAAATTTCTGTTTTTGTAATTTATATTTCTGTGTTAATGCTACCTTTATTTTAACTCATTAACAGCATATCTGTTAATTACGTAAACATATTTTTCTTTAATTCTTTAAGTACGTTGATAATAGCTATGTTGAAGATTTTGCGAAATACGACATGTAGGCCAACTCAGAATCTGTTTCTACTGTTTGCTTTTGTTTTTTCTGCGAATGGATAAACTCTTCTATTTCTTTGCCAGCCTAGAAAATTTTGATTGAAAACTGGACATTCCAGCAACTCTGAAATTTGTCGTTTTCTGAGGATTGTGTTTGTTCTAGTGGATAGTTAACTTTTTGTTTTACATGTTTGTTTGTTTGTTTGTTTTGTTTGTTTGTGTGTTTGTTTGAGACAGGATCTTGCTCTGTCACCCAGGTTTGAGTACAGTGATGCGATCGTGGCTCACTGCAGCTTTGCCCTCCTGGGCTCAAGTGACCCTCCCACCTCAGCCTCCTGAGTAGCTGGGACTACAGGCATGCATCACCACACCTGACTATTTTTTGTAGAGATGGGATTTTGTCGTGGCTGGTTGCCCTGGCTGATCTTGAACTCCTGAGCTCAAACGTTCCTCCCTCCTTGGCCTCCTAAAGTGCTAGGATTACAGGTGTGAGCCACTTCACCCAGCCTACATGTTGACTTTTTAAGAATGTATTCTAAATGCTATTTTTTTTTCTATCTATCTGTCTTTTTAAAAATTTCAATAGTTTTTTGCAGAGCAGGTAGTTTTGTTTACATGGGTAAATTCTTTAGTGTTAATCTCTGAGATTTTGGTGCACCCATCACCCGAGCGGTATACACTCATGTAGTCTTTTATCCCTCACCCCGTTCCCTCCAAGTCACCAAAGTCCCTTATATCATTCTTATGCCTTTGTGTCCTCATAGCTTTAGTTCCCACTTATAAGTGAGAACATGCGATATTTGGCTTTCCATTCCTGAGTTACTTCACTTAGAATAATGGTCTCCACTTCCATCTAGGTTGCTGCAAATGCCATGATTTCATTCCTTTTTATGGCTGAGTAGTATTCCATGGTGTATATATACCACATTTTATTTATCCACTTGTTCATGGTCAATGGGCATTTAGGCTGGTTCCGTGTTTTCATGGTTGCGAATTATGCTGCTAAAAACATGCATGTGCAAGTGTCTTTTTCATATAATGACTTCTTTTCTTCTGGGTAGATACCCAGTAGTGGGATTGCTGGATCAAATGGTCATTCTACTTTTAGTTCTTTAAGGAATCTTCATACTGTTTTCCTTAGCAGTTATGCTAGTTTATATTCCCGCCTGTTGCCTATCTGCCATCACGCCCCCTCCCCTTGCCAATCCCATCTGTCTATCTGAGAGATTTATTTATTTCAAAAACATTGGCTCATGAGGCAGTGGAGGCTAAGAAGTCCAAAATCTGCAGGATGGGCTGGTCAGTTGGAGACACAGGGAAGAGTTGTTGCATCTGAGTCCAAAAGCAATCTGCTGGCAGAATTCCTTCTTCCCCAGGGGACATTAGTCCTTTTGCTCTTAAGGTCTTCAACTGATTGAATGAGGCCTATGCACATTACGGAGAGTTATCAGCTTTAGTGAATGTCTGGTGATTTAAATGTTAATCTCACCTAAAAATACCTTCACAGCAATGTCTAGGCCTAGCCATGTTGACACATAAAACTAACCAACACAAGCCCATGTCAGTTTGACACTGATACACATCTCCTTAAACTATACTTACTCTCCAAATAAAAATATATTTTATTTGTTATATTTAGTTATAAGATATCAAGGAGAAGAAGTGAACTATTTTTATAATGTTATATTACTTGATGTAAAGTTAACAATACTTAAATAATATGAAAGTCTGTAAATTTTATGTTATATAATAAGGAGAAAAGAAAGGGAAAAAACACAGATATTTGATACATGCACAGACACACACACACATACACACACACACACACACACATGAATCAATCATACTTTATTCATTGAGTTCCTTGGTGATAAATATTTGTTTGTTTCCAAATTGTGCTTTAAAAAATGTCATAATAATAACCTATCAGTAAGTCAGAGTACGGGCAGGAAAGAGATGGCACACTCAAACTGGGTTATTGAGGAGAGGCTAATAAAAGTGTCATTCAAAGAGATGTAAAGAAGGGTCCAGGAAAACAGAAAAAGTGCTAAGACAAATGCTAGTAACATTTGAGAGTCATTTCCCCTCCATTTGGCCTGAAGTTAGTAGTTACTGAAATCTGGAAAACTACTATCATTGAAGTGGCAGCTGTAGCTGTTGGACAGGGCTGCCTGATAGAAGCTGGGCTGTAGGTAGAGGAATATTGACTTGGCCCAGAAGGAGGTGAGAAATAAATACCCCAAACTTAACTTTCCTCCCACCTTCCAGTCTCTGGCTGATGCTTCCTATGGGCCAAACCTAAGTGGAAGCCAGAGGAATCTAGTTAATATGGTTCAAGGGTTAATGAACTATGGCCTGCTTTTGTAAACAGAGATTTATGGCAACACAGTCATGTTCATTTGTGTGTGTATTATCTGTGCATGCTTGCACCCTTCACACTGTAACAGAAGTTTAGTAGTTAGGGATTATATGGCCCTCAGTTACTAAAGTATATTCCCTCTGGCCCTTTATGGAAAATGTTTGCTGACCATTGACATAGGTCAAAAAGTTCAGTCTCTCAGGCTCAGAGCAGAGTGGGAAGGGGTGGAGAAGAGACCTGGAGTGGCGAACAAAGGCTATTCAGCATAAGAAGTAATTTCACGTTATGACAGTGTGTATTAGAAATAGACTGCTAGAAGTGTGATTGCTAGATCAAAGGTAAATGGCTGTGTAAATTTCCTAGATATCCACAAGCTCGCCTTCATAGGTGTTATACCATTTGACATTGTCACTGGCAACATAGGAGTGGTCCTGTTTCCCCACAGCCTATCCAACAGAATATATCCAATACATATAGGCTTTTTGCCTCTCTGGTAGGTAAGAAGTGGTATCACAATATATGGCTTAATTTGCATCTCTTATTATTAATAAAATTGAACAACTTTTTGAATATGCAAGGGACCTTTTCATTTCTTCTCTAAACTACTATTTGTTTATGGAAGATATATATTTTTTTTTCATTGGAGTACAATATACTGTAAAGTACAGTACATATGTAAATATATAACTCAATGAATCTTTTTTACAAAGTAAATATTCTCATGTAACAACCAACAGGATCAAATTATAAACATTGTATCTCTGAAGACTTCCTCATGCTCCCTCCATTTGCCCTTCTAAAATGAATCACTATTCTGCTCGCCATTAAATAGTTTGAGTTGTAACTTTCTACAAACAAAATTGCACAGCATATATTCTTTGTCTGGTTTCTTTCACTTATGTGTCTGTGAGCTTTATCCATATTGTTGGTGAAATTTTTCTCTTTTTTATTCCAATATAATAACTAATTTTAGAAATATACAAGTTATTTATTGATTATATTGTTAATAGGCATTTAAATATTTCCTTTTTGCCTTTAAGACTAGTACTGCTATAGATATTCATGTACATGTACTTTGGTGCATATATGTATACATTTCTATAGGATATATACCTAGCATTGAACTTGTAGAACATGAAGTATGACTTTGGCTTTAGTCAGTACTGCCAAAACTTTTCCTGAGTGGTTATATCAATTTTCACTCCCTTTAGTAGTATACTAGAGTTCCACTTGCTACATGTTCTTGCTAGTACTTGGTGTGGTCAGAATTTTACATTTAGGCCTATAAATTTTCATATCCATATGTGAAAAAATTAACTGAAGTTTCTAGCACAGTCCATTCACAATAATTTATTACAGATGAATTATAGATATAAATGTGCTTCCAGAAACCCTTCCTGAGAAAAGATTTATGGTTCACACCAGAGTAAATTATGCCTTTCTTTATAATTCACTTCAGTACATTATCTATCTATCCATCTATCTACATTTATATCTATATAATCACTATTTCTATCTATATCTAGACATGAGTTGTATCTTTTTTATTTGTTCCAAATTCTTTGTGGTTGTAGTACTAAAGATTTCAGTTCTTAGAGGTCACCTCACTTTCCTGCCATGTGGCCCTCTCCATGGCTGTTCACATCAGAGCAGGTTACTTCTTCAAGGCCAGCAAAAGAGTATCTGTTTTTTGGTTGGCTAAGACAGTCATGTAAGGTCACAGAATCATGGCAGTAACATCCATTACCTTTGCCATAAAACATAACTGAATCAAGGGAGTGACATCCCATCATCTTTACCATATTCTGGGAGTCAAAAGCAAGTCAGTTTCCACCTGCAGTCAACTGGAAGGCCTTATATAAGCTTATAACTCATTGGTGTATATCCCCCAAAGTTCAGTTATCACAGTGGATACGCAGCATCCCTGGAGGCAAGGGAAATGAGCAGCCAATCAGGGTGTTGTTCAAACTATAAATTAATATAAGTAAAAAATAGATGATCAGAAGACTGAAATAAACTACATAAAATATTACAAAATCACATTCCATTTCCATACCTGTGTCAGTTTCATATCCTAAACTTATCAATTGAAAGAGGGACCCTGTAACACAGAGACAAGTCATTCTCCAACAGGAATTACAGCCAATTACGTGTATAACTAAACTGTGGGGAAAGGGAATACCCAAACATTTCGAGAGCTGTTTGATGTCAGGCCTGAGTTGACATTGATAACTGGAGACATAAAGCATCATAATCCCCATGTTAAAGTGAGAGTATGTGGAAGCCAGATGATAAATGGAATGCTGGCACTGGCCCAGCTCACAGTAGTGGGTTCACAGACTCACAAAGGGATAGTTTCCTTGGTCCCAAGATATGTAATTGGAATGGAAATGCTTGGTAGTTAATGATTTATTAAATTGTAGAATAAGAGTTATTCTCGTGGGAAGAGCAAGTGGAAATTTCTAATATGCCCCTTCCTCACACACAATATTGCATCCCAGGGGAAACAGCAGAGGACCTAAAAGATGCAGGGATCATGGCCCCATTATATCTCCATGTAATTCACTATTTTAGCTCTTAGAAAACCCAGATGGATCTGGAAGATGAAAGTAGATTGCTGCAAACTCAACCAAATATTGCATTAATTGCAGTTGCTCTTCCAGAAGAAGCATCTTTGTTAGAGCAGATTACCACAACTTCAGGTACATGGTATGCAGTTATTAATGTAGCAGTTTTACCCTTTCTAAAAATCTCTATTGGAAAGGAGGATCAGGAACAGTTTGTATTCATGTGGAATAGGCCTAATCTTGCCTACGTTAACTGTTACCTAGGTTAACTGGGTTAACTGTTATACCCTCTATCATGATATTTTCTGGAGGGATCTAGACAGATCAGCTGTGTACAGAACATCCCATTGGTCCATTATATTGATGGCATCATATTGTTTGGATCAGATCATCAAAAAGTGTAAGTACATTGGAAGACTAGGTAAAAGGGTAGGAGATAAACACTTTGAAGGTTCAAGGACCTGATTCATCAGTTAAATGTTAGGGATTCATTGGTCTGGGGCATCTTAGAACATCCCCTTCAAAGTAAAGGATAAATTATCACATCCTCACATCTTTCATCATGCAAGAAAACATGATACCTGGTTTCTTCTTTGGGCTCTGAGGCAGCTTGTTGCATACTTGGGAATACTGCTATGCCAGCTGTGAGTGGAACCAGAGCAGATAAAGTCTGTGCAGTAGGTCCAGAGGCAGCAAGTCCAGTGGTACAGAGGCGCTTGTGTTAGGGTAGCCATGAAATTTGTGATAATATGAAAATCATAATCTCAGAACTCCTAGAGTTATAGAGTAAGACCAGGTCAAATACAGTAGAGAAGTATACAGTTTCTAAAATATTTATCTTCTGGCGTGCAACTGGTAGATACGGAGTGCCTAGCTGTGGATACCTAAAAATAGATATATTAATGATTTGACTATACTACCTTTTAAAAAAGATTTAAGAAGATAAAAGGATCAGAGTTTTATTCAGTCACACAAAAGACTCTAGAGATTATGGGCATACCTCACAGATTTTTTATTGAACAATAGGGCCTCCAGGAAGATTCAGAACTTTGCTCTTCAGGAATCTCAACAGAAGCCCAAAGGCTCCCCAACCTCACCCCAGAAGATGTATGGGTGTGACTTTTGTCTAACAGGCAAAACGCCAGTGACATTCACAGAAAACCCACAACGTTTTTGAGAAAAGTATATATGCAAAAACATTGCCAGCATGGGCTGAAATGAACAGAGGCAGTACAAAATGCATCACATCTCCCAATTTTCTGTTGTCTTGAACAGTAATGTCTGTAAGTGTTATTTTATGTCTGCCTCACCATTGTTTGTCAGGTATCAGATAACTTGTCTTTCTGGTTTCACAAGTTCACAGATATAGAGACGCTGTACTCCTGGAGCTGTACTTAAAGAACTGTACTCAAGGAAACTCCTTCATATACTTGGACATGATTTAGATGAGGAGATACTGGACTTTCATCTGATGCCATAATGGCATGAGTTTTACAGAGACATGAGAGATGGTACACATATTTTTCATGTGGAAGAAATGAGAATCACTGGGGGCCAGAGGGAAGATAATGGTAGGCTGCTTATAAATTGAATTCCTGTCATCCCTACCTTCTTGTATTCAGTCTTATGTGTAACTGCTTCCCCTTGAGTATGGACTGGACTTCATTACTCTCTTCCAAATAACAGAACATGGCAAAAGTGATGGATGTCAATTCTGAAAAAAGGTTACAAAACCTATGACTTCCATCTTGCTTATGTTGACAGCTGATGTGATACCTCAGTTCTTGTCTTCTTAAAATAATTTAAACAAGAGACACCCAGCAAAGGGAGTATAGTATAGAGTAATTTATTTCAAAAAGAAAAGGAGTATTTTGAAGGTTAGGTGCAGAATAGACAGTATACCCTGAGAGAGAGAGGGGATTCAGAGCAGGATGAGACAGCAAAGACTGGCACTAGGGAGGCTCCCTTTATGGAGACCTACATGATTATTCATAAAGAGGTGGAAAGAGGTGGTACTTGTAAGCATGTTCTGGGTGGTCCTCTGGGTGCACATTCACAATATCTATATATGCTTGTTCATACATTGCAAGTCTCATTAACATCTTAAATCTCCACCCAGAGGTATGCTTTTTACTATTAAAATGAGCAACTGGTCAGTTTGAGGATAGGTAAAATAAAAATGTGCATGCTCTTTAGAAAGAAAAGTCCCTACTGAAGATAGCTTTGCTTGAATGAGTTCAACTACAATGCGAATGTTGTTTATTGTGTTGATTGTGCAGTCACCATGGTTGCTGTGCCTCGAGAACATGGTCACTTCCTTGACTACCTATCCTGCCTCACTTACACTCTCTCTTTCCCTGGTCCTCCTTGTTTGCTTGCTTGCTCTTAAGATGACTTACAAATAGCCCATGTGAAAAAGGAACTAAGTGCAGCCTTCAGCCAATAGCCAACAGTGACTGAGGCCAATAAAGAATGGAACTGTGCCAACAGTCATGTAGTGAACTTAGAAGCAAATTCTTCCACAGCTGTTCATTGGAATTACTGCAACTCAGATGACACCTTGATGGTAGCTTGTGAGAAACCTGAAGCAGACAACACAGATAAGCAGGGTCCAGATTCCTGACTCAGAGTAACTGCAATAATAAATGTTGTTTAAGCCTCTTAATTTTGGAATAATTTGTTATGAAATCGTAGGTTACTAATATATAGCACAGCATTGTACAACAGAAGGGTTATCAATTCAAGACCCTTCCTCATTTGACAGCAGAGGAAAATGAATCCCAGTGATAATTAAGAACATAAAATATGCCAGTATTATGTTAGTATGATGAATGGCTTTTTTAAAAAGATTAAAAAAATTCAATCATATGGAGTTTTTTAAAAATAAATTACTTAATCATAAAGCTGGATGGAATTTAGAGATCAGTTGGTAGTATCCACTTATTTTATAGAGGAAGAAACTAAAATATACTTTTAAAAATTTCCTTTTGTGATTGCCTTCTAAACTGGTTTATGAGCTATGTGAGAAAACCAGGCTTATAACTTTGTAGCTCACCTTATTTTTGAAACCCAAACATTACAATCCAATTTAATCAACTACTTTATTCACTAGTCTTGACTTTTGGCAAGCTCTAAAAAATCAAATCCCCTGTCAAGGGATGAAGATTTGCCACTATTGAGGATAGTCAAAGAAATTAGCTTCAGGCTCTGAAAGCAATTTCAAGAGTTCTAAAACTGTTTTAAGAAATGGCAGTACTGCTGGAATAAATGTATATCCTGTCAGGGCAGCTACTTTGAAAGGGATATAGTAATTTGGATCTGTAATTTCTGCATTGTTTCTTAAAGAGTAGAAACACATTATATAATTAGTGTGCAGAAAATGATGGCCATCCATTCCACAACAACTATAGCAACAAAAATTTAAATAAAAGCTTTCAAACAGTGCTTTAGTCTTTGCTCCATCTGCACCTGTGATCTTGAATGTGACCTCTTTGCATTTTGTAGTTATTGACAATTTGGGTCTATAACACTCTTACCAGGAATTGTCATTAACTATTGAATTATTTAATATTTTCCTTCAATATCATATCTGATAGCAGAACTAGATTTACAGTTATGTGAACTATCTTCCCTCAGTCCCTTTCATCACTCCATATATTTCATACTTTCTCTCTGTGTGTGCATCTTGATTGATATTTAAAATGTTACTATTAGAGTTTCATGACATAGATTCTGAATTGCAAATAAGTTTTAAGTGGCTTACTTTGTTCAGTTGTTTGTGGCAATCTGGAACACCATTATTGAGGAAGATTCTGTAGCTTGATCTGGTATCAGTGGGAAATAAGTCCATGTTTTCTTATGTGTGCCATTATCAAAGACGAAGGTAACCGCATAGCATATATATTTGATGATCCTTCTTAGGATAACTGTCTTGGCCCTTATTGCAATAAAAATACCTCAAGAGTAGATAATGTTTACTGGATTGTCATCCAATTATACCTTAGGGGTAATAAAAGTTCCATGATGTAGAAGGAGAGAGTATATTCAGCTGGTCTGTATTAGAAATGGGGGATTTCATCACGAGGGAAAATGAAACAGAATTGTTGCAAAGATGGTCTAAAGATCCATACTTCACAGTTTTATCTTGGTTCAGCCCTAAATACCTTTAAGTGTTTCTTCAATATGATATAATTGTCTCTTCTCACCATTTAGGAATACTGCAGAAACCTGGAATATTCATATTATCACTGTATTCTCAGGTCACTGATTTAATCTCAGCTCCATTGTGCTGAGACAGTTGATTTTCCAAGCTATGATTTGCCTGGAGGAAGGGCAGAATTTACTGTGGTCCTAGTACATGTCAGAAACCCTGGGGGGAAGTATTTTGTGGTGTTCCTGGATAGTGAATACAGGAAGTAATCCTATAGTCCTCTATTCCACTCACATCTATGGTCAATGTCCAGTGTTGAATGGACAGTCAATGCCCTGTGTTTGGTTTCCATTGTTCTTTCATCTATGCCTGGGTTTCAGAGATTGTGAATTTGATAAATCAAAATTCCTTTCCCTGTCTATAGTAATAACTGAGTACAAGACAGTAAGCAATCAGAAAAGTTGAGGACAACTAACAGATAAACTTGGCTCCTAAGAACCTGAATCAGTCCATGATACTCTAGGTTTATCCTAGTATACCTGTATAACTTCTTCTTTCCTACTTTCTCCTTTTCTTTTTCCTCTCAATGGTCTCTAGCTAAACCTCCTATTGATACTCCTTTCTTTTTCTTATTTTTCTACCTCACTTTTCTGTAGTCATTCAGAACTAAATAGAGTGTCGACCTCTGAACCAATCTATAGTATATTGCTGTGTCCCGAGTCCCATTTTCTCAGCTACCAATAAATTGCAATTCATTCCTCACAGCTTCCTGACATAACCTCTGACTGGTTCGTACTAAATCTTTACTATATCCCAGAAATGTAACCTGGTCTAGACTCTAGCTCACTTTTATGGTAACTCAGTATGCCTCTCTAGGAGGAGAGTTATCCCAATTTTTTTCATTTTTCTTAAAGTTTGGGATGATATTTCAAAATTGTGGAGGAAATATTAACTGTGGACAAAGAATTTTTAAAATACCTTCATTCTAATGTCATTCTAGGTTGAAGAAACATGATACTTTTTAACAGAATGACTGAACTTTGCATTTTTCCTAATTCAATTGAGAAACAAATGAAAATTAACAAAGTATACATATTTTCTGAAGTCAAGGCTTTGCTTTGGTGTATTGGGAACTTTTCTGAACCCTTTCTATGAGAAGTAATTGGATGTGAGCATAAGATGAATTACAATTCAAACCAGTCATTGGAAGCATACTAATTGACTCATCTAAAAGTGTAACTAATTCACTACTGGTAAATTCTCAAAACTTCTTAAAAATTCACCACCTTGGCAAATCTCATTTTGCCAAAGTGAGGTAGGAAAAAATAATTACAACTTTTTATTTCTGATTATGTAATATAAGTATATAATTGAGTATCAGTGACAATTCAATTATGCTTAACAGATTACTGATCTGACACTACTAACTCTACTTTGCACCGTGACTACCAACTGCCCCTGCCAATGAGAAACACCACAGACTATCACCATCTTTCTTGGAATCCTTACCAAATACGGAGTTTACTCTTAATTTTATGTAATAATCTTGTTTCTAGTGTCCATTATGGATCTCAGAAGATAGGCTGTGAATTATCTCAGTGGAGAATGGAAGAGAAAGATACACTATAAACAGTTTATTCATATAACATTGAAAGATAATCTTCATCTCCTAATTATAGGAGTGATGCTAGCTACAGAGCGGCAAATTGATAGCCACGCATGTCTACCCTCCCAGCAAGAGTAGAGTCCTGAGTTGGCCTAAGGGCTACCTAGCTCCATTGGAAATGCTCTGCTCCCTTGTTCAACAGCTATTTTGTTTTTGGCTAGTCTCAATTAATGCACATTTAAAAGAAGTTGCATGATCAGGAAAAGCTTTCAAAAATCTTTCAAAGTGGCATTTATATCTGTCTCAAAATAGAACATCGGTGACCAAAAGGATGCTTTAAAGTGAATGGAAAAAAACAGCTCTGAAAAAAGAGAGTAAGGGGGCTAGAAAGCAGGGTCTCTTTGAGCAGGTTGGTCTATTGCTAAATGGCCACATCTCTTCCCATTATTACCAAGAATTAAGGCTACTGGAAGAAAGAACCAATGAAAAACAAACATAAAAGGTGCAGCTTGAGGGCAGATGTCAGCAAAAAGAGGGAAAGCCTGCAGGGAGAATCAAAAACAGCACGGAGGGGATAGACTATAGGAAATAATAAATAAAAACATCCTTGAGTCATAGAACTGAAAGCATTAAGGCAATAAATGGCAAAAAAAAAAAAAAAAAATTTAAGGAACAAAAACTGAAAAGTGGGGCAAACTCACATGGATTTGCAATAAAGGCAGCTGAGGTCTAGTAAAAAAAATGGTTCCATCTAGGCATTGAAATAGTTGCAGAAGGCATATTCTCTATTACCACAGCAGGAATATGGATAGAGATAGAAACTCTCCTAAAGATGGTAGATGGGCAGCTCAAATACTAGGATGAATGAGATATTGTCAGAGAAGTAAAAAAGAAAAACTGATCTAGGAGACAGAAGAAAAGTCTTACCCAAGATCCTTGCAAAAAAAAATCTTCCAGCGGAAATCTAAGAACCTGTTCACTGACATTTAACACAATTTTTCCTTAAGAGAACAGATTGAAGTAACAGATATTCAATGCAAAGAATCTCCTTTATCAAATATCTGCTGAATATTGGCTCTAAGTCTGAGTAACATCTATAACTTCTTAAAAAGTGCCTTTGTTAGGGAGTCTCTTCGATTACTCTCTGTATCTCTATGTCTGATAGATGAGAAATAATCTTTCTATTCTCAAATAAAGCACAAGGAAGTTGTAATTAGATTTTACCAAACTCACATATTCTACCTAGAGGAAACCAGTTTAAAAAAAAAAAAAAAAAGCCCAAAATCCTCTGTGCTGGAATGATTTTAGGTTACCTTGTGTTGGGGATTGGATGGAGCTTCTAAGTAGAAGGAGATTTATCCTAAAGCTAATGATGAGAGAGCTTTAGGGCCACCTCGCTTGTATGACCTCAAAACAGAAGTTCATACTTTGGGTATGATCTGGTTTTTTTGCTCTTATTTGAATGTTCTTTTTGATGTTAGAATAATCTTTATCATTCTTCATCCTTTTTGCTTCATGTGCCAGTATTTTTTTTATCTGAACTTTCTTAGTTCTTTAATAAATAAATTATACAAGACAAAGAAGGTACCATTTATACAGTCTAAGTCAGTGTGTATACTTTCTCTTTTTTTTTTACTGAAACATTTAAGAAATAGTTATGGAATGGGTGTCTGAACATCCACAACAGGCCATTTCTTTCTGTCTTGTAACAGGTTATATGTGTGGACTTTATTGAGTTCTAAAGAATTCATTCAATACCTCTGAGAACCCAGCTACCAATAACTCCCTGGCTCATATTTTCTGGTTTCACCGCCTGAGAGGTATATTAGTCAGGGTTCTCCAGAAAGACAAAACCAGACATCTAGGCATCCCTCAGTCCAGTCAAGTTGACACCTAACGTTAACGATCACAAGAGAGATTGTGCCTCTTAACATATTCTCATTAAAGGAAAAAAACTCGGCCGGGCGCAGTGGTTCACACTTGTAATCCCAGCAGTTTGGGAGGCTGAGGCAGGCAGATCACAAGGTCAGGAGATCAAGGCCATCCTGGCTAACATGGTGAAACCCCGTCTCTACTAAAAATACAAAAAAAAAAAAATTAGCTGGGCGTGGTGGCGGGCGCCTGTAGTCCCAGCTACTCGGGAGGCTGGGGCAGGAGAATGGCGTGAACCCGGGAGGCAGAGCTTGCAGTGAGCGGAGATCGCACCACTGCACTCCAGCCTGGGCAACAGAGAGAGATTCCATCTCAAAAAAGAAGTCAGTCCACTCTTTTTAGAACACTTTGGACATAAGTTTGCTCTGTAAATGTGTATTCTTTTTCTTAAGGAGAACCCTCAAGTTTTAAAAGTTTCAGTACCCAAGGCGTACATCAGCTCCCAGCTCAGATTCCAACCTCTCATTGCCCACTCTTAAAGAGTTAAGCAGTGCTACCTTGAGGAATCAGAACAGTTCAAATGATTTCAGAGCCTACCTTCAGCCAGGTGGCTGAAAGTATTTTGGTTATCATCTGGACATACATTGACATTGCAACTGATAGAGAATAAAGAGTGATGAATTATTGCAGACCCATCCTTTCTATATTGTTATAATGAAAAGATTTAAAGTACTATACTGTCTAGACTAGAACATGGAGTCTTCTCAAATATTGGCAGATCTTGGAACTTTATGTGATTCAAATGTAAGGAATTACTGTCAGAAGGGATTGGGAGTTGGGGAAGGGGAAGAGGTGGTAGAAATTCAATGCAGTATTTATTAACTTCTTATAGAATAAGAATAATTTTGTTTAGTTATTTTAATTAGTTGTAATTTCCCACCAGATGCTTATTAAATTATTTTCTGTTTAAAATCCCAAGTTAAATTATTTTCTATTAAAATCTCACCAGGCATTGCTTATAGGAGATACACCTAGCACAGGGACCAGTGAACACCTGATTAATACAGTATTGCTTAAGAAAGGATGAAAGGAGGTAGAGTTTCAGAGTTAACACAGTAGTGAAGGTTACATCTCTAAGACTTTTAAACTTTTGTGAAGAAAATAATTGGGCCGGGCACAGCAGCTCACACCTGTAATCCCAGCCCTTTGGGAGACAGAGGCAGGTGGATCACCCGAGGTCAGGAGTTCAAGACTGGCCTGGCCAACATGGTGAAACCCTGTCTGTACTAAAAATACAAAAAATAGGTCAGGAGATCGAGACTATCCTGGCTAACATGGTGAAACCCCGTGTCTACTAAAAATACAAAAAAACTAGCCGGGCGTAGTAGCGGGCGCCTGTAGTCCCAGCTACTTGGGAGGCTGAGGCGGGAGAATGGCGTGAACCCGGGGGGCGGAGCTTGCAGTGAGCCGAGATCGCGCCACTGCACTCCAGCCTGGGAGACACAGTGAGACTCCGTCTCAAAAAAATAAAAAAATAAAAATAAATAAAAATAAAAAAATAAAAAAAAATAAAAATAAAAATACAAAAAATTAGCCGGGCGTGGTGGTGGCACCTATAATCCCAGCTATTCAAGAGGCTGAGGCAGGAGAATTGCTTGAACCCGGGAGGCGGAGGTTGCAATGAGCCAAGATAGGCCATTGCACTCTAGCCTGGGCAACAAGAGTGAAACTCCGTTTCAAAAAAAAAAGAAAGAAAGAAAAAGGACAATAATTGGCAAACATTCTACTCTCCACCCTAGAGGGAGATGGTTAAAGTTTAGGAATTAATTGTATCTGGGTGTCACTCTAAGAAAAAAATAGGAGTCAATATTAAAGGCTAATGTAATTAATTTATTCAAGTAGAACCTTCAGGCTGAAGAAGAAGGAAACTAAATGCTACTCAATATAATTATAGGGCTCAGAGAAAAAGAAGGTAGGGGTGTCTTGATAATTAAGAACATTACTTTCTCGAATTCTTTTTTCATCTGGTGCCCCCAATTCAGTGGATAGGTGTATTTTCTTTGACCTCCTCAGCATTCTAAAAATTGAACATTTCATATGTAAATGTAGATTTCTGAAGAGAGAGGGAGCAAAATGTAGCAATACTATCTGCATTCCTGCAAAACAGCATTTGTTGGGAGGCATGTAACAACTGTGCCCTTTGCAAAAGCATGCAAGCTCATTCTGCTTTGCCCTGATTCCCATCTCTCCCTATTAATAACACCAAGTCCATTTCACTCATTTACATTACCTGCTTGAAGTCTGAATGCCTCAATTATGATTCTTAGTTCGGAATGCCCTATTCCCCCCAAAGTAATGAATTTTCTTGGATATGTGTTTCACTTAAAAGTTACTTAATTACAGGGATCTGCTCAGCTGTATCACATACTGATGCAAATATTGAAAAAAAAAAAATCCAGCTGGGCCCAGTGGCTCATGCCTGTAATCCCAGCACTTTGGGAGGCCAAGGCAGGTAGATTGCTTGAGCTCAGGAGTTCGATACGAGCCTGGCAACATGGCGAGACCTCATCTCTACTAAAATTCAAAAATATTAGCTGGGCATAGTAGTGCATGCCTTTAATCCCAGCTACTCAGAGGTGTTGAGGCAGGAGGATCACTTGAGCTTGAAAAGTTGAGGCTGCAGTGAGCGCTGATCATGCCACTGCACTCCAGCCTTGGTGACAGAACAAGACTGTGTCTCAAAACAAAACAAAACAAAACAAAAAAATCCAACAAGGAGCTTCCTTCTTCATTAACAATGGCTCAGAGCTGTTACTCCTCACTTGTTCTATGTATGAGACTTGATATCCACCTGCTTCACTGACATCCTATCAAACCCTGGGGCTGCTATTTCTTTTCAAGCATCAGACTTGGGTATTTATGTTAAAGAAGGAGAGGGAATGGATTCAGGAGAGGTGGGGCGTTCTGTGTAGGTGGGTGGGAATTTAGGCAGATGACTAGATGATAGAGATGCTTGCCGGAGTGCCTGTACCTGAGGGGCATGAGATGCAAAGAAACGCTGGAGGGGACCTCTTTTGCAGGACCCAATTCTTAGGTGCCTTTTCTTTCAGTACTTAAGTACAACCTTTCGCCATCTATATTATATGTGTCTCCTGAAATTGCCCTAACCTTTTAGTAGGCAAGTTTGCACTTGGCTCTGTATCTAGTGTAGTAGCCTCAAGACTAAAATGATGAGTTAATAAAAGCAAAGCAGGCTTTTCTATTCTGTGAATCTCTGGCACCAGTGAAGAGTGGCAGTTCTGTCTATGTCTTGCTACATACCAACCACCTCCCAAACTTAAAGCCGTAAAATAACAACCATATTATTATGCTCGCAACTCTGCTAATTGGGCAGGGCCTCTGCAGGGATGCTCAAATGGCTGAGGGGTAGAGCAGCCGACCAAGTATGTCTCTCTCATGTGGTCTCAGGGCCGCTCCACATGGTCTTCTCATGTAGTCTTTCCAGGAAGGCGGCCTCAGGGAGGTCAGGGTGTATAGCAGCTGAGGACTCCAAGAGCGAGTGCAAAACTTTTTATACCCTCACCTTAGAAATTCTAAAATGCTACACTCCGTTGCTCAAGTAAGTCTGATGGAGTTAAGATCAGAGGAATTAAACAATGCCTCTCAATGAGAGAAGCGGCAAAAAAATTCGTGGACGTATTCGATCTACCACTATGGCCTTCTAAGCTTACTGAGTGCACTATAATGTAGGTTTCTGGCAGTTACTGGCATTACACATGGGTAATCCAGGGCAGAGAGTTGGGAAATAGGGGACTACAGGAGAACTCTGTTGGCGAACCCACCCGACCAAGACAGTAGGATGAAACCTTCGCATTACTCCTAAGAGGGAAAGAGTGCTACCATTAGAAAGGGAAATGGAGTCACGCAGAATCATTTCTGTGGAATTGTTGTCAACAGCTCACTTATTTTGCCATCACAACTAGTTTTTTGTTTGTTCGTTTGTTTGTTTGTTTTTTGAGACAGAGTCTCACTCTTATCGCTCAGGCTGGAGTGCAGTGGCACTATCTTGGCTCACAGCAACCTCCATCTCCCAGGTTCAAGCGATTCTTCTGCCTCAGCCTCCTGAATAGCTGAGATTACAGGCACCCGCCACCATGCCCGGCTAATTTTTGTACTTTTAGTAGAGATGGGGTTTTGCCATGTTGGCCAGGCTGGTCTCGAACTCCTGACCTCAGGTGATTCACCTGCCTTGGCCTCCCAAAGTGCTGGGATTACAGGCATGAGCCACTGTGCCCAGCCCACAGCTGATTATTTCAAATAATGATACAATGTTAAAGAAAACTAAAAAGATTTCAGAGCAGTCAAAGCAGTAGTACAAGTTCTAGATGGGAATGTGTATTACTTATTTGTAAGAGGATTGTTCGAGGTCTCATTTAGAGAGCTTATTCACTCTTACTTTACACACAATTAGAATAAATAAATAAATAAATACAGTTTTTGGTACATTAGTGGATAATATATTTGAAGTACCTTAGTAGATTGGTAGAGAGAGATGAGTAATACTGTCAGAGGTAAGTTCACTGACGGCAACAAGAAATTACTCAGCTGTTAAGCCTAAATAGCTTCCAAATCCCAGCATCTTTCCCCTCTTTTCCATACTCTATACCCTATCATACAAAACTCTAGGATCAGCTAGTCTTCCTGTATGGGCTCATCTTCATTCTCAATTCCAAGAACAATGGAAACTTAAATACTTAAAGAACTACTTCCTGAGGCTCAGCATTTAGTTATTTCTGGTGTGGATCTGACTTTGAAGTCTTGTCTCTGTTGTAATAACTGGGAATCCCCTTATCCCTGAGCCCCCGTCCCTCAATTCTCCTAACTGGGCTTCATCCTAGATTCCTGTTTTCAGGGTGTTATTTGATATCTGATGTCTTAATTCCTCCTAGATTGTGGTCCTTCCCATTCAGCGGTTAGCCACAGCACATGAATGAATCCCCTGTTTAGTCAGTAGAGCTGTTTCACTTGGTGAAGGACATTTCTAGTGCCAGCTTCCTGGAAACTACTAGAATAATAAGTGTCCCTAATCCAAGCCCCCTTTGTCAGTTTTTACTCACGTTAGGAATTCCTGACCCTTCATCATGAAACCCAGTGGCTGACTGTCCACGCCACAGCTGAAGAACTGAGGGAATGGCCAAGTGTTGACCCTACATTTGTCACCATCTTAACATCGGGTGTTGGCACTGTCCACTGGCTGAGCAGGTTGAATGCTGATGATGTAGATACTGTTCCTCGCCCTGTCTCCCCCATCCTGGTTGGCTAATGGCCATGCCTTCTTGATGCCCTAGATATGACCTCAGCATCCTTAAATTAAAAGAGCAGAAAAAAAAGAAGAATGGCCATTGAACAAACACAACATCAAAAGAAAGTGTGGGACTATTTTGTGAACAAGTAAACAACTCGAGAATAATGGTAATGGTAATGCACATTTATCAGGCACTCCTCTAAACCTTTTGCATGTATGAACTCATTTCATCCTCACAAAAGCTTGGTGAGGCAGTACAATTATTATTCTCATTTTGTGGATTAGGACAGCAGAGTACAAGTAATGAGTCTAACTACACTTACTAGAGTTGGGGTGGTGGTGGCTAAATTTTAAACCTGGCCATCTTGCCCCAGAATTCATACTCTTACCCAATTTTTTCTGAGGCCTCTATAGATGTTAGTGCATCCTAGCCCAGTATAATAACCCAAGCCTACAATGATGGTCCTGAGTCACCAAGAATATACAATTCTGTTCCAGAGGGCAGAAAGAAGTCTCTCAGAACCTAATGGGGGTGGTTGCGGGGAGCATCAGGAAGAATAGCTAAGGGATGCTGGGCTTCATAACTAGGTGATGGGTTGATCTGTGCAGCAAACCACCATGGCACACTTACACTTATGCAACAAACTTGCACATCCTACACATGTACCCCAAACATAGAATAAAAGCTGAAGAAAAATAAATTATTAAAAATAATGGCACTTTAAGGGGCCAGCCATTATCAACTGGAAAATTAACTTATATGGAGCACTCTAACAGTGTTGTTGCTGTCTTATGGCCATTCACTTTTGCATGAGGTTTACTGAATACCCGAGTCATACCACATCTTTAATTTAGACCTAAATTTTTATAAGCCATGGGTGCATACACTAATATATGAGGAGACTTGTTCATGGGAAAATGGAATTAAAAGTTCGTGGAAAATGGAATTAAAAGATAAAAACAAAAACATAGACTATTTCTCAACATGGGCTTAATCAAGTTCAAGACACCTTTGTAAACAATACTAGCCATTTAGTCCATCCCTAAAGAACTGAGGGTCTTGGGAATTTAACCATTTCAGTGCAGTCTTTTTTACATTACTAAAAAAAAAGGTGCCCTCTAAAGATTTTCTAAGATGAAGGGGAAAAAAAAAACAAGTCAGAAGGAGCCAAATCAATACCATAAGTTTATGTCGGTAATGTCTGATGATTTGCTATGTAAACTCTAACAAAATTGCCCTCATTTGATGAGGGGAACAAGCAGGGGTATTGTTGTGGTGGACAAGGGCTCTTTGGTGAAGCTTTCCTGGGTGTTTTCTGCTAAATCTTTAGCTAACTTTCTCAAAACAATCTCATCATAAGCAGATGTTTTCATCCATTGGCCCTCCAGAAAGTCAACAAGTCAAATAACTTAAGCATCCCAAAAAACCCTTGGAATGACGTTTGCTCTTGACCAGGCTATTTCTACTTTGACTGGACCACTTCCACCTCTTGGTAGCCTTGTGTTGATTGTGCTTTGTCTTCAGGATCATCCTGGTAAAGCCATATTTCATCACTTGTTCCAATTCTTCAAAGAAATGCTTCAGGGTATACATATATATGTTTGTCTGCCAAGGTAAAAGAATGCTTCAGGATCTTGATCCCGCTTGTTTAATATTTCCATTGAAAGTTCTTTCTGCAGCTGATTTGGGCACAATGCTTTTGGCACTCATTGAGTGGAAAGTTTGCTCAAGTTTAATTTTTCAGTCAGAATTGTGTGAGCTGAAGCAATAGAGATGTCTATGGGGTTGGTTATTGTTTCTGCTGTTAATCGTCAGTCCTCTTCAATTAGGGAACAAATGATTAATCCTTCTTCATGAAATGATGTGATGGTCTGTTGCTGTGGGCTTCATCTTCAATGTCTTCTCTGTTTTTTTTTTTTTTTTTTTGAGACAGACTCTTGCTCTGTCACCCAGGCTGGAGTGCAATGGCATGATCTTGGCTCACTGCAACTTTTGCCTGCTGGGTTCAAGCAATTCTCCTGCTTCAGCCTCCAGAGTAGCTGGGACTACAGGTGCATACCACCATGCCTGGCTAATTTTTGTTTTATAGTAGAGATGGGATTTCACCATGTGCGCCAGGCTGGTTTTGAACTCCTGACTTCAGGTGATCTGCCTGCCTTGACCTCCCAAAGTGCTGTGATTACAAGCATGAGCTACCACGTCCAGCCAGTTTTTTTTATTATTTGCATTTTCCATGAATTTTTTGCAGACCTCCATTCTATTTCTGGATTATGCCAGCAACAGTTTTATGTATGGCTTAGCACATTTTGATGCTATGTAATTTTTGTAGCCTTTTAAAGTTTTTGATCAAGAATAAGCAAAGTGGTATACATTAGATCCACATTTATGGCCTCAAACTGAAAATGAATTATCAACATTTTCCCCCTGTAACACATCCGTAGAATTAACATGATAATTTTTCGGAAAGGTTGGCCAGGTGATTAAAATAAACTTTGGTTTGTTTTACTATATTTTTCAAAAAAAGGAATTTCAATTACCTCAAAATTAAGGCACAGTTAGTTTGTCACAGGTCACAACTTAATTGCCTCAATCTGGAGTTTAGAGCCAAATTATCTCATTAGCATTGAGAGCCTTTAGGCCACTGAAAGTCTAACTAAACAAAACATAGTGTCATAAATTTTTGTCTGAGAAAGGGCAGTTAGGGGTATTAAAAACACATACAAATAGAAAAGAAACCATCCAGGACATTTAACCATTTTTTCTTAAGAAATTCCCAAGATTGGCAATGGTTGATGGTGTCACGGAAGAATTATTGTGAGACCTTTTAATAAATATTTGGGCTCTATGTCAGCTGATTAAATCAGAATCTCAGGGTGTAGGCCCTGGACATTGTATATTTAAATTTTCCCTAGTGAATTCTGATGTGCAAAAAGCTGGAAAACACCAATCTAAGCCAGGGGCCATCAAACTATGACTGATGACCTGGCCACTATGTAAATAAAGTTTTATTGAAACAGCCACATCCATTCATATTGTATTATCTATGGCTACTTTTGGACTACAAGGGCAGGTTTGAGTAGCTGTGACAGAAACCAGGTAGCCCTAAAAACCTATGATACTATCTGACCATTTAAGAAAAAGTTTGTCGACCAGGCGCAGTGGCTCACACTTGTTATCCCAACACTTTGGGAGGCCGGTGGATCACCTGAGGCTGGGAGTTCGAGACCAGCCTGACCAACATGGAAAAAACCCCCGTCTCTAACTAAACATACAAAATTAGCCGGGCGTAGTGGCACATGCCTGTAATCCCAGCTACTCAGGAAGCTGAGGCAGGAGAATCACTTGAACCCAGGAGGTAGAGGTTGCAGTGAGTCAAGATCGCACCATTGCACTCCAGCCTGGGCAACAAGAGTGAAACTCTGTCTCCAAAAAAAAAAAAAAAAACCAACAAAAGAAAAGAAAAAGAAAAAGTTTGTCAACCTCTGCCATAGGCTAATGTATTGATAATACTGCATTTGGGTGGTAGTATTCAGATGTGTTAAATTTGCTCAAAAGAACGGAGGAAAGAATTATGTGAAGAATTGAAGAATTAGATGTTTTCCTTCCTTAGTTATTCTTCCAGAAAGTTGAACACACTATCTCTGCTTATATCTCATTGGTTGAAACTGAGTCACACAGCCCTATCTAGCAGCCAGCCAGACTAGGAAAAGTAGTCTTTATTCTAATGGCCATGTGCCCAGTTAAAATTCAAAGATCTATTATTATACTAAGGGAAAAGGAGAACACAAATATTGGGTGACTAAAAGAAGTCTCTTTCACATTGGTCTGTTTCATATTTAAATACCACACCCAAAGTGCTGCAACAGGAACAGGAAAAAACATGCCCTGAATGGAAAAACAACTAACGAACAGGTTAAGACTCCATTTGCTGTTATCTCTTGTGTTAAAATGTTTGATCCCTCAACTTTTTGGGGAGATATGCTCAGTGGTTAGCCTCTGATGCAGCACAGAAAACATTTTTCAGTGAGAAATCTCTCTATATCAGGTGTGTTTGATCCAGATATCCAGAACTAATTGAACAGAGTCACCGAACGTTTGCTGCCATATTGCTCCCTGGGATGAACATGTCATTTACTATGTACAAGGTAGACAGTTGAGAGCAAAAGGGGTGCTGTTAATAGTTATACTTGGACAACAGGTAAAATCTGGGAAGCTGAGATAATATTCATTCCAGTTTTGACCTACTATTTGAATGAGCATCTTAAAATATAGGATAAAAAGAAAGAGAAAAAACAAACCTCAGTGTGGAAGGCTGACCTTTGTGCCAGACAGATGTTATTACTTTAGTTGAAAAGCAGCAAGTAACATCATTCCTCACGATGATGAAATACACTTTCATTACTTTAAATTTTAAAAGAGTATATTTTATCATCAAAAAACTTATCTTTAAGTTTTCCTAAAATTGGTGGTCTTTGTGAAGCCAAACATCACTTCTTGGTATGTGCACATCCCACTAACACTCTCTAGTGGTTACCCCACTTTTCCTTTCTATGTCGTCATTTTCTACATAATACAGGGAAGTAATGTAAGACAGGATATGATTGGGCTCCTCAGTCGGTCCTGCTTTTATTGAAACGGCTGTGGTTTGACCAGAAAACCTGGCTTCTCAGGGCAGTCAGTGCCCCACATACTTAGCTGTACATATTATGCACTTACCTTTTTCATCCTTTCAGTCATGTCGTATTCCCATGCACTGTGGGTCTACCTGAATTCTGTGCTCATGGGGCATCATGTATGCTAAATGTGAATGGGACAGCAAGAAACAGCAGACACATAGTCTGTAGTCTTTTATGACCATTTCCTTTTCCTTATAATAATGCTTTTGAGATTCACACATAGTTTAACATCAATAGTTCATTCCTTTTTATTGATGAGTGGAATTCCATTGTATGAATATGCCACAGTTTGTTTAATCCATTCGAGAGTTGAGCATTTACCTTGTTTCCAGTTGTTAACTATTATAAATAGCTACTATGAATATTTGAATATGAGTATTTGCAGACATGTTTTCCTTTTCTTGGTTAATTAACTAGCAGTGAAATGGTTGAGTCATTTGGTAGGTGTATTTTTAACTTTTAAATAAACCTCCAAGTGGTTTTCCAAAGTGTTGTGCTAGTTCACATTTCCACCTGAGGTGTTTGAGGGTTAATAATTATTCCATGTCCTCACCTACACATGGTATTTTCAGTTATTAATTTCTAGTGACTAGTGATATTCACTGTAGTTTTAATTTACATTTCTCTGATATTGAGTTGAATTGTTTCTTAATGCCTTTCAGTACTTTCAGAGTTTCTATCTTCCTTCCCTGACAGACTGTCAACCCCATGACAGCAGAGACTGTGTATTTCTTTTATCTTTTTTCTTTTTTTCTTTTTTTTTGTTTTTTTGTTTTTTTGTTTTTTTTTTAATTTATTTATTATTATTATACTTTAAGTTGTAGGGTACATGTGCATAACGTGCAGGTTTGTTACATATGTATACTTGTGCCATGTTGGTCTACTGCACCCATCAACTCGTCATTTACATCAGGTATAACTCCCAATGCAATCCCTCCCCCCTCCCCCCTCCCCATGATAGGCCCCGGTGTGTGATGTTCCCCTTCCTGAGTCCAAGTGATCTCATTGTTCAGTTCCCACCTATGAGTGAGAACATGCGGTGTTTGGTTTTCTGTTCTTGTGATAGTTTGCTAAGAATGATGGTTTCCAGCTGCATCCATGTCCCTACAAAGGACGCAAACTCATCCTTTTTTATGGCTGCATAGTATTCCATGGTGTATATGTGCCACATTTTCTTAATCCAATCTGTCACTGATGGACATTTGGGTTGATTCCAAGTCTTTGCTATTGTGAATAGTGCTGCAATAAACATACGTGTGCATGTGTCTTTATAGCAGCATAATTTATAATCCTTTGGGTATATCCCCAGTAATGGGATGGCTGGGTCATATGGTACATCTAGTTCTAGATCCTTGAGGAATCGCCATACTGTTTTCCATAATGGTTGAACTAGTTTACAATCCCACCAACAGTGTAAAAGTGTTCCTATTTCTCCACATCCTCTCCAGCACCTGTTGTTTCCTGACTTTTGAATGATCGCCATTCTAACTGGTGTGAGATGGTATCTCATTGTGGTTTTGATTTGCATTTCTCTGATGGCCAGTGATGATGAGCATTTTTTCATATGTCTGTTGGCTGTATGAATGTCTTCTTTTGAGAAATGTCTGTTCATATCCTTTGCCCACTTTTTGATGGGGTTGTTTGTTTTTTTCTTGTAAATTTGTTTGAGTTCTTTGTAGGTTCTGGATATTAGCCCTTTGTCAGATGAGTAGATTGCAAAAATTTTCTCCCATTCTGTAGGTTGCCTGTTCACTCTGATGGTAGTTTCTTTTGCTGTGCAGAAGCTCTTTAGTTTAATTAGATCCCATTTGTCAATTTTAGCTTTTGCTGCCGTTGCTTTTGGTGTTTTAGACATGAAGTCTTTGCCCATGCCTATGTCCTGAATGGTACTACCTAGGTTTTCCTCTAGGATTTTTATGGTATTAGGTCTAACATTTAAGTCTCTAATCCATCTTGAATTAATTTTCGTATAAGGAGTAAGGAAAGGATCCAGTTTCAGCTTTCTACTTATGGCTAGCCAATTTTCCCAGCACCATTTATTAAATAGGGAATCCTTTCCCCATTTCTTGTTTTTCTCAGGTTTGTCAAAGATCAGATGGCTGTAGATGTGTGGTATTATTTCTGAGGACTCTGTTCTGTTCCATTGGTCTATATCTCTGTTTTGGTACCAGTACCATGCTGTTTTGGTTACTGTAGCCTTGTAGTATAGTTTGAAGTCAGGTAGCGTGATGCCTCCAGCTTTGTTCTTTTGACTTAGGATTGTCTTGGAGATGCGGGCTCTTTTTTGGTTCCATATGAACTTTAAAGCAGTTTTTTCCAATTCTGTGAAGAAACTCATTGGTAGCTTGATGGGGATGGCATTGAATCTATAAATTACCTTGGGCAGTATGGCCATTTTCACGATATTGATTCTTCCTATCCATGAGCATGGTATGTTCTTCCATTTGTTTGTGTCCTCTTTTATTTCACTGAGCAGTGGTTTGTAGTTCTCCTTGAAGAGGTCCTTTACATCCCTTGTAAGTTGGATTCCTAGGTATTTTATTCTCTTTGAAGCAATTGTGAATGGAAGTTCATTCATGATTTGGCTCTGTGTTTGTCTGTTATTGGTGTATAAGAATGCTTGTGATTTTTGCACATTAATTTTGTATCCTGAGACTTTGCTGAAGTTGCTTATCAGCTTAAGGAGATTTTGGGCTGAGACAATGGGGTTTTCTAAATATACAATCATGTCTTTATTCATTAAAAATGTTTTAATGGGATATTTTAAAGATAAGTAAAACTAGCGAGTAACAAACCTTCATGTACTCACCACTCATGTGTAAGAATCATCAAAACAAGCCCCTCATGTTTCATCCATTAACACCTTTCAAATTCACCCCTGCCCTATCCACCCACACGCTGAATTATTTTAAAGAAAATCTGGATGATATCTTTCTTGTATATCTCTAGTGTTTAGAACAATACCCCAAAAGAGGGAGACACTCAGTATTTATTGAATGACTAAATATTCTATTTATGTTCACCCAACTTTATCTTATGCTCTTATCTTAAAGACAGACCATTACTTTGAGGCAGCTAATTAATTGCATTGAGCTTTTTCAGTAAATTTAAAGACAAATGTCATAAGATTCTTTCCAAAACTACCAAATTGGCATCTGGTCTCTGACTGTTGTCAGAGGGATGCTAAAAGCTGAGAAATAATAAAGTTTTGTTTGAGCTGATCAACAGCTTGATTACTTGCCAAGATTTTTTGGTTGTGAAGCAGTGTCTTTGGATAAATCAGCCATGAAAACAAGCTTCAGCTATGGCGGATTTCTAGCCCGTAGAAGCTGTTTATGAAACTCTGTGTTAGGCTGAATACTGAATAGTTCATCACACCAATAATGGGGCTAGAACAAAATTGCTTGACTCTGGTTCGATGCTACTTTAATACACTAAGTTGTAAAACCGGCTGTCAGCATGGAATAAACAATCAGAGTAGCCTGCAGCAGAAAACCATTCATAGCTTGATGATTGGGCTAAAGTAAAGCAGATGTAAGTCACGTTTCTGGAGGTCAGGTTTTTTTCTGAGGCATAATTCACAATGTAAAAATTCTCTAAGAAACCTGCTCTTCTGCTGGTTAAGAGGTAAATAAGACTGCCTGAGATGTCAGACAGATAAATATATCTTTCATATTGCTCTGGTGTGCTCCTACAATTAACCCTGGAACAAAATACTTCTGAATCTTCTAGAAAGTTTTGAAAACAAAATGCCTGAAAGGAAGGACATGCTTTCAAAAAACATAAATTATGTGTGGTAGCCACAGCTTTGTTTTCCCAGAGAATAGCAATTGGATCACTCCAAAAGCTTAATCATCAGGTTATATTGCTTCGTGACTTCCAGTTTGTTTCTGTTTTCTCGTGTCTAAGGTGAAGCAGCCAAGGTAAGGTGTGCGCATCAGTTGACACAATCCTTTTACATAGTTGGCTTTTCATGCCATGGGCTGTGAAATATGTGACACAAAAATATCACATTTTTAAAGTGGCAGTGTAACAATTTCTGTTAATCCTTATGTTGTGCTTAGATGCCAATAGCTCCATGAAGGCTACAGTTTAAAATAGCAATTATTTTAAAGTATGTCTCTTTTGTACGCCACTAGGAAATTGGATTATGTTTTCTGAGCCTCCCAGGAGCATTAGCCAAAGCATATCTAAAGCTTTTCCAGTATTATAAATCATCTTTGTAGGCTCACAGATATTTTATAATGAAGGTTGGGATTTCCCTAATCTTTTTAATGTGAAATTCATGTTTCTTTTTCTCCATTAATCCCTATCCCATTTCTGTGACTCCACTCACACATTAAATTTATCTAGGCTATCAGCCAAAGTGAAGTGCTTGTTTACCTTCTTCCTAAAGCCAGTCTCTTCATCCAGATTACCCACGGTAGATTAGAACTCTATTTTGACCTTGCCGCAAGGAAACAGGTAACTCAGTTATTGTGGATGATGGGTAGGTGATAGGTTTATAAATGATCCACTTGTTTTGTTGGTATTAACTTTTAAAAAGTAGCTTTTCTTTTAAGAAACGTGTGTTAAGAGTTGTGAGAAAAATAAGGGCACTGGCTCAGCCCTGTAATCCCAGCACTTTGGGAGGCTGAGGTGGGCGGATCACCTGAGGTCAGGAGTCCGAGACCAACCTGGCCAATATGGTAAAACTCCGTCTCTACTAAAAATACAAAGTTAGCTGGGCATGGTGGCACACACTTGTAATCCAAGCTATTCGGGAGGCTGAGGCAGGAGAGTCACTTGAATCCGGGAGGCGGAGGTTGCAGTGTACCATTGCAATCCAGCCTGGACAAAAAGAGCGAAACTCCTCCATCTCAAAAAGAAAAAAAAAAGGAAAAGAAAAAAAGAGTTGCGAGAAAAATAAGGTAAGACTTGTTTATATACTCAAAATGAATCAGAGTGTTAGGACACATTTAAAAAACTGGTTATCATGGGGAATTTGTAGTTTTCATTGTTGGATATATGCTTATACAATTATATAATATCTTCAAAAACATGTCAATATATTTCAATTCTGAGTTCTATTTGACTTTGTGGAAACTCTCCCTTAACTTCATCCCAAAGTAAAAACAAAAAATAAGCAAATAAATAAATAAACTAAAACCACTCTAAAAAGAGCCTCAGCTGAATTGTCAATACCATGTTTGAGGGGGAGAAATGTCATTAGGACTAGAATTCATTTAAAAGTGATTTTTAGTACAAAATTAGAAAAATAATTGTTATTCAAGAAGTTTGCTTTAATTTAGTAAGAGAATAAGTAGACACCATTTCAATAAATGTAATTTAGGTTTTTAGTTACGTATTATTTGGTACAGATATAGCTCTGCATTGCATAAAAATAATCAAATTTCCTATCAGTTAATGTGGTGATTTTCTTCTGTGTTCTTTTGGCTATACATAATAGAATACCCAATTTAAAAAGCTTAACAAAAGTAAGTGGCAAAGTGCTTTCAGGATTGGTTTGACAGCTTAGTAATATTATGAAGGATTCATATCTTTCTGTATTTCAGCTCTCCATCCTCAGAATATTGTCTTGGACCTCAGGTTTATTTAAACCTCTTGAATGTAAGAGTGTAGCTGTAGTTTAGGTATCACATGTAGAGATAACATCATCTGTCATAAAAGATGGACAGTTTCTTCCCATATTATCTTTTTAATAGGAAGGAAAACTTTTCTCAGAAGCTCCCTGGCAGACTTTCCTTTGGGTCTCTTCTACAGGAGTGGTTCACAAGCCCATAACCTAGCTGCAAAGAAATTTAAAGAAAATGATGTATGACATTTTAAGATTCTGTCATTGAATGACATCTTGGCCAGGAAGGAAGAAGTGGGAAGAAGGAATATGACAGTTGGAAAGAAAACAGTTGTCTATCAATAATTTATACCACATTTTATTACTCTTTTGGTAAAACAAAGTTAATAATAATTAAGTGTAATTTATTTAAAGTAAACTTTTGCTTTTGTGAAGGAATTTGTATCAATAAATTACAGATACTTTTTATGGGAGATTCATAGATTAATTCTAACTAAACCTCTTTACTTTCTGTCATATAAATTTTAGAAGTCTTTTTAAAAACATTCTTAGACAAAGAAAAGAAATCTTACTGTGACATTACAGTTCCAAGTCATAAGAAACAATAAGATGTGATGAATTGAGAAACCAAATCACGCTCTTTCAATGGAATGTGGCAAAGACCAACTGACTAGTGAAATGACTCAGAAACAAGGCCCTGAGCATAGACAAAGACAATGGAAACCAATCAGATTAAACGGGTGTCAATGCTATAATTAGATTCTGTAGCAGATGTAGAACTGAAAACACCAGGGCACCTGTTTTGTTCAAACTGAAGCTAGATTTTATAGACACTGAGAGGCAGAGGGCAACAGCAAATCATCACTCTTCATTTGTCTTGATTCACTTGGGAGGCAACTGGAGTTTCCAAGAGTGGGGTTCCATTCAGAAAAAAGTAGCAGTGATAAAGACACAATAAAAACAACAACAAACAAAAATTTTACCTTATTTTGAATGTTCCTATTCTGAAATATTCTGAAAGCGTATTTCTCTTTTCCCAGGTTGTTAGTTTTATCTAGAAAGAATACAGGCCTTCTTTTCAAAACAGACTTTGCAAAATATTAACTGAAGCGCACTGCATCAACAGGGATTTATTAATTCTCACGATGATTCGTTTATTGTTTCCCTCTTTTGACAGAAAACAACTGAGAGCTGGGTTGTGTAGTAAGATGGCTTGCGTAGTAAGTCCCTAACTAAAGGAGCAGAACCTAAGGCCTCTTATATTTTTACCAAAGACAAAGGAGAACTTCAAAGTTTATACTAAGTACCAAAATGAAAATAATTCTGACTGCATTTAATTGGGGATTAACAGAGAATGCAGAAATTATAACACATTATTAAGGAGTTATTCCACCCTCTGAAAGATAACATGCTTTTCTTACAAGAACAAGCATAGTACATTGAAATTTACTTAAAAAAAAGTAAGACAACTCATCCTAATAAAAAGAGGAATGCTATTTTATTCATCTGTTAATTTTTCAGAATAAAGGCTTTTATATTCTTCATTATTCTAAAAGTCAAAATCTCCATTTCAATAGAGCGTTTTTAAGAGGAGGTGGAGGGAGGTTCTAATGAATATTTATGCTGAAATACACCCAGATTTACTTGGTGATGGGACATAGAGCCTTTTAATGTGCTTTTAAAAATGTATATGAGGCTGAGTGCAGTGGCTCATGCCTATAATCCCAGCACTTTGGGAGGCCGAGGCGGGCAGATCATGAGGTCAGGAGTTTGAGACCACCAGCCTGGTTAGCATAGTGAAGCCTTGTCTCTACTAAAAATACAAAAAATTAGCCAAGCGTCGTGGCAGGTGCCTGTAGTCCCAGCTACTTAGGAGGCTGAGGTAGGAGAATTGCTTGAACCTGGAGGCAGAGGTTGCAGTGAGCCGAGATTGTGCCACTGCACTCCAGCCTGTGAGACAGGGCGAGACTCCATCTCAAAAAAAAAAAAAAAAATTATATGGAGCCCAATGTGAAAAACAAGACTGGCATGACAATCAAATTGCTAAAGTTCAATGTACCCCAGCAAGACACTTCAAGGGTCTTAAAATCATTATTTTCCACAGGAACAAATGGCTTTTCCTCCAAAACACAACACAACAAAATCAATGAGGTTGCATTAGTAGTCATCTCATTGCAGCCTAATTGAGCTGAAGGTGTTAGGTTTAAGCCTATGAGGTAGTTGAGTCAGCAGCAGCCATTAAATTTATGCCTAGTGTTCCATTATTGGAACACTAAGCATGTGGTAGTTGTTTATATCCTGCTCAAGGTCATCGCCAAGGTCTGATTGCAAAAATTCAAAAAATTGCAACCTCAGGCATAAATGAGTTAAGAATCTATTATCTGATTATCTGTTCTGTCAGTAAGTCAGCAAATTAAACATCTAATGTATCCTGTGATCGATATTAGGGATATAGCAGTGAACAAATCATAGGTTTAGCCCTCAACTTCCAGTCTTCTTTCTCTCTTTTGTATTTTTCTTTAGGGTTCAGTGGAGAATTCTGAAACCTGTTTTTTGAGAGATTCTCCAATGATGTTATTGAACCCAGAAAAAGATAAACACCCATGGAGACTATATCTATATACACACACACACACACACACACACACGCACACACCCTTTATATTTATATATATTTATATATATACACCCTTCGGGTTTCAGATTAAGCATAACTTCATACACAAAACCTTTCTAGACCCCTAAAAACACTCACCTTAATCAAATTAAGTCATACTGTCATGGATTTTAATATTATTTTAGCATGTATTTCTTTTTAATTGTTGAGCTGATTTTTGTATCAACTTTGAGACACTGGTCTACTTTTTATTCTTTTGCTTGTGGATATCCACGTTTTCCCCACACCATTTATTGAAGAGATCATCTTTTCCTCATTGTGTGTTCTTGGCACTTCTGTTGAAAATTGATAGACCGCATACATGTGGGTTCATTTCTGGGCTCTTTATTGTGTTTCATTGGTTGACGTGTCTGTTTTTATTCTCTGTACCATGCTCTTTTGATTACTATAGTTTTGTAGTATATTTTAAAATCAGGTAGTGTGATAACCTCCAGCTTTTTTCTTTTTTGCTCAATATTGTCTAGGCTATTTGGGGTCTTTTGTGGTTCCATATGGATTTTAAGATTGTTTTTCTATTTCTGTAAAAAATGACCAGAATTTTTATAGAAATTGAATCTTTAAGTTACTTTCAGTGGTATGGACTTTAACAATATTAATCCTCCTAATCTATAAATATGGAATTTCTTTCTATTTTCTTCTTTAACTTCTTTCATCAGTGTTATATCTTTTCAGTATACATGTTTCTTTACCCTATTGGTTAAGTTTATTCCTAAGTATTTTAGGTTTTTCAAAGACTCAAAACTATAAAACTGTTACAAGAAAACATAGGGGAGAAAGCTTCACAACATTGGCCTGGGCAATGACTTTTAAAGTTTAACCCCAAAAGCATAGGAAACAAAAGCAAAAATAGACAAATAAGGTTGCATCAAAGTACAAGCTTCTGCACAGCAGTGGAAATAATTAATAGAGTGAAGAGACAATCTACTGATTGGGAGAAAATATTTGAAAACCATATATTGGGTAAGGGGTCAATATACAAAATATATAAAGAATTCAAACAACTCAATAGCAAGAAAACAAGAAACCTGATTTAAATATGGGCAAAGAACCTGAATAGACATTCCTTAAAAAGAAGACATACAAATGGCCAGCAGGTATATGAAACAATGCTCAGCATCATTAATCATTAGGAAAATACAAATTAAAACCACAATGAGCTATCACTTTATACCTGTTAAGGCAGCTAGTATCAAAAACATAAAAGATAAGGTTTGGCAAGGATGTGGAGAAAAGGGAACTCTTCTACACTGTTGGTGGGAATGTAAATTAGTACAACTATTCTGGAAAATTGCATGGAGGTTCCTCAAAAAACTAAAAATAGAATTATCATATGATCCAGCAATCCCACTTCGAGGTCAATATCCAAAGGATTTGAAATCAGTATGTCAAAGAGATAGCTGCCTTCCCACGTTCATTGCAGCACAGTAGTCAAGACATGGAATCAACCAAGTGTCCATCAGCAGATGAATGGATAAAGAAAATATTGTGTGTGTGTGTGTGTGTGTGTGTATATATATATATATATATATATGCAATGAAATATTACTTAGCCTTAAAACAGAAGGAAATTCTGTCATATGTGACAATATGGATGAACCTGGAGGACATTATGGTAAGTGAAAAAAGTCAGGCATAGAAAGACAAATACCACAAGATCTGACTTATATATGGAATCTAAAAAGGTCAAACTCATAGAAGTAGAGAGTAGAATAGTGGTTACCAGAGGCTGGGAGTAGGGGTGGGGAGCAATGGAGAGATGCTGGTCAAAAAGTACAGTTTCACTTAGGAAGAATACATTTTTGAGGTCTATTGCATAGCATGGTGACTATGACTAATAATAATATATCATATTTCAAGATTGCTAAGAGTAAATTTCAAATATTTTTGCCAGAAAAAATAAGTATGTGAGGTAATAAATATGTCAATTATATTGATTTAATCATTTCACATTTTGTACATATATCAAAATAACCCACTGTATTCCACAAATATATACAATTAAGACTTATCAATGAAACAAAAATAAATGAAAAAATATATTTTCTTCCTTTTACTTACACCAGAGGAAACTCATGACTGGGAAATTAATAGTTTTAAATATGCCTCTAGTGGTCCATACTAAACTCTCTGAATGATCTTAAAAGTCATGTTAATTACTATCAATTTAGATCCCATTGTTTTTATATTGCAGGCAGTGAAGTGACCAGATACAAATAGACCAGAAGCTCTGCTGGATTCTTATTTCTTAGAATGTAACTTCTTGCCTCAAGTCCTTTACATAAGGGCATGGGCACACAGAGAAGTATTTCTCTGCCCTGTGAAAAACTATAATGCAGTCACAATGATAACAAGTAGTTATTGTCATCTAACAAATAGATACTGTTATGTGCCAAGTGGTATTCTAGGCACTGAGAATACTGTAGTCAGTAAGACAGGGAAGCTCTCTGCTGCTTGGAACTTCAATTCTAGAGTATAGGTGGAATCAGAGAATAAACAAGTAAACAAGGCGACAAGTAAGGTTCTTTCAGAGAATGAAAAGTATTGTCAGGAAAAGAGAAAAGGGTAAAACTGTAACTGGCAAAAGGATCCAGCTGCCTGCAGCTTGTGGAAAGAAGTCAAAATAATAATGAAGTATCATAATAAAGAGTGATATTTCTTTATTATTCGTGCTAGCAATGGGAAGAGTAGAAAGGAATTCCACTCTTCAACTTGTGGAGGGAACACAGGTTTTTAAAGAAAGGGTTTGGAATGCAGAAGAGGTAAGGAGGGAGCTAGGAGGTACCAGGTGGCCTGACTTGCTCCCGTGGGTCACCTTGAATTATTGTCCCATTTGGTAAAGGAGCTGGCGCCATCGTGGGTCCTGTCAGGTCATAATCGGTCAATTCTGTAGTCACTCTTCAGTCGGGAATGACTTCTGGCCTTGAGGTAATCTTTTGTTGGAGAGAGAATTCTGGAGGTGTCTCGTCCCTATCAGGATCTGACCCCTGATACTTCTATGGAAATATGTGACCAGATAAGAGAGCATGGTGTGTGGTTAACAAGCATCTAGATAAACAAACGTGCACAAGGCATGGGAGTATAGTATGGAAAAGGAAAGGGAGTTGAGGTTCACAGCACATTCCAAGGCTGTATTTTGAGATGAAAGGTAACACATATGCTGTTTGTCTTAAAGTTACATCTTTAGATTGGGAGGGGGAAGAGAAAAGGGAAAAGAAAAAAAAAAGTCTAAAATGCAGTCTGAGGCTAAGCTGCTATACTTTTCAGTTACAAAATGGGGTAGAGTCACCAGATTTAGAGATGGAGGAGTTTCAATGGTCAGAAAAGGCCTCTTAATGGTATCAGACATTTAGCATCAGGGTTGGGAGAAACTCAGAGATGGAGGCAACCGTGACCAACTGTGGAGTCTGTGTTTCATTTGAAACAAGCAGTGCCATTAGATTCCTGCAGACTATTTTCACTTGGCACTGGGGAGAGACAGGCAATGTTGCCAGATCTGACCTTTAAAGAGAAACCCAAATTTAGATTTCAAAAAGAAATTGCCTTTTTATATGTTGGTACCTACGATATAGGACGTTTGCCAACCAACACTATATCACTGGGAACGAAATACAAGGGAGGTCTAGATCAGGGTGGAGGGACACCAGTGCCTTGAACCTCTGCTCTAGAACTTCCTTCTGGTCTAGATTATTTAAGGCTAATCTAATAAAATAATGTGGCCTAAGATATTAATGCAGATTATAGCTTAATGTATGTAACTCCCAGAGACGGTAACTGACAAATTAACCAGGACTTTCCACCAATTGTGAACAACCAGGCATGCTGGAAGGAGAGACTGCTAAGAGTGGTCTGGCTCACACTGCCTTTGGATCACAACTAGGGACCTCGGCATATTTTTTCCCTTGTAATGTTCCTCCTATGAGTAGACAAGTAAAAACAATGGGAACTAAACTGATGGCAATGAGCATGATAATTTAAATTATTCAGATATTTTATTATGGGCCACTATAGGTATATTTCCAAATGTATTAATTTCCCAGTCATAGTCTTTCCACTGGTTTAAATGAAAATAAGTGGAAAGAAAGAAAATGAAAACTGGATACATAGGTTCTTTGATTAAATAAGGGAATTATATGTAGATATTATCATTAATGTTTCATAAAATTAAAGCACATCCCCTGTGACAAGAAGCAAATGATATTTAGAACTAGCATTTTCAGTTATTCTCCTTTTTTAGGTTTACTTGGAATCATTTCCCGTTGCCTCTTTATCTGTCTAACTCCTTCTTCACATCTCAGCATAAATGTCAGAACTTGGCTATGATTCATGCAAAAATTATGCCACATAGTGTTAATGCCACACCATTTCTAACTAGAGCCTTTATTTTACCAGCCATGAAGCATAAAGAATATAAGTAATTCTCGATTTGTTTTTTAATGAAAAAAATTAGCAGTCTCCCATGTATTCATATAATTAGGTTCAGATTTTTTCCATCATGTATTTTATATAATCAGATGATGATTTCTTAGACACTTGACCAAGTTTTATCCTTCTTTTAATTCTGAAACATATCAGATCCATAAAAACTGATGAAAATAAATTAGATTTTACAACATACTAAATGAGGGACTGTTTAAGAATTACTTAAATTAATTTTTGGAAAACAAATTATTTACATTAAAAATATATTTAAAAACTAAAATAACTGCACTATTTAGGTTTTATAACTTACCAAAAAAAAAAAAAAAAAAAGTAGAAGAGAAGAGTGTTAAACCTTTTAAAGGAAATCTTTCTTTACTGGGAAATCTACTCAGGAAGGACAGATGACATTGGGAAAGGGTAATGGGATCGTCTGTAATTCTGATGACAGCAATAAGGGTGGTGATGGGGATAGGGATGAAAATCCTTCATGTGGTTAGGAAGCTAAGATAGGAACCAACTCATTTTGAATTAAAAATTAGAACCGGCCGGGCACGGTGGCTAATGCCTGTAGTCCCAGCACTTTGGAAGGCCGAGGTGGGCAGATCAGGAGGTCAGGAGATCGAGACCATCCTAAAAATACAAAAAAATTAGCCAGGCGTGGTAGCAGGCGCCTGTAGTCCCAGCCACTTGGGAGACTGAGGCAGGAGAATGGCGTGAACCCAGGAGGCGGAGTTTGCGGTGTGCCGAGACTGCGCCACTGCACTCCAGCCTGGGCAACAGAGCGAGAGTCCCTCTCAAAAAAATAAATAAATAAAAATAAAAATTAGAACCATCTACTATGAGACTTAAAACAGGAAAATCACACCAACTCAATGGCATTAATTGCTTTTAGTATCTTTATTCTAGTTCATGGTCTTTCTTTCACTTTCCTGTATTTTCAACCTTATGGCCAGAACAGGTGCACGCTGTTTTAGTTAGCATATTCATACCCGGAATGCAACCGCTTAGAAATTACCTGCAGTCACAAAGAATGTCTCCATGGTAAAAAACAAAAAACAAACAAATAAAAAATAAATTACCTGCAGTATGTTCCTTTTTTTCTTTTGAAAATCTTAGTGAATGTTATGTACTTTGAAGAGGTTAAAACCTAAAACTATTGATCCAGGGAGAAAAGTACTTTCTGCATAGACTTTCCTTTCCAAGAAACTGAAGGAAACTGTTTGTTCTTGAAGAATGCCATTTGGCCTTTCTGTTATATTGTCTATTTGGAAATATAATCGACTACAAGCTGTTCTTTCTGCAAAATGAGCTTGTTTTGAAGTTAGATCATAGTTCAAAGAGAGATCTTGTGCGGGCTATTTCAAGAAGCGAGGACTCTGGAGGGCAAGCCATAGTTGTGGATTTCATTGCAGGATGGAGTTGCCAGGTGAGTTTAGATATCGGCTGTAGAAGCAGATATTGGAGTAACTATCCTCTTTCCAGTTTAGCTGCTGAGAACATAGCTTTGTTTTTCTCAAGTCACTTACAGAAAATAAGCCAATAGCTTAGGTAACCTCTTTCTTAGCTCCCAGACTTCCTGTGTACAGTCCTATAAGTTCTCTGAAAGCCACCCTCAAATCCCAATATTCAAACTACAAGGTATGTTAGTCCATTCTCAAATTGCAATAAGGAAATACATGAGACTGGGTAATTTATAAAGAAAAGAGGTTTAGTGGACTCACAGTTACGCATGGCTGGGAAGGCCTCAGGAACTCAAAATCATGGCGGAAGACACTTTTTCACAGGGCAGCAGGAGAGAGAATGAGTGACAGCAGGGGAAATGCTACATGCTTATGAAACCACCAAATCTCGTGAGAACTCACTGAGAACAGCATGGGGGAAACCGCCCTCATGATTCAATTACCTTCCAGGGTGATATCAGTGGGAGATCAGTGATATCAGATCTTGCCATTTTCAGAGTCAAATATTTGAATTTTGAGTCAAATATCTAGAATGCAATATATTAGCTTTCTATTCTTTTCCATAAAATGTATAAATTATGTAAAATATATCTTTGTGTAGAATCTGGGTTTTGGACTACACATTTGTGACTTCTGGACTCATTCTAATTTCATTACTTAAAAATTTATTAGGGTAATCAGTTCTTTTCAGATAAATAATGCTAGGAGTATTAACCTTCTCTTTCATTCTCAATTTAGAAATAACGGGTTTTACTGCAATAACTTTGCACCCTATCAGCTTCACAAACTGGGAGGTTTGATGGTGGGATGAGCAGGGACTCACTTAACATATCTGACTTTAAGAGTGGATCTTTTCCTTTTGTTTTTTAGAGATGGAATCTTACTATATTTTCCAGGCCAAAGTACAGTGGCTATTCACAAGCACAGTCATTGAGCACTACAGCCTCAGACTTCTAGGCTCAAGCAATCCTCTTTCCTCAGCCTCCCAAATACAAGTACTACATGCATGCCACAGTGAATGGCCTGTATCTTTTTCTTTGACACCTCCCCCTGTATATGACAAAATTATTTTTAATAATTATGAAATAAAAGTAATAGTAGCCAGGAAAGCGATGAAAACAGTGAAGATTTATCTTTTGTTGAATTTAATATATAGTCATGTCAGTTAAAAATTTAAAAATTAATAAATTTAGAGACTAAAATACCTTCAACAAAGGAAAACATAATAAATTGATATTTCATTAATGCATTTTTAAAAAGGAAAATATAAAATCTACATAATTATTTGTCACTAAATGAATAATATAGTTTCTGTGTTCAAGCCGTCTGTCAACAGCTTCAGGAAAATAGATCTTTGCATATTGAAGTTTATTAGCAAGTATAGACAGATTGCTTAATCTATCTTCACTCTTAGTTGATCAAAGATTACTTTTTGTTTTCACTTTGATATATTTCTCTGACACAAAGCAACAGTTATACAGATAGTTAGAAAAGTCTTTAAGGATAGTTTGGCAGAGATTTTTATAAAAATCTTATTTCACAATAAATTTCATTGCATTCCATGTCTTTCTTTGGGATTGATTCTAGCAGCTTTCAAATGTCCCTACAGTCAAAATGTTTTAAACATAAAAATTCCAAGTGGCTACATAGAATGACAGAATTGAAGTAACAAGTTCTGTTTCTTCATCTTTGCAATCACAATGATGTCATTGCTTATTTAAAACCTACTAGTTAGGTGGCATGGTGGCTCACACCTGTAATCTCAGCACTTTGGAAGGCTGAGGCGGGAGGATCTCTTGAGGCCAAGAATTTGAGACCTGCCTGGGCAACAAAGTGAGGGCCCATCTTCATAAAAACATAAAGATAAAAATAGCCTGGTGCAGTGACTCGAGCTTGTAATCCCAGTTACTATGGAGGCTAAGGCAGGAGGATCGCTTTGAGTCCAGGAGGTTCAGGCTACAGTGAACTATGATTGTGCCCCTGCATTCCAGCCTGGGAGACAGAGCAAGACTAAGACCCTGTCTCTACAAAACAAAACAGACAAACAAAACCAAATGAAACAAATCTACCAGTTAAAAGCAGAAATATATAGCTTCAGAGGTGTTGGAGGTAGAAATTGCCCCTCAAGCTAGCTAGAAAGAGATTCCCAACTGTCTTCAACTTGAAATTCTGTGATAAGTTCCCTGGTTTCCAGTTGAAGTGTATAACTGGGAGTTCTCCTAGTTTTCCTTTATGAAGAATACAATGTTTGTCAAAGGATAAATCATTTTTTAAAAGCTCAAATTTGCAATTTACCAATATGTTACTAAAATTTAGTAGCAACCACATCACTTCTTTAGAATTTACCCTGATGAAATTTTTTTTTTTTGATAGGAGTATTTATTTGATCACTGTATTAGTCCATTTTCACGCTGCTGATAAAGACATACTTGAGACTGGGCAATTTATAAATGAAAGAGTTTTATTGGACTCACAGATCCGCGTGGCTGGGGAGGCTTCACAATCAGGGCTGAAGGTGAAAGGCATGTCTCACATGGTGGCAGACGAGAAGAACTTGTGCAGGGAAACTCCACTTTTTAAAACTATCAGATCTCATGAGACTTATTCACTATTACGAGAACAGCACTGGAAAGACCTGCCCCCATGATTCAATTACCTCCCACTGGGTCCCTCCCACAACACATGAGAATTCAAGATGAGATTTGGGTGGGGACACAGCCAAACCATATCAATCACTTTGTTTAGAAGTGCCTTTGCTGGAGCTTGGTGAAAATAAGTTGAGGCTGTTATTATTTTTAAATTCTCTACAGACATTGTACCACAATTTTGTCTGCACTGGGGTGGACAGATCCCTTCACTCACCGCCCCCCCCCACCTTGAGATACCACAGGAAAGGAGTTGCAGAGGGAAAAACACAGATCGAGGAAGAGTGTGTTTTGTCCCATGCACTCACATAACCCATCCCATACACCTCCCTGCCCCAACTGCATGAGAGATATTTGTACATTGTCTTATGTTTTGCCCTCTGAATCAGATTTCCTACATGTGCTAAAGTAAATCCTTGTTTTTATTGGAGGAGAGAAGATTCACTGAGGATGCTTGAGGAAATGAACTCTGACCCCCTGTATCTCATTTGGGTGAGGTTTTAGTCCCCTCATCCCTTTTGTGGCTGAATTCCCCACCACCACTGCCTGCTTTTGGTTTCAGAGTTTTAGCAACCTGTGGCTCTTATTTCAGCTCTGTCTCTGGTCCATGGGCCGGTTTATCTTGTTTTAAAGTCCAGTTATGGTTTTGTTTTTACTTCTACATTTTAGTCTGCCTTGTTCAGTTTTTACAGTAAATATAGGGCCAGCAGAGCTTGGATTTAGAGCCAGCTTCTCTGTTTTCTATTGGTATGTACCTGTGAATGAAACAAAACATAATGAAAATGAGGGGAGCATTTTATAAATACCCACTGGTTTGTTCTTTTTAGCTTTTTACTTAGAAGCATGATTTCTATGTCTGTTAAATCTTAATCCATCTATTTATGTGATATTTCTTTAATGGAGTTTTAATATAAAATATATATTGTTGCACTTCTTGCTTTGTTTAAAAGAGGTTTACATTTTAAAAGTTGGGAAAGCATTCAAAGTATAATTTGCTGAAATATTGTAAGGAGGCATATAGTTTTCCACTGCTAAAATCTACAGAAATAGAAGTCTACTTCTGTGTTGCCATTTTTCTTAAGTAATCAATTTACTAAGAAAACTCATTTCTCTGTGGTAGTTTTTTACTCACTGATACATAACATAATGCCTTCATGCCTTAATTGGGTTGTTAGGTGGGATTTAAATGATTCATATATGATGCTGAACATGATTCATATTCTGTGCTATATTTTAAGAGAACAGAAAGAATAGAGCAACAACTACAAAAGCAGATGGGACAAATATGTTAGAAGCTGTTTCAGTACCTATAAGTATTGTAGAACCACCTGGCTAAAAAGCAAAAGGATGTTCATCATAATAGTTTTATATAGCATAGTTGTTGAGAACTTCTTTCTGAAAATAATGACCCCAAACAGGCTCAGCTGTTTCTTCCTCTTGTATATGGCAATTGGGCACATATCTTACTTTTTTATAGCTACATTAGTTTTTAAATATGAGTTTAAAAGAAAAAAAGGCTAGAGCATAACTTGATTTTCACATCATTTAAAAGCATTATTAGATCTCTCAAAAAGACTCTTCTTTCCAATTCCAATTACACCAGCATGATTATAATACAAGTTTTCAAGGGGCATTAGTACCTACAATCTATATTGAAGCAATACAATTTATAACTCTATCTATGCAGCTGAAGTATAATATAAATTCAGTAAGACTTTCAGGAGTTATATATTGTTTTTGAATTTACTTCTTCAGTGAGATATCAATTATCCATAGCAGATAGAACTGTGGATCCCAACCTTGGCTGCACATTAAAAACACCAGGGAACTTCTAAGACTCCCAGTGGCCACACCACACCCTAAACCAATTATTTTAGATTTCCCAGGGAAGGGTAAAACCCTGGAAGCAGTATAATTTCCCCAGGTAATTTCAATATGCAGCCCAAATTGAGAATCACTGAATTAGAAAGTACCATAATGGAGAAGTATGTCTAAAATCATTTTCTTCTTCTGATAAAATGCTGTATTATAAAGCTCAGATTTAGATTTTGTTGACAGAGGAAAGTTGAAAAAGGATTTTTAGGAATTATTACATTTATTTCTTCATTTATCCATCCATCTATTTATACATTTAGTAGCCCTTATTTCCAATATGTGCCAAATTGGGCTGAGTTTATAATCTTAAGTTATGGAAAATATATTTTTGAAGACAAGTTGATCATTTCTTGTGAGAATTTAACCTTAAGAGATAAAGCAAAGGAACAGTTTTGTAATAATCAGGGTTCAGGCTAC
This sequence comes from Theropithecus gelada, assembly GCF_003255815.1. Classification (NCBI taxonomy): domain Eukaryota; kingdom Metazoa; phylum Chordata; class Mammalia; order Primates; family Cercopithecidae; genus Theropithecus; species Theropithecus gelada. Next base: position 91,534,885 of record NC_037680.1, read on the forward strand.
AGTGAAAATAATTTTGTCAACTGGAGAGCTTGTTAACATAGGACTCTTTTCTGTTTGAGTAGATACATTAGGGGAATGTGCTTATAAAACCCAGTTAAGGTGATTCCTGGAATCAACAAAATGCAGAAACTTCATCTTCCCACTGTTATGTTCGGTGAAAATAGTCATCTTATTATTTATAAAAATTTTTGCTTTGAGAATTTTTGTTTTAGAAGATATATCTATGAGCAACAACATCTTTAAATCTGCATTCATTACTGGTTCTGAGAGCTGAAACCAAGCCGTGGCACTAAAATGTTAATGAGAGCTATCATTTATGCAGAATTTACCATGGGTACTCTGTTAAGTACCTTCAACATCCATAAAATCTTCATAACAATCCTTTGAGGAAGATATTAGCATTATCCTCATTTTAAAAACAAGGAAAGTGAGTTTGCAGAGAGATTAAGTAAAACATACAGGGTCACTCTATATTGTCCATTTTCCCGCTGCTGAAAAAGACACACCCGAGACTGGGTAAATTTATAAAGAAAAAGAGGTTTAATGGACTCACAGTTCCAATTGGCTGGGGATGCCTCACAATCATGGCGGAGGGCGAAAGGCACATCTTACCATGTCAGCAGATGAGAGAAATGAGAATCAAGTGAAAGCAGTTTCCCCGTACATAGAACCATCAGATCTCGTGACACTTACTCACTACCATGAGAACAGAATGGGGGAAACAGCCCCTATAAGTCAGTAATCCCCTGCCAGGTCCCTCCCATTACGTGTGGGAATTGTGGGAGCTACAATTCAAGAGGAGATTTGAGTGGGGACACGGCCAAACTGCTTCAGTCACTTCATGAGGGCAGCTGGGTGTGAACCTCAAAACTAGGGGGTGAACTTCAAAAGCAGTTGGTGCTTAAGTTTAAGAAGCAATTATTTAAATCCCTGTGTTATGCTCCCTCTCAGACCTGATGTGATTGATTTTATTTATTATTATTATTATTATTATTTTTAATTGAGACAGAGTCTCACTCTGTCACCCAGGCTGGAGTGCAGTGGTACGATTTTAGCTCACTGCAACCTCCGTCTCCTGGGTTCAAGCCATTCTCCTGCCTCAGCCTCCCGAGTAGCTGGGATTACAGATGCCCGCCACCACGCCCAGCTAATTTTTTGTATTTTTAGTAGAGACGGGGTTTTACCATGTTGGCCAGGCTGGTCTCAAACTCCTGACCTCAAGCGATCCACCCACCTCTGCCACCCAAAGTGCTGGGATTACAGGCGTGAGCCACTGCGCCCAGCCTGATTTTATGAGGGCTTATATAATTATACACATAATTAGTGTAAATGTTGTGAGTATATATTGTCCATGGTGGAACCTTAGTGAAGAGCATAGAAATAAGGTGTATTAGATTGTTCTTCAAATTTCTCTGAATATGAAAATCCCCTGGGTACCTGTTAACACTGTCACTTATTCCCTAGTCACTGACTGCCTGAATTAGAATCTCCAAGGGAAGAGCCTGGGAAGCTGTATTTTTTCCAACAACAAGGCCTACGTCATTCCTATTATAAGGGAAATTTGGAAACATTTCTCTGGGTTAAGCATTATAATCAGTAAATGATGAAGGCATAAAATCTTTATACCTGAAAAAATACCTTGATATTTTTTTCAGGTGTAAAGTGCTAGATTATCATGTCTAAAGAAATAAAAATCCATTAAAAGGGAGTTGGTTGGCCAAAGAAGCATTGGAAAAGAGCTTCTGAAGGACAGAGGATGGTAGATCTCAAGGCCCACTCAGCTCTGATGAGGGAGGAAGGTTTCCAGAGTCAAGGATGTATCTTTTGAAGGTGTATCTTACTATGGAGATGGATGCTTCAGGCTCGAGAAACCTGATGACACTAAACATTGAAATCACATAATTATCTCAACTTGCCCTGAGTCTCTCTGCTCAGCAAGTGACCCTCTGATTAAAGCATGACTTCCTATGTAGTGTGCTTGAGGGGAGAGAAAATTTGTTGGCTGGGGGATAGGAGTGTTCCCTTAAAGTTCTCAATGTAAATCAATAATCTGACACTCAGATTTTAGCCATCAGTGTTTTGAACTTTAATGCAAGTCCATCCATAAGAGCTATATCCCCTTTGTGCTATTAAGTTATGATTCTGAGGCTGCAGAGATGAGGTCTGGTGAAAGGCTTGCTATTCTGTATGAGAAAGACTTGCCTGGATAGACCTGCCATTATCACCTCTCTCCTTTGAAGCTTTTTCTCATTTGCCTCTCTGATTTCTATGCCTGTGCCCTGTAGTTCAAGGTGTTTATCTGCTGGAGGGTAGGAGTGGGGGCACGTTGGTGGAGAGGGAGGCAGGAGGCGTTAGGGAATTGGAAAAGTTCCAGAAAGAATGTGGAGGAAAGGCCAAGGTAGCATTCCGTTTATGACAAACAAAATAGGAGTATAGAGCAGGACAGTAACTCTGAAAGCCACGGTATTGTTTTAAGAATGGATTTGCTGAATTTCTCTGACTTTCCTCCCTCCACCCCTTGTAGTGGATTAACAGTCTAGCCTGGAAAACTAGAGAATCAGTTTAAGATCACAGAGTTCTCTTATAAAGAAAAGACACTCTTTGTCTTAAGATTTGTTGTTCATTTGTAGAAGGAAGATCAGATGTAAAGAAAGCATACCTGCTTTCTAGCCTTAGGATTTAGGGGGAAAAGAAAGGAGCGAAGGTAAGAGGAGAGAGGGGTGAACACAGTGCTAATTTTCTACCTCAGGGCTTTGACCTGGAAGCATGTGTATCCATTAAATGAGCTTAATGTGGAAGGCAAGATATTTTAAGCATTCATTAAATGAGTTTAACATGGAAAGCAAGCTGCTGTAGATCTCTCTGGCACCTGCCACATCAAAGTAAACGATCCTGCACAAGATGGTACAGGAAAGGAGACACTGGGTTCCGGATTGGTCACCTTCAGTTGAGTGTGGCCTGGTCACTGACTTGACAACAGTGTTCTGTCCTGGATCCCACTCTGGTGAACTGGGTGACCTCTGAGCTAAGTGTGGGCTTCTGTGCCTGTGGGAGAAATGGAAGATGGAGCAGACACTCGAGGGTGAAAGTGAGTTGACCTGGAAGCACTACCATATTGTGACTAAGAAAGAGACCAGATCACAAGTTATGTCAGCCCCTAATCCTGACATAGAAAATATTACCCAGGGAAGAGGGGACACTGTCCACCCCAGAGACTATCAAAGGTACAGGGCGCTACCCTTGGCAAACTTGACCCTTTTCTGCCCCCACTAGAATATGTGAGATCCCTCTTGTGATATAACTAGGAATTCTCCTCCAGCTACCACCTATTTCTCTGCTCCCCTTTCCCATCCTCCCTACTTTCTCTCTTATTTTTTATTCAGCTCATTCATGAGGTTTTCTTTCTGTCATTCCCCAGAAACTTTTTTTGTCAAGGTCATCCCTGAATATGTCAAATCCAACTGTCAATTTTCAGTCTTTATTTTAATCTAACTAGCAGCTGCCTGGGCAAGGTCAGCAACTCGCTCCTTTTTAGAAACAATTTCTTTTCTTGGCTTGCATGTTACACATTATTTCTGGATGCTCCTTCTCTACCTCAAAAATACTATGCTGCCTTGGGATGCTGTCTTTAAATCGCTTCACTGATCTAGCCACGCTCATCTCCCTACATAATCTCATTCAGACTTGTGGCTTGAATTTCCATCTGTATGCTGGTGCCTTCCACATTATTTTTTAGTCCAGCAGAGATCTTTTCCAAACTCCAGACACAGAGATCTACAGTTTAGTCAAAATTTCCTCTAGAATGTCTGACATCTCAAACATCATGTATCTTAAACACAGCTCTTGATTTCATCACCTTAAACTGTCTTTGTGTCTCCAATTTTCTCATTCTCCAATAAATGACAATTCAAATTATCCAGTTGCTCAGGCTAAAACCCCTGGATTCATTCTTGACTCTCTTTATCTTATGTATTCATCATTAATCTGGCAGCAATTTCTATCAGCTTTTCCTCAAAAATATACCCAGAATTTGGCTTTTTTTTTTGCCATCTCCATAGCTACCAAGTTATTCTGCTGTACTAGTTTTCTAGATTGCCCTGACTTCTGCTTTAGATCCCTACTGCATGTCCTCCACAGCCGCCAGAATGTTCCTTTGGGTTTCGCTGGATTCCATGGTTTAAAAAAAAAAAAAAAAAAAAAAGGTCAGCAGGACTTTCTTATGTAATTGTATTTTATTTGTTGGTTCTGCTTGTCTCTGCTAGACTTTATTAAATACACAAGCTCTTTCCATTGTTATGAACAAGACAGCAACTGGGAGCCCTAGACTTGTCTCCTCTCAGTTCAGCAATCCCATGAGAAGGAAATATCTCTTCCAAAATTTAAATATTAATTCAGTAATGATTGACTAACTTTGCTAGAGTCATGCATCAATCTCTAAACTAATCAAAGTGGTAAAGGGAATTAAGATACCCTGGCCATCCAGGGTCACATGTACACCTAATTGCTGGGATGAAGAGGAGCCACCATAGTCACCAGCTTCATTGAGACAACCTGGAATGGGAATAAGGGAACCACAGAAATAAGAGACTAGGGGCCGGGGATGATGACTCACACCTGTAATCCCAGCACTTTGGGAGGCCGAGGCAGATGGATCATTTGAGGTCAGGAGTTGGAGACCAGCCTAGCCAACATGATAAAACCCCATCTCTACTAAAAATACAAAAATTAGATGAGCATGGTGGTGCGCGTCTGTAATCCCAGCTACTTGGGAGGCTGAAGCATGAGAATCACTTGAGCCTGGGAGGCAGAAGTTGCAGTTAGCTGCGATTACACCATTGCACTCCAGCCTGGGTGACAGAGTGAGACCCTATCTCAAAAAAAAAAAAAAAAAAAAGAAAAGATAGAATTTAGGGCAGATAAAAAAGATAGCTTAATACCATAATTTAATATATCATCTTTTTTGCTATAAATCAATTATTTAATCCCTTTGATTCTTGTTCCCATCTAGGGGCAATAATACCACACAGGGTTGCTATGAGGTTCAAATGATTTTATACATGTAAAGTTTTTTTCATAAAAAGTGAAATTTTATTTATGTAATTGTTAGCTATTATTAAATCTAGATGAGTTCATCAGTGGCTGGCAAAATGTGAACCGATACAGAAACTGACCTCCTGTGATTTGTAACAATAGCATAGATGTCGATAAGAGTCCATCACACAGGCTTTTACCACTTCTACTCAACATAGTACTGGAAATTCTAGCTGGAGCAATTAGGCAAGGGGAAGAAAAGGCATGCAAATTAGAAAAGAAGTAGTAAAATTATCTTTGCTTGCAGATGATATTATATGTAGAAAACCCTAAAGGTTTCACATTAAAAAAAATCCTGTTAGAACTAATAAGTGAGTTCAGTGAAGTAGCAGGATGCAAAGTAAACACAAAAATAAGTTACATTTCAATACACCAGTAATTAACAATTTGGAAATTAAGAAAACAATTTTAGGCCTGGCACGTTGGTTCATGTCTATAATCCCAGCACGTTAGGTGGCCGAAGTGGGAGGATCACTTGAGATCAGGAGTTTGAGACCAGCCTGGCCAACATGGCTAAATTCTGTCTCTGTTAAAAATAAAAAAATTAGCTGGGCATAGTGGCAGGTGCCTGTAATCCCAGCTACTCAGAAGGCTGAGGCAGGAGAATTGCTTGAACCCAGGAGGCGGAGGTTGTATTGAGCCAAGATTGTGTCACTTGCACTCCAGCCTGGATGACAAGAGTGACACTCCATCTCAAAAAAAAGGGGTGGGGAGGGAACAATTCTGTTTACAATAGCATCTACTATGATCTGAATGTTTATGTCTCCAAAATTCATGTGTTGAAACTTACTGATCAGTGCAGTGGCGCTGAGAGGTGGGACATCTGGAAGGTGATTAAGTCATAAAGGTAAAGCCCTCATAAATTGGATTAATGTCTTTGTAAAAGAGGCCTAGGGGAGCTTATTTGTCTTCTCTGCCATGTGAGGACTAGCAAGAAAGTGTCATCTATGAAGGGTAGGCTGGCAACAGATACCTATGAATCTGCTGGCATCTTGATCTTTGACTTCTCAGTTTCTAGAACTGTGAGCAATACATTTCTATTGTTTATAAATTATTTAGTCTAAAATATTTTGTTAGGGAAGCCCAAATGAACTAAGATAGCATCAAAAAGAATAGAATACTTAGAAACCAACTTAACCAAGAAGGAGAAAGACTTGTGCAATGAAAACTATAAAACAGTGCTGAAAAAGTAAAGATACAGGTAATTGGAAGCATATCTCATGTTCATAGATTGGAAAACTTACCATTGTTAAGATGTCAACACTACCCAAATCTATCTATAGATTCAACGCAATTCCTATCAAAAATCCCAATGACATTGTTTGCAGAAATAAAAAATGCCAACCTAAAATTCTTACAGAATCTCAAGGGGTCCCAAATAGTCGAAACAGCCTTGAAAAAGACAAACCAAACTGGAGGACTCACACTTCCTGGTTTCAAAACTTACTACAAAGCTACAGTAATCAAACAATGTGGAATTAGCATAACGATAGATATATAGACCAATGGAACAGAATAGGGAACCTAGAAGTAAACCCTCACATATATGATCAAATGATTTTTGAAAAGGGTGCCAAGTCCACTCAATGGGGAAAGAACAGTCTTTTCAACAAATGGTGTGGGAAAAACTAGATATCCATATGCAAATGAAAGAAGTTGGACCCTTACCTAACACCAAATACAAAATTAGTTCAAAATGAATCAGGAGCCTAAATGTCAGTCCCAAAACTATAAAGTCCCTAAGGAAAAAAAAAAAATAGAGTAAAAGCTTCATAACATTCAATTTGGCAATGGAACAAAAGATAAAACAGACAAATTTGAACTTCGTGAACATTTTTAAAAATCATGCATCAAAAGGCACTATCAACAGAGTAAAAAGGCAACCCACACAATAGGGAAAATATTTGTAAATAATATATTTTATAAGGAATTAGTATCCAGACCCTACAGAGAACTTCTACAGCTCAACAACAACAAACAACCCGATTCAAAAATGAGCAAAAGACTTTAAACGTTTATCCAAAGAAGATATAAAAATAGCTAATAAAAACATGAAAAGATGCTCAACATCACTAATCATTAAGGAAATGCAAATCAAAGTTGCAGTGAGATACCACCTTACACCCATTAGGATGGCTACTACCAAAGAAAACAGAACATAATAATTGTAATAATTGTTGGCAAAGATGTGGAGTAAATAGAACCCTGGTGCAGGGTTGATGGGAGTGAAAAATGGTACTGTTGTGTTTGGAAACAGTATTGTAAATTAAAAATAGAATTATTGTGATAATTCATATGATTCAGCAATTCCATTTCTGGGTATATACTACAAAGAATTGAAAGAAGGATCTTGAAGAGATATTTGTACATCCATGTTCATTATTAACAATAGCCAAGAGGTGGAAGCAACTCAGGTATTCATTGACCAATGAACAGATAAGTAAAATGTAGTATATACATACAATGGAATACTATTTAGCTTTAAAGAGGAAGGAAATTCTGACATATAACACAACATGGATTAACTTTGAGGATATTACGCTTAGTGAAATAAGCCAGCCACAGAAAGACAAATACTGTATGATTCCACTCATATTAAGTACATAGAGTAGAGTAGTCAAAATCATAAACAAAGAAAGTATAATGGTGATTGTCGGAGAGGAGAGAAAGGAAATTAATGTTGAATGAGTACAGTTTCAGTTTTACAGGATGAAAGTAGTTCTGGAGACAGATGGTTGTACAACATTATAAATGTATTTAATACCACTGAATTGTACACTTAAAAATGATTAAGATCATAAATCTTATGTGTATTTTATCACAATGAAATAATTAGCAGAAAGTCAACCAAAGAGCTAGTGCCTTAAACAGAGAGGAATAAAAATTATCTCAAAGATCGGGGTGGATAGGATTATTAATTACACATTTAAGCAAATACAGACTAGAATCTTTTGGGAAGGGTTCTTTGAAGGAAAAATGTTATCAAAGAAGAAAATGGAAGTTAAGGCTGCATAGGCAGTTAGATTTCAGTCTACCTATGAGTTTTAGCTATCTATTGCCACATAATACTATTGCCACAGACTTGGTGACTTAATACAACACATGTTTATTATCTACCATTTCTATGGGTCAGGGGTCTGGGTGCATCTTAGCAGGATTCTCTGTAAGGCTGTAATTAAGGTATTGGCTAGGGCTGAGTTCTTATCTGCATGCCAGACTGTGGACAAACCTGTTGCCAGGTGATTGTTGGCAGCATTTAGTTATTTGCAGGTTGTGAGACTAAGGGTCTCAGTTTCTTGCTGGCTCTCAGCTGGAGGCCGTCTTTAGTTTTTTGACAGTTGTTGGCCAGAGGCTGCCTGCCAGTCCTTGCCAAGGAGGCCTTTCAACATGGCCTCTTACTTCATTAAGGCCAGGAAGGGAGAGAGGCTATTAGCAAGACAGATGGTACAATCTTGTGTGACATAATCACTTTTGCTGTATTCTGTTGGTCTGAAGCAAGTCACAGGAAAAGAGAGAGAATTTTTCACTAAAGAATATCAGTACAGGAGGTAGAAACAATTGGGGGCCATTGTAGAGTGCACATTACACTTTAACTACCTGTTTTCTCTCCTTAGTACATTCGTAAATAATTGAAAAAAACCCCCTCAATTTGCTCAACTCTCTGTGTTCAATAATTGATATGCTTTATACATATAAGTTATGTTACAGATTCAGTATTCTTGGAGGGATCTCAAAATGCTAGACAGGTCACACTGGTCAAGTAAGGATATAAGCTGTCTCTTTAATAAAGATAAATTATTTAATAAGACAATTTATAGTTTAATTTCATTATCAAGGAACAGTTTTAGGAAGACCTTTATAATAGAGGAGTACTTTAGAAGCTCTACCTAGGAAGAGATCAGATACGTTCCTTTTTCTTTTTTTATCACATACATACTTTTATAATCTTCATTTAGATTTAGTTCTGCAGACAAATAGATGTTTAATGCTCAAAACTAGTCTTTATGTCAATGTCACTACCGTCATTTTGTTGTCTGAAAACTGTTTTTTGGTAGGTTCCTCAGGAAAGGGCTTTGAATTTTCCTGAATTCTCATATCTTCAAAATAATCTGCCTGAAACCTTTATAATTCAATGTCATTTTGATTAGATACAAAGCCTTTTGTTTATGTTTTCTCTCCTGGTATAAATCATTACTGTCAAATAATATTATGATTACTTAATTTTCTTTCTCTAAAAAGGGTCTTGGTTCTTTTTTCTGACTATCCAAAGGGTATTTCCTTTACATTCCAATAATTTTACAAGAATATATCTCAGTGAAGTTCACCCAGATACACAATATATCGTTTCAATATTTAGCTTTGATATTTATTTTTTAAGATAAGTTTTTTTTTCAGTCAAAGTTTTTAACGTGCTCTCTTCCATCGACTGGTTTTCAAAAAGAAAAGGAACTTCTATTATATTTATATGTTTGATCTTCCTGTGTATCTTTTAAATCTATTACTGTCTGTCAAATCCTATCAGATAAATTTTTAAATTAATAACTTCATTTTTTTATTTTTATGGGTTCATAGATGTGCATATTTATGGGTATGTGAGATATTTTGATACAGGTATACAATGTGTGGTAATCACATCAGGGTGCATGAGGTATCCATCACCTCAGACATTTATCCTTCCTTTGTGTTACACATAATTCTATTACATTCTTTCAATTATTTTAAAATGTATAATAAATTATTGTTGGTTGTAGTCACCCTGTTTTGCTATCAAATACTAGATCTTACTCATTCTATCTAACTATATTTTTGCACCAATTAACCATCCCCATTTCCCCCCAGTCCCCCTCCCCCACTACTATTCCTAGCTGCTGGTAACCATCCTTCTGTTCTCTGTCTTCATGAGTTCAATTGTTTTCATTTTTAGTTCCCACAAATAAGAGAAAATTTGTCTTTCTGTGCCCAGTTTATTTTACTTAATGATCTTTAGCTCCATCCTTGCAAGTGACAGGATCTTGTTCTTTTTTTATGGCTGAATAGTACTCCACTGTGTGTAAGTACAACATTGTCTTGACCCATTCATCTGCTAATCAACACTTAGGTTGCTTCTAATCTTGGCTATTGTGAAAAGTGCTGCAGTAAACTTGGGAGTGTAGATGTTTCTTCAGTAGACTGATCTCCTTTCTTTTGGGTATATACCTAGCAGTGAGATTGCTGGATCATATCATACCTCTCGTTTTTGTGTTTAAGGAACCTCTAAACTGTTCTCCATAGTGGTTGTACTAGTTTACATTCCCACCAACATTTTATGAGTGTTCTCTTTTCTCCACATCCTTGTCAGCATTTGTAATTATCTGTCTTTTGAATAAAAGCCATTTTAAGTGGGGTGATATGGTGTCTCATTGTAGTTTTGATGAACATTTCTCTAATGATCAATGATGTTGAGCACTTTTTCATACACTTGTTTACCATTTGTATGTCTTCTTTTGAGAATTGTATATTCAGACATTTAGTTGTTCAAATAGACTTTTTTTTTATTGGATTAGTAGGTTTTTTCTTATTGAGTTGTTTGAGCCCCTTATATATTATGGTTATTAATCCCTTGTCAGATGTGTACTTTGCAAATATTTTCTCCTATTCCATGGGTTGTCTCTTCACTTTTGTTAATTGTTTCCTTTACTGTGCAGAAGCTTTTTAACTTGATGAGATTCCATTTGTCCATTTTTGCTTTGGTTGCCTGTGCTTGTGGGGTATTACACAAGAAATCTTGGCCCAGTCCAATGTCCTGGAGAGTTTTCCAATGTGTTATTTTAATAGTTTCATAATTTGAGGACTTAGATTGAAGTCTTTAATCCATTTGATGTGATTTTTGCCTATGTAAAGACATAGAGGTCTAGTTTCATTTTCTGCATGTGGATATCCAGTTTTCCTAGCACCATTTATCAAAGAGATAGTTCTTTCCTCAATGTATGTTCATGGCACCTTTGTTGAAAGTGAGTTCACTGTAGATGTATGAATTATTTCTGAGTCCTTTTTTATTCTGTTCCATTGAGCTATGTCTGTTTTTATGCCAGTACCATGCTGTTTTGATTACTATAGCTCTGTAGTATAATTTGAAATCAGGTAATATGATTCCTTCTGTTTTGTTCTTTTTGTTCAGAATAGCTTTGGCTATTCTGGGTCTTTTGTGGGTCCACAGAAATTTAAGGATTGCTTTTTCTATTTCTGTGAAGGATGTCATTGATATTTTGATAGGGATTGCATTGAATCTGTAGGTATGAACATTTTAACAATATTGATTCTTCCAATCCACAAATACGGAATATCTTTTCAATTTTTTGTGCCCTCTTCAATTTTCTTCATCAGTGTTTTATAGTTTTCAGTATAGAGATCTTTCACTTCTTTGGTTAAAGTTAATTCCTAGGTATTTTATTTTACTTGTAGCTATTGTAAATTGAATTGTTTTCTGGATTTCCTTTTCCTGTTGTTTGCTATTGGCATATGGAAATGCTACTGACTTTTGTATGTTGATTGTGTATCCTGCTACTTTACTGGATTGTTTATCAGTTCTAACAGTTTTTGTGTGTGTGTGTGTGTGGCATCTTTAGTTTTTTCCAAATATAAGATAAATCATCTGCAAACAAGAATAATTTGACTTCTTTCTGACTTGGATGACTTTTCTTTCTTTCTCTTGTCTGATTGCTCTAGCTAGGACTTCCAGTACTATGTTGAATAACAGTGGTGACAGTGGGAATCCTTGTTTGTTCCAGAGCTTAGAGGAAAGGTTTTCAGTTTTTCCCTATTCAGTATGATACTAGCTGTGGGTCTGTCCTATATGGCTTTTATTGTGTTGCGGTGTATTCCTTCTATACCCAGTTTTTGAGGGTTTTTTTTTTTTTTTTTATCATGAAGGGATGTTGAAGTTTATCAGATGCTTTTCAGCATCAGTAGAAATGATCATATGGTTTTTGTCCTTCATTCTGTTGATATGATGCATGATATTGATTGATTTGCATATGTTAAACCATCCTTGCATCCCTGAGATAAATCCCACTTGGTTATGATGAATGATCTTTTAAATGTGTTGTTTAATTTGGTTTTGTTAATGCAAACTAAATATGTCCTGAGAAGGACTCCATATTTCCATACAGTCCTTGTGGATAAACTGCAACCTAACTTCATAGGTAGACAGGATTGAAAACCTAAATAGCAGTATACTCCTATAATGAGTCTTGTCCAATCCCAGCAGCTGTACTTCAACCACTCATACACTGCTGAGTGTTCAAACTGTGTTCAAATAAGGCAAACATGGAGCTGTAACCAATCCAGCTGTTTCTGTACCTCACTTCCAATTTCTGTGTGTCACTACTTTTTTTGTCTATAAATTTTTTCTGACCATGAGGCACCCCTGGAGTCTCTCTAAATCTGCTATGATTCTGGGGGCTGCTCAATTCGTGAATTGTTCATTGCTTAAACTCCTTTATATTTAATTTGGCTGAAGTTTTTCTTTGAGCAGTTTGCCAGTATTTTGTTGAGGATTTTTGCATCATTTTTAATTAGGGGTATTGACCTGTAGTTTTCCTTTTTTAAATGTATCTTACATTTTTAAAACAGATTAGTATAAAAAGAAAATTTCCTAGCTTAGTTAATGTGTGCTTATGCATTTCACCAAAGAATATGACAGAAAGTTTAAGGATTTTTCTGGAGTTGTATCTGGTTTGCCTTTGGTGGAACTTTACATTTATTTCATTCTTAAATGATATATGCATTGGTTGGAGCATCTTGCCTACAATTTTTTAGCTCAAAATATTTAATGAATATCTTCACTTAATGACTGAACTGCTTTAAATAAAAGAAACTAAAACTTCTCTGGTAATACTAAATATTTCTTTTGGGCTGATTAGTGAAACTTTTGTCTTTGAGAAGAATTTGGATTGCAATTCTACTGAGTTCCTAAGAGCATTAACTTACGTGCGGAGTTTCCCTCTTCCACTAGAAACTTTCAATGGATCCCATGAAATAAGAACTAAAAATCTGTTTTGAGGTGTTGAAAGAGCCATCTTGGCCATAACCTGTTTAGGGTATAGACCATTTCACAGTGTGGGCTTCCTTACACTGGGAATTATAGCTCCCATTTGAATGCAATAATAAAGCATAAAAAATGAAAATAGATATAAACTGAGGAAAGAAATCAAATAAACAGAATAACAAAATTATCAGCTATATTGAGAACAACAAAATCTCAGTAAGTACAAACCACAACTCTTTTGAGTTAAAATAAATGGAAATTAATAGTAAATCTTTGCATACTTAATGACATTGTTGGTTTTATCTGTGAGCTAGTTCAGTGGTTGGGGTGAGGGGCAGGAGGTAGGAAGGTGAAAGAACAGGATCATTCCTAAGGATTTCTAAGGGAAGAGGATAGCCAGGAACAGAGTCTTCTCGTTCGTGCTAGAAACAGTACTGGAGATAGCTGCAGTAGACAAGGGAGCAGTTTTCAGGGCCCACAGGACCAGTGATTCTCTTGCCAAGTCAGCACAGACATAAATACAGCTCATCATAAATTATGAATGCATTTTAAGTATGTAAGTTGACATAGTCAAGTCTTTTTGTGAGGGAGGGGTCTATGTCAGAATACAGTCTGTGGCATCAAATTCATTCTTTGGCTGTATGATTCTGGGCCAGATAGTTGCCTTTTTCCAACCTTCAGTAACCAACTGAAAGTTTGGTGTGAGAATAAGAAATGTGGCAAACTTGACCTGTACCTCACAGATAAAAAATTATGAATAACTGGTAGGTCCTGCTATTTTAATTACAATCCTTCCCTCCCTCCCTCCCTCCCTCCCTTCCTTCCTTCCTTCCTTCCTTCCAGACAGGACTCACTCTGTTATGCAGGCTGGAGTGCACTGGTACAATCATGGTATACTGCAGCCTCAACCTGATGAGCTCAACCAGTCCTCCCCCCTCAGCCTCCAAAGAAGCCAGGACTACAGATGCACACCACTATCCCTAGCTAATTTTAAAATTTTATGTAGTGACAGGGTCTTGCTATGTACTCAGGCTGGTCTTGAACTCCTGGCCTCAAGGGATTCTCCTGCCTCGGCCTCCCAAAGTGCTGAGATTACAGGTGTGAGACACCACATGCAGCCAACCTAACTACAACCTAACTACAGCTTTCGTAGCTAGTTTTTCCACTCATGCAATGAGAATGAGTAAGTATAACTCTCTTAGTGAAAGTATTTGATTTAAATAGCATCTTTATTTTCAATATCCTTGGGCAGGCCAGGTACAGTGGCTCATGCCTGTAATCCCAGCACTTTTGGAGGTCAAGGCAGGCAGATCATGAGGTCAGGAGTTTGAGACCAGCCTGGCCAATATGGTGAAACCCCGTCTCTACTAAAAATACAAAAATTAGCCAGGTGTGGTGGCTCACACCTGGAGTTCCAGCTACTCAGGAGGCTGAGACAGGAGAATCGCTTGAACCCAGGAGGCGGAGGTTGCAGTGAGCCGAGATCATGCCATTGCACTCCAGCCTGGGCATCATAGTGAAACTCTGTCTCAAAAAAAAAAAAATCCTCGGGCAAATGCCATATTAGACAATAGTATTACTAAAATAATTGTATGTCCAATGCTTGGCATTTTAGTGAAATGCACTTTATGCACAATCAACATTTTAACTTAAAATGTTGGTCATCTGCACATTTTCCCCCAGCAATTAACTTCAAACTTTAAAACTAAAACAAGCATGATTACAAAAAAGTTAAAGCAAAAATCCTAAAAGCATTTCTAAGCTGAAATAGATCTCTTTGGTTCTTCAAAAATTTATTGAGCAGCAACAATATGTTGATATTTTGCTGGATATGGGAGGTACAATGATGAAGAAAAATAGGTCACTGCGCTTAAGGAACTTAGAATCAGGGAAGAAAGAGATATGTACAGAGATGATTTATAATGTCAGATGAAAATACTTCTGCAGAGTCATGCACAAAAATGCTTTTATAACAAAGGATGGAACAATAAACTCTGCCTGAGGCTCTCTTGGAAGTCTTCCTTAAAGAGAAGGCCTAAGAGAAGGGTAATGAAGCTGAATAGATTCTGGATAAAAGCTGAGTAGGGAGGGAGAGGAGGTCGTCCAAGAGAAAAGAGCAGTGTGAGCAAAGTTGCACAGAACTGAGAAAGGCTCTGAAGTAAATAGGAAATAGCGAGAAATTTATTATAGTAAGAGCATGAACTACATGGGGAAGAGAGATTGAAGTGTTGGAGCCGGATTACTAAATACTTTGAAGATCAGTTAAGGAGTTTGTATTTTGTCCTGCAGATTATGGAAAACCAATCTGGATTTATAAGCAACGGAGTGATAAGATTAACTTTGAAACAAATTACGCCAAAGGAAATAGTATTCATTTCCTTGTAGCTTGTTGTCTTCTTATGTTGAGAAGCTTAGGTTAATGAAACAAGCAGACTTCTGGGGTCAAGTGAGGGTAAGAGAATGGAAGCCTAGTTCGTCCTTCCCATCTTTAACTAGGTCAGCATTTGCTGTTTGTCTAGAAGTCGACCAGTAAGGAAGAGAGCATACTGTTGCAGAAGGCTGTACGGGTCATTTTTCTATCTTTTGAGACAGGGTCTCACTGTGTCATCCAGGCTGGAGTACAATGGCGTGATCAAGGCTCACTGCAGTCTCAACGTCCTGGGCTCAGGTGATCTTCCCATTGCAACCTCTTGAGAAGCTAGGACTACAGACGTGTACCACAATCCCAGCTAATTTTTTGTATTTTTGTTTTTTAAGAGTCAGGGTTTTGCCATGTTGCCCAGGCTGGTGTGAAACTCGTGGACTAAAGCAATCCACCCACCTCAGCCTTTCAAAGTGTTGGGATTACAGGTATGAGCCACTTTACCTCGTTGATCATATTTCCATTCTTGTGATTTTTGTACCCACTGTATAAATATTATAAAAATTCGGTTTTATGCATGAAGTGAAAATTGCCACTATCCTCAGAGGTAACTCAGGTAACTCACATTAAAAAAGTAGATTCTGGGCCAGGCATGGTGGCTACTACCTGTAACCCTAGCACTTTGGGAGACCACGGATGGAAGACTGCTCGAACTCAGGAGTTCAAGACCAGCCTGGGCAACATAGCAAGACCTCATCTCTACTAAAAATAAAAAATAATTAGCCAGCCTTGGAGGTGCACACCTGTAGTCCCAGCTACTCAGGAGGATGAGGTGGGAGGATCACTTGAGCCTGGGAGATCGAGGCTGCAGTGAGCTGGGATCTCTCCACTGCACTCCAGCCTGGGTAACAGAGCAAGACCTTGTCTTAAAAAAAAAAAAGCAAGCACATTCTGTAGGTATTATCCAGAGTGGAAGTAGTGTTCTGGGAACTGCGAATTCTCTAAACATTTCCTCTACTGCAGAGAAGCCCAAAGGGATATGGGTTCAAATATATGTTCATATATGTTCCTTAATTACATATAAAAATGTGCCATGACACTCTTAAATAGTACATCCTAACAGAAAAAAAAGAAAAAACGTGCAAAAATGTACAAAAACAAAACGTAGCATTCTAAATCCTTCCACTGCAGATTCACTGTAATATCTGTACTATGGGACCATGTATCATCTTTCATCCTCTTTTCTTCTCCTAGAATAAACTACCTCACGGGAAACCTCACCGTATTTCAGAAATTTGAACAGAATCAGGTTGCTTGGTTTTCATATCAACCATGCCAGGCTCTCTTTTGTTTCTCCTTCATTTATTTATTCATTTAACCAACAAATATTTATTGAGTGCCATGAATATTTATTGTGTATATAGGTACCAGTTGGAGAGCCAGGAAAATCAAAACAGATCTTTGTCCTCATGGAGTTTCAAGCCTAGTGAGGGAGAAAAATACTAATCACTCAAATAATGGTGCTACTATCATGGTCCAGAGCCCAGCTGGGGCTTCCCTGCCCCACTGAGAGGTAGATAAGATTGGCTGGAGTCGGAAGCTCTGCTCCACACATGTCCTGGCATCTCCCTGTCTCATGGTCTGACAGCTTCTGGTATGAAGCTGTCACTGTACTGCGCCTCTTTCAAAAAAGGAATTAACATATCTTCATTCCAGTCTCCACACGACACTCAGTCACATAGAGCATTTGTAAGTGTGTCTGACTTCAATGAAGATTCAGTGGTCGGGGACCGTCCACAGCATGGCTACACAGTGAGTGAATATGCAAAAAGTATTTGAATACTTATAGTTTTAAATGTCTGTTCAACCACTTCTGTTGCTCACTGGGCTTCCATCTGTTTCAGTACTTAGCTTTCTGCCATCTCACTGGTTCCACCTTTCTCCATGTCCCTTCTCTCCTTTTCTTTTGCTTCCTTTCCTACCAATTGCTCAGAAACAAGCAGACAACCAGCCAACCACAGCAAAGACAATGAACAGCAAACAAATTCCTTGTATTCTTTCATGGAGCTCAGCTATCTATTTTGTCACTTGGGACCCTGGAGACACCCACGCTCTCAGAGTTATACCTTCTACTCCAAAAGGCGTGTCTATATATTATATTCAGCAAAGACATTTTGCATCCTGAAAGAAACTGTGTTACCATCTGTTAATGTACATACATATATATATATATAGTTAGTTAGTCTGGATATATTACAAATGATGATGCATGCTCTGACAGAAAAGTAGGAGGTTGGGAGGAACAACAAAGTATATAGTATTAGAACAGCGGACCAGATTTAAAATGAGAAAGCCGGGCAGTCTGACTTCTCTGAGAAAGTATGACATTTCTGAAGCCTGTTAGCCAGGTAAAAAGTGTAGGGGGAAGAGCGCTCCCAGGAGGAGAAAAGCATGTGCAAAGGTGTGGACATGGGGAAGACTGTGGAGCACTGGAAAGAGTGGGAAGGGGCCAGCATGGCTAGATCCCAAAGGGCCCAAGAGAAAGATGAGGATGAGGGTGGAGAGGTCAACAGGGGCCAGATCAAGTGAAACTTTGCAGGTCACATGACTCCCATTTTTAGGTTCCTGTCTCTTCCCTAACAAATGAAATGAGAGCATGAATGAGTTTTTCTAAACTTCGAGTTTATTGGTTTTTGAAACACAGTCATGCCAAAGCTGACAAACTTGTATAGATACACACCCACCCATACACATACACACACACACACACACACACACACACACACACACGGTACATAAAGCACCTTTCCCCAGGGCCATGTCACTTGCCATTATTAAGAAGTCTATCCTATAGCCATATACACGATTCTAGATCACCCAGATAATTAGCTGGAAATTATCTTCATATTCATTTTCCCTCCACAGGAATGCTTCCTGAAGAGAAACCCCAAATATGAGGGTTTCTGAAAGAGCTTTAAAAAATGTTGCCTGCCAGCAGCGCATGGATTCTCTTTTCAGGGTTTGTATCTACCCAGCTGGCACACCCATTCCCCCCTCCCTTCCTCCCAGAGCAAGTGACTTCTTGTTCCACCCTGCAGCTTACTATTGGCAAGGCATGGCAGGAGTGAATCTAGGTTCCGTTTACCACCAGGGTAAATTGCCCTCTCTATCGCATCCTTATGGAAAGGCACTTTTTCGGGTTCAGCACGTCCCCATGCATTCACAGGTACCGAAAGTGACATACACATACATTGTAAACATCGTGCCCACTGCTCTGCAAATGTTCATTTGGCCCTTAGCAGTTTACACATCACAGCAGATTCATGTATTCATGATGATGTTCATTCTGTTGTTTTCTGGAAATAAATTATGTTGTTTACTTGCCCGGTGGCACCTGCCACAAACCATCTGACTTTTCTTCTCCACTCTTATTTTTCAACTACCAATATCCATGCCTTTTAAGCTGCCTTTTTATTGAAAGTAATAAATTAAGATATTCATCTTGAGGTGGCTTCACCTTTGCATAAGAATCGTCAGCATATACATTAGCATGCTCACAGTGTTGAGTATACAGGAATTCATTTCAGTAGCAACAATACTCACTGACCTTAGAAGGAAAAATTTCCTTTTATATTTACTTGTTAGTCTAACACAGTTGTAACTTTCCATACAGTATAATACTTTAAAATGAAGATATCTTGTGGAAGTGTATCTTCTGCTGCTTTTCTTCAAAATGAAGCCATTGGTCCTATGCTGAGATTGAGTTTGCTGGAAGTGTTAAGACTCCATCTGGTCATCTTGTGAGTCAACACTTATAGTGGAACCTTGGCTGCTGGTATCAGCAGTTTCATAGGACTTCTGGTCTTTGGCAAAGTTGATGAAAACCTGATTTTTCAGGGAAAATAAAGCCATTAGTGCCTGGTAAGCCAAAGGAAGAAAGAAAGTTAATTCATTCTCATTCTCTCTCTCTCTCTCTCTCTCTTTCTCTCTCTCTCTCTCTCTCTCTTTCTCTCTCTCTCTCTCCTTCCTTGCTCCTAGTGCAAGCATGTATATACGTGTGGGCAGGCCCCTATAAAATCCAAATCCTAGTTTTACAAAACTAGATTTTATAGGGGCCTGCCTACACGTATATACACGCTTGCACCAGGAGTCCTTTCAGATAATCAAATTTAACTGGGGCTTGAAAATAGCACCTATATCTATGACCATATTTATGACTATGATTTTATTTATAATCATGTCAATCTTAAGCCATAGTTGACTATCTGTAGCCACATTTCTGCATTCATATGACCTACATCAATATCTCTATCAGGTATAAACAAGGAGCCCAGCCCTATGCCCTTATTGAATGATTGTGTAGAAATGTTGAGAGAAATTTCACTAGTTTCAAGAGTTAATGCATTAAGATAAAATTTGTATAGAAAGCCCATGTTAACACTGTGTTCAGTAAGCCAATTAATTAACAGGCAGATCTTTGTTTAAAGTCGTTAAATCTATTAGTCATAGTTTCACCCAAAAACTATCGAGAGTCTGTTTTTTGCCATGGTGCTTGTAGTTGGTTATAAGTCGAAGACTAAGTCTTCATTTTTGGCAAAGTCATGATTGTCTAAAGTCCCCGTTAAAATGCCTAAAGCCCCACAAGAAAAGTTGTCCATCAAATCCAGCACCATATACTGACCTTTAAAGGCCTTACTTTCAGACCTACTCCAATGACAGATATAATCAAACTTTCTATATGTCATGTTCGTTGAGCTGTGTAAAATTAAGACAGTACAGAAGTGATAAAGGATGACCTAATAAGTCTCTAGTTATTGAATGCAAATGTAATTAAGACAGATGATGTAAGTGAATGGAAAGGATTCTGCATTTACCACTTTAATTGCCTGAATTTAACAGATCTAAAGGTCTGGCACCAAATTCTAATTACCCTATCCAACCCTAATCCAGGAAGTCAATCAATAGAAATGTTCTTGAAGAAACCTACCATGGAAGAAGGAAGGAAAGTGTCAACAGCTGTTTGTTATGTATGTGAAAATAGTGGGTATTTTTTCTTTATGTATACATATAACTTTATGGATACAGATGTCTTATCAAATGGAAAAGTTAATGTCTTTCACATCTTTTTTAGAATATCCCCAAGTTAAGTTAGAAATTGATTAGGCTCTTTGCTAAGTTTTTCAGGTGCAAGATTAGATATTAATTCAATTAAAAACAAATTGAATGTCATTAAAAAGAAACAGAATGCATAATAATATTAATATGTGACGTTGCACACGTGGATCATGGTATATATCTTACCTCTTCCAGAGTGGTCTGACTCACTAAGAAATTTGTAATATTTAAAGCAGTCTTGTTGGTTTCCAGCAGATCAAAAATGTTTGCGACTCCTCCTGCTGTGACTGGTACATGATACTCTAGCATGCTGAGGTGCTGATCCTGTGGGAACCAAAGGAAAAAAAATTATTTTGCAATGTCTGGCAATATTGACATGACTAGACATAACTTTACCAAGAGTTCAGGAAAATGCTGAAGTTCATTCCACTGAAAATGATGCTACAGTATAAATAACGAGTATATTTTGAAATTAACAGCTTGCAAAGATGAGATGAAAGTTTTGTGAATGTCAAAGAGAACACAAAGTTAAAAGTTCATGAAAACTCCAAAGCATTCTATATTCATGTGAAGTTATACAGTCATTATAATCTTGCCTGGAAAAGAATCTGTGGAATGGTATTTCACATGTCACATTATGCTCAGCTCACATAAGCTTTCTCCGTGCTCAATCTTAAGAAATTTCATTTTTGTGTTAGAATTGTTCTAAAATGCTAAAAAATTAGCGGTTCCATTGATACTGGCTAAAGACAGTAGACTTCAAAAGCATTGAACCTCCTTCAAATGACAGTTCATCCTTTTCCCAAATCACCCTAAACTTCTTTTCAGTTTCTTTATTTTGGTCACCAGTATCACCATCTACTTAGTTTAATCCATTCTTTTTGCCTTGGAGTATCTTTAACAATTTGCATTTCTGGATATTTAATCAGTTACCAGGTCTTATTTATTCTTTCCTTTAAAATACCTCTCAAACTTAACCTTTCCTCTCTATTTGCACCACCAATAGGCTTAACTTGATGCTTATTACTCCACATCTTAGTTACTGCAACAACCTCTTCAGAACCCCAGAAACACTGTACACTTACTTTCTTGTACAAAGCAGCTGGGACAATCTTTGCTGATACTTGTTTCATCAGGATATTTTCTTATTCCAGAATCTACCCCTGTGACCCCAATGAATCAGATCATGACCGTGTATTTCAGACCCTTCTCCTCCCGCTTTGTGCATTGCTTAGCGTCTCCCATCGACATGTAGTTGCATTATATCTGTTCTTACAATCGGGCCATCTTGCCTACTTTTGCTCTCAGATTGTTGTTTTGGCTATTTTCCTTCTAGACATCTAGAAACCACCACAGATTTGTAGAGAATGGTCTGCTAGGGAGAAATCAGACTTTTTATTTATCACTGCATTTGCGTTGTATAGCCCTGGTCCCGTGAGGAACAGACGGGGGAGAATGTAATTTCATCATTCAGTGAAACAACACAGATTTCAACCCAGAAATCCACTAAAAGAGAAAGCATTACTACCAACACAATTTGTGCAAGAAAGATGTCCTTTTACTTTTAAATTTGATTTAAATTTAGATGATAGAAAATGAGCTTTGATAAGAATCCTGAAAGCTAGGCCCAGTGTGGTGGCTCACAGGTGTAATCCCAGTGCTTTGGGAGACCAAGGCAGAGAGATTGCTTGAGGCCAGGAGTTCAAGACCAGCCTGGGCAACATCGTGAGATTCTGTCTCTACAAAAAATACAAAACTTAGCGGGGCATGGTGGCACATGCCTATATGCTTAACTACTTGAGGCAGAGGCGGAAGGAGTCCTTGAGCCCGGGAGTTCAAGGCCGCCGTGAGCTAGGATCACGCCACTGCACTCCAGCCTGGGCAACATAGCGAGACCCTGTGTCTTATTTTTTTTTTTTTTTTTTAAGAATTAGGAAAGCTATTATTTCCTAGAGATGTTAGCCAAACTTGGGGAGGCTGAGGCAAAGGTATTTTATGAAGATAAAATAATTGTTTTTTAAATGCAGTTTATTTTCTCTAAAATCACTTCAAATTAACATCGTGTCTTATAATTTATGGACACTTTATCATTTAATTCTCACATCAGTTTTGTGAAGTAGATGTTATTATAGTAGTACTCTCTTATTTGTGGTTTTGCTTTCTATGGTTTGTTACCTGTGATCAACCAAGTCCTAAAACTATGAAATGGAAAAATATAAAAATAAACAATTTATAAGTTTTAAATTGCATGCCTTTCTGAGTAGTGTGATCTAATTTTGCACCACCCCATCTGGCATGTGAGTCATTCCTTTGTCCAGCATATTTATGTTGTGTAAGCTACCTGCCTGTTTCTATATAAGAAAAAGCATAGTGTATACCAGATTTGGTACTATCTATAGTTTTAGTCTTCCACTGGAAGTCTTGAAATGTATCACCCGTGAATAGTGGGACACTCCTGTATTCCTATTTACAAATGAGAAAAAAGAGGCCCTGAGATTAATGTCTTGCTCACATGGGCACAGTTGGGCCTCAGCCCTAGTCTTTCCAATTTCTTTTTATCATTCCACATCTGATTACCTTTCACATCTGATTTCCTTTCAAAAACAATCATTTGAAATCATCATCTTCTACAAATTGCCTGTATATCAAAGATGTAATAATAACTTTTCCTGTCAAGTACATTTATTTTAATTAAGTATGGGCTATGTTAGGTAATATGCATGTATCTATGTCTGTCCATCCCATGCCTATGCATATGTGAGATGACATCAACTGTACAATATTTCATCTAGTGTAGAACTTGAGGACTTGATTTCTACTCAGTCCTGCTCCAACTTTTGTGGGCTTATCTTTCAAATGAGGGGGACAAACCAGATAATCATTCTGGAACTCTGTAGCTTTTTGGGTTTTTTTCCTAAGAAGAAATGACCTTGGTCATATAATACCTGTCATCGCTCAGTTCCGTAATATATATAATGAGTAGATTAGCAAGGTATACAACTTGAAAATGAATACAATATGATCATAAATCCTTTGTGAGGAAGAAACAAAAGTACATGTATGTGAAAGGACTGTGTTAACTTTAAATAAATACAAAAATATATAATTAATTGAAGATGCTATTTGTTCATACTCAGTATGCTTTGGCATATCTTACGCATCTTGAACTAATCTATATATTAAGATTAATAATAAAGCTGTAGTCAACTTGGAAATCACAAATATTGCTATGACATTACCATCAAAACTAGTCAAGATCATCAGGCAAGATAATCACTTATATGGTTGGTTTTTGTTTTCTGTTTTTAGATAGAGTCTCGCTCTGTCACCCAGGCTGGAGTGCAGTGGCATGATCTTGACTCACTGCAACCTCCGCCTCCCAGTTTCAAGCAAGTCTGCTGCCTCAGCCTCCCGAGCAGCTGGGATTACAGGTGTGTGCCACCACACCCAGCTAATTTTTGTATTGTTTGTAGAGACGGGGTTTCACCTTGTTGGCCAGGCTGGTCTTGACCTCCTGACCTCAAGTGATCACCCGCCTCGGCCTCCCAAAGTGCTGGGATTACAGGCATGAGCCACTGCACCCAGCCATCAATCACTTACTTTTAAGTATGTTTTTGGAAAGTGCAGCTGCATGAACTTCGTGAGGCTCTCCATGGTCACTTTGTTATTCTTCAAGTGAACTTTGACAGTAAATCCTCGTCCAAACCTAGAAAGAAAAAGTGCAAAATATGGTATGAGTTACATTTTGCTGAAATAGCTCCTCTGGAATTCTAGATAATGAAACAGGACCCAAGCCAACCATTATAGCCCCTTTTCTTTATATAAAGACTGTCATTTTGCCATAAAAGTTCAGGACATGTTGCAAACTGGAAATAGTGCACTGCTATGATTTTTTATTTATTTCTACCTCTATATAAAATCAGAGTCTTTGGACAAAAATTGAGTTGAAAAGAAAACATAAAATCTTGGCTTTCTATGACATTCATGAATTTGCAATGGATGTCAATTTCTGCAGTTAAATACTTTCCTTTTTTTCTTCTTATAGTAATAATAATAAACACAAAAAAAGAGGAATGTGCAGGTTTGTTTCATAGGTATACATCTGCCATGGTGGTTTGCTGTACCCAATTAAGTATTTCTCCTAATACCAATTTCTCCTAATACCAATTAGGTATTTCTCCTAATGCTATCCCTCCCCTAGCCCCCCACCCCCCAACAGGCCCCGGTGTATGATGTTCCCTGCCCTGTGTCCATGTGTTCTCATTGTTCGGCTCCCACTTATGAGTGAGAACATGTGATATTTGGTTTTCTGTTCCTGTTAGTTTGCTGAGAATGATGGTTTCCAGCTTTATCCATATCCCTGTAAAGGACATGAACTCATCCTTTTTATGTGGCACATATACACCATAGTATTCCATAGTATTCCATGTTGTATATGTGCCACATTTTCTTTATCTAATCTATAATTGATGGGTATTTGGGTTGGTTCTAAGTCTCTGCTATTGTGAACAGTGCTGCAGTAAATACACATGTGCCTGTGTCTATAATAGAATGATTTATAATCCTTTGGGTATATACCCAGTAATGGGATTGCTGGGTCAAATGGTATTTCTGGTTCTACATCTTTGAGGAATCGCCACACTGTCTTCCACAATGGTTGAACTAATTTATACTCCCACCAACAGTGTAAAAGTGTTCCTGTTTCTTCACATCCTCTCCAGAATCTGTTGTTTCCTGACTTTTTAATGATCACCATTCTAACTGGCATGAGATGGTATGTCATGGTGGCTTTGATTTGCATTTCTCTAATGGCCAGTGATGATGAGCTGTTTTTCATGTTTGTTGGCGCATAAATGTCTTCTTTTAAGAAGTGTCTGTTCATCTCCTTCACCCACTTTTTGATGGGGTTTGGTTTTTTCTTGTAAATTTAAGTTCTTTGTAGATTCTGGATATTAGCCCTTTGTCAGATGGATAGATTGCAAAAATTTTCTCCCATTATATAGGTTGCCTGTTCACTCTGAGGATAGTTTCTTTTGCTGTGCAGAAGTTCTTTAGTTTAATTGGATCCCATTTGTCTGTTTTGGCTTTTGTTGCCATTGCTTTTGGTGTTTTAGTCATGAAGACTTTGCCCTTGCCTATGTCCGGAATGGTATTGCCTAGATTTTCTTCTAGGGTTTTTATGGTTTTATGTCTTATGTTTAAGTCTTTAATCCATGTCAAGTTAATTTTTGTATAAGGTGTAAGGAAGGGGTCCAATTTCAGTTTTCTGCATATGGCTAGCCAGTTTTCCCAACACCATTTATTAAATAGGGAATCTTTTCCCCATTGCTTGTTTTGGTCAGGGTTGTCAAAGATCATATGGTCGTAGATGTGTGGCATTATTGCTGAGGCCTCCGTTCTGTTCCATTGGCCTATATCTGTTTTGGTACCAGTACCATGCTGTTTTGGTTCCTGTAGTCTTGTAGTATAGTTTGAAGTCAGGTAGCGTGATGCCTCCAGTTTCATTCTTTTTGCTCAGGATTGTCTTGGCTATACGGGCTCTTTTTTTGGTTCCAGATGAAATTTAAAGTAGTTTTTTTCTAATTCTGTGAAGAAAGGCAATGGTAGCTTGATGAGGATAGCACTCAATCTATAAATTACTTCGGGCAGTATGGTCATTTTCATGATATTGATTCTTCATATCCCTGAGCATAAAATGTTTTTCCATTTGTTTGTGTCCTCTCTTATTTCATTGAGCAGTGGTTTGTAGTTCTTTTTGACGAGGTCCTTCACATCCCATGTAAGTTGGATTCCTGGGTATTTTATTCTCTTTATAGCAATTGTGAATGGGAGTTCATTCATGATTTGGTTCTCTGTTTGTCTATTATTGGTGTATAGAAGTGCTTGTGATTTTTGCACACTGGTTTTGTATCCTGAGACTTTGCTGAAGTTGCTTATCAGCTTAAGGGGATCTTGGACTGAGACAATGGGGTTTTCTAAATATACAATCATGTCACCTGCAAATAGAGACAATTTGACTTCCTCTCTTCCTATTTGAATACGCTTTATTTCTTTCTCTTGCCTGATTGCTCTGGCCAGAATTTCCAATACTATGTTGAATAGGAGTGGTGAGAGAGGGCATCCTTGTCTTGTGCTGGTTTTCAAAGGGAATGCTTTCAGATTTTGCCCACTTGGCATGATATTGGCTGTGGGTTTGTTATAAATAGCTCTCATTATTTTGAGATACATTCCATCAATACCTGGTTTATTGAGAGTTTTTAGCAAGAAGGGGTGTTGAATTTTATTGAAGGCTTATTCTGCATCTATTGAGATAATCATGTGGTTTTTGTCATTGGTTCTGTTTATGTGATGGATTACATTTATTGATTTGCATATGTTGAACCAGCCTTGCATCTCAGAGATGAAGCCCACTTGATCATGGTGGATAAGCTTTTTGATGTTATGCTGTATTCGGTTTGCCATATTTTATTGAGGATTTTTGCATTGATGTTCATCAGGGATACTGGCCTGAAATTTTCTTTTTTTGTTGTGTCTCTGCCAGGTTTTTGGTATTAGGATGATGCTGGACTTGTAAAACGATTTAGGGAGGAGTCCCTCTTTTTCTATTGATTGGAATAGTTTCAGAAGGAATGGTACCAGCTCCTCTTTGTACCTCTGGTAGAATTAAGCTGTGAAATCTGTCTGGTCCTGGGCTTTTTTTGGTTGTTAAGCTATTAATTACTACCTCAATTTCAGAACTTTTTATTGGTCTATTCAGGTATTTGACTTCTTCCTGGTTTAGTCTTGGGAGGGTGTATGTGTTCAGGAATTTATCCATCTTTTCTAGATTTTCTAGTTTATTTTTGTAGAGGTGTTTATAGTATTCTCTGATGGTAGTTTGTATTTCTGTGGGATCTCCCCACAGAAGATCCCCTTTATCATTGGTGATCTCCCCTTTATCATTTTTTATTGTGTCTGTTTGATTCTTCTCTTTTCTTCTTTATTAGTCTGGCTAGCAGTCCATTTTGGTAATCTTCAAAAAACCAGCTCCTCAATTCATTGATTTTTTTGAAAGGTTTTTCGAGTCTCTCTCTTCTTCAGTTCTGCACTGATCTTAGTTATTTCTTATATTCTGGTAGCTTTTGAACTTGTTTTCTTTTGCTTCTCTAGTTATTTTAATTGATATGTTAGGGTGTTGATTTTAGCTCTTTCCCACTTTCTCCTGTGGTCATTTAGTGCTATAAATTTCCCTCTAAACACTGCTTTAGCT
The DNA here is from genome assembly GCF_003255815.1 of Theropithecus gelada. Classification (NCBI taxonomy): domain Eukaryota; kingdom Metazoa; phylum Chordata; class Mammalia; order Primates; family Cercopithecidae; genus Theropithecus; species Theropithecus gelada. The sequence goes on from NC_037680.1 coordinate 91,562,728, forward strand.
GTGTCCCAGGGATTCTGGTATGTTGTATCTTTGTTCTCATTGGTTTCAAATAACTTATTTAGTTTTGCCTTAATTTCATTATTTAGCCAGTAGTCATTCAGGAGCAGGTTGTTCAGTTTCCATGTCATTGTGTGGTTTTGAGTGAGTTTCTTAAATTTGATTGCACTGTGGTCTGAGGGGCTGTTTGTTATGATTTCTGTTCTTATGCATTTGTTGAGGAGTGTTTTACTTCCAATTATGTGGTCCATTTTAGAATAATGATGTGGTGCTGAGAAGAATGTATATTCTGTTGATTTCGGGGGGAGAGTTCTATAGATGTCTATTAGGTCCACTTGGTCGAGAGCTGACTTCATGTCCTGAATATCCTTGTTAATTTTCTGTCTCATTGATCTGTCTAATATTGACAGTGGGGTGTTAAAATCTTCCACTGTGATTGTGTGGGAGTCTAAGTCTCTTTGTAGATCTCTAAGAACTTGCTTTATGAATCTAGGTGCTCCTGTATTGGGTGCATATATATTTAGGATAGTTAGCTCTTCTTGTTGCATTGATCCCTTTACTATTAGGTAAGGCCCTTCTTTGTCTCTTTTGGTCTCTGTTGGTTTACAGTCTATATTATCAGAGACTAGGATTGCAACCCCTGATTTTTTTTTTCTTTCTTTTCATTTGCTTGGTAACTATTCCTCCATCGCTTTATTTTGAGCCTATGTGTGTCTCTGAACATGTGATGGGTCTCCTGAGTATAGCACACTGATGGGTCTTGACTCTTTATCCAATTTGGCAGTCTGTTTTATTGACAGTCTTTTAATTGGGGCATTTAGCCCGTTTACATTTAAGGTTAATATTGTTATGTGTGAATTTGATCCTGTCACTATGATGCTAGCTGGTTATTTTGCCTGTCAGTTGATGCAGTTTCTTCATAGTGGCGATGGTCTTTACAATACACTTGTAAAGTTAAATGCATTCTAATTTAAAGTAAACGAGGTCTTGATAAGCAGGTCATTGGAGATTTGGTGTCATCAATAAAAATTAATGTTATTGGGGTTTTAAAAATAAATATTAAATCAATGTGCTAGCTAACTGTTTGCATCAAGAATCAAATTTATAAAGAAGTCACAACAGACTCTCTAGGAGCAACATAATGCCTCTTTCATCCTTTTTTCCTTATCTTGGTTAATACTATCTTGCAAGAAAGTCAACTTGTTATAGAGAAAAGCATAAAATATTCTGAATTTTGGAGATTAACATGGATATGTATAAATGCATATACACTCTGGTGTATATGAACTATTAAATTTGATAGTAGTATGATATTTATGCACATTTCTCCAATGTACTCTTGATTAAAAGGTTTTGAATGTGGTATGAATGTTAGGTAGCTTACTGAAAGACTGTGCAAATGGCAAATGAACATGCTAGATACAATCTATGCCTTCATTTACTTGTCAAGTTCTAATTTATTATTGGGTAAACTCTAGAACTTCCACCTGAGAGTATTTTGGTTGTGAATTATTTATTATTATTTTTTTCAGTTTTGGCCTTCTAAATTTATGCATTAACTAAAATACATTTATGAGTTAAATTTATAAGTTAACTAAAATATTTAAGGAAAAATTCATCAAATTCCCAATAAAATAATTTAAATTTAAGGTGAGTCAATGACTAGCTTCCAAAGATTATATTGTCCATTCTAGTTTTACTACTCAGGCTGCTGAGATAATCCTTGAATCTGAGTGAGCACCATTAGACTGATGACCCAACACTCTCTGTTAGACAATGCATTTGTTCTTCACCTGCTCTTTATGTGCTGCAAAGATCCAATACATTGGAACTTTCCATTCACCATAATGGCCAACCTGGTACAGAGAGCTTCACATTCTTCCATGCTAAAAGACAAAGCAGGATCATATTAGCGTTCAGGACACAGAAAACTTGGGTTGAAGTTCATGAGCATAAGCATAATTGTTTCATTATGGCACTTGGAAATACTATTTTAGTATTTTTCTTTTCTTTTCTTTTCTTTTTTTTTTTTGAGATAGGGTGTCACTCTGTTGCCCAGGCTAGAGTGCAGTGACTTGAACATGGCTCACTGTAGCCTTGACCTCCTTTACTCCAGTAATCCTCCTGTCTTAGCTTCCTGAGTAGCTGGGACGACAGACGTGCACCACCATGTCTGGCTAATATTTTAATTTTAATTTTTTTTTGTAGACATGGGGGTCTTGCCATGTTGCTCAGGCTGGGTCTTGAACTCCTGGGCTCAAGTGATCCTCCTGCCTCGGCCCCCCACAAAGTCCAGGGATTACAGGCATGAGCCACCGTACCTGGCCTAGTTTCTTGATTCTCTTTTAGTTTTTAGTTCTTTTAAAGGAGAATAAAAACCAACCTTTTAAAATATAAATTAAATGTCTTCAGATAGGGTTTATTACTGTTTCTTCTAAAACTCAAGACCTTCTCTCTCTCACCTGGAATACCCCCCAAATCAAACCTACGATTTCTTTCAAGCTTTGATTCAAGACCTACACTTCCTCAGAAATGTTTTCAAAATAACACTTTCCATTATGCCACGTACCCCATATTCTGTTGGCTTTCCTATTTTTGGATTTATAACTAGTTAGCCTGTACTTGATTATACAGTCTCTAATTTCATGGTCTATGATAATTGGAGGTGATTTTAGGTATTACCCTGTTGACCTCATTTAATTGCCAATGGAAATTAAATGATTGGCTCCACTGTGCTGGGGCAAACTATGATATAAACAAGTCTCTTGATAATAAGCAAATCTAATACTTTTTCTCCTATATGACAATTATAATGCAAACATAAACTTAATACAAATTGTAAGACAAGGCCATCCTCATAAGAGAGGCACGGATAAAATGATTTAGTGTCTCTTATACTTCGCTGATTGGAAGTGTCTGCTTCGTGGAGGAGAGGCATGTGAGCTGGTTCTGGAAGGACTGGTAAGATTAGAACTTGGAGAGATTTTGTGAAAAGACCATTTCAGGCCAGGTGTAGTGGCTTACGCCTGTAATCCCAGCATTTTGGGAGGCCAAGGTGGGTGGATCATTTGAGGTCAGGAGTTTGAGACCAGCCTGGCCAACATGCTGAAACCCTGCCTTTACTAAAAATACAAATATTAGCTGGGCGTGGTGGTGGGCGCCTGTAGTCCCAGCTACTTGAGAGGCTGAGGCAGGAGAATTGCTTGAACCCGGGAGGTGGAGGTTGCAGTGAGCAGTTGTTGTGCCACTGCACTCCAGCCTGGGTGACAGAGTGAGACCCTCTCAAAAAAAAAAAAAAAAAAAAAAAAAAAATTCAAGTTGAAAGCACAGCCAAAGAAGGGGCTTGGAGATGGGAAAGGGTATGGAGATGGGAAGAATGTAGAACCAGGAGTCATTCAGATTGACTAATAGAAGACGGTGTTGCAGGGTAAAAAGACTGAGCATTTAGATAAGGCCATAGAGTGGAGAGTCTTGCATGTTGAGCCTAAGGATTCTGAACTTTATTTGACAGGCAATAGAGAGCCACAGATGAGTTAAGAGGGCCATAAGTTATGAGAAATTCAATGTTGAAAAGATTGCTTAGACCTTAGACTCTGTCCCACCACAGGAACTATATTCTCACCATGAAACCTGCCTGACTTGCTCCTACTACTATAAACATAAAATAGTTTGATTCAACTGTGGGCATTTGTCGTCTATATATGTGTGTGTGTGTGTGTGTATATATATGTGTGTGTATATATATAACATATATATAGGTAATCCTGTATAACACATATATACATATATGTAAATATATGTACATATACATATATGTTATATATAACACATATATAAATAATTATATATGTTATACAGGATTACCTTTGCCCATCTATCATCCTAAGATTGTGTGGATTCACTTTAAAGATTTCACTCAGTTTACCTGTGAGATGTGAGGATGACGGAACATTTGTTCTGTACTTCTTCCGAAATGATCTTCCAGAGGTGCCGTTTCGACTTCGGATCCATCCCAGAGCTTGGCTCATCCTTAATAGAAAGTTACAAGAAAAATTTATCAAATTAATTTTTGATGAAGTTCTTTTCATGAATTACTGCATTTCACTTCCCTAGAACAGAAACACTTTTCGAGGTCCTGTGACTAACTCGTTTTATACTTAATAGGCTTCTTTCTGCTGCTGTCAAAAAGCTCAAAATTAATCATTTAAAATTGTCAATCTGTTTTAAAAAGTGTCTCAGTTAAGTTGACACCCTGTTACTTTACATCCGTCTCTTATGTTTCTTTGGAAAAAATTTCCACTTCCATTACTGGCAAAGTAGAGTTCTTATATTTAATTCTACCTTGCCACATATATAAGCCACATCAACAAGATTACCACCTTGGTCCTGATAGCAGAATTGTGGCTATGAGTGATAATATGCTATGTGAAGCAGAAAGAACATAATTTGATATTTCAGTAAATTTGTTTGAGGTATATTTTTAGTTTTCGGTTATTAATTGAAATTTAACACTCCTTAGGAAATAAAAACAAGATTTGTAGAAATTGCCAAGTAGAAAGATATACATTGTTTTTCAAAGTAAATGATGTTATGAAAAATCATTCAGACATAAAATTAGAATATGTAGCAGTAGATCATCTAAACACACAATAACAGATTTTGACACATTATAGGTCAAGATTAGGTAAAAATTTAAAAAATATACTTGTAACAAAAAATATGTACATATGTACATAACTAGAGGCTTGTATTTACAGCATGGTGTTAAATCTAAAGAAAGGAATGGGTTATGTGGAAGCTAATATAGTTGAGTTCGTAGAAGTAGAGAGGAGAATAATGGTTACTAGAGGCTGGAGGCATAGCAGGGAGAGGAGGATAGAGAGAGATTGGTTAATGAATACAAAATTACAGCTAGACAAGAGGAATAAGTTCTAGTGGTCTATAGCACCATAGGGTTACTATAGTTAACAACAATTTATTGTATATTTTCAAATAGTTAGAAGAAAGGATTTTGAATGTTTCCAGCACAAGGAAATGATACATATTTGAGGTGATAGATAAGCCAATTACTCTGATTTGATCATTACATATTGTATACAGGAATCAAAATATCACACTATACTCCATAAATATGTATAAAATATTATGTGTCAAAATAGTAGTTAAATAATTTTTTAAAAACTAAAGAAATGAGTGTTAATTTGGGGAAACAAAGGATACATTGTCACTGCTCCTATTTTTGAAGAAGATAGCATATTTAGTAAATGCATGTAGAAGAAAACTTGGTATCTTTCATAGTCAATATTTCATTTTGGTTCATTAATACATAATGTTTACATTAAACATTTAACATTTTAAAGTACTTTACATTTGTTATTTCACAGAGGTGCCTAAGGATTGTTTTGTTCAATTTAAGGAACATTTACACAATAGAATTCCATTATAAGCATCGATTGGCAGAGATATAATGCATTATAAGCTTCTGGTATTATAGAAAGATGGGCTGTGCATTATTCTATCTGGCAGTTTAAATGATTTGATCCACTGTATGACTTAATCCCTGGGATAATGTGGTGGCTTATAACTGTATTATGATTCCTTATAGTTAAGGCTCTTTCAGAGTTTGGAGGTCCTTGAATGAAGGGGATTTTCCAAAATAAGGGCAAGTATATTTCTCTGAAATAAACACCCTTTTACAAAGTTAGACTTGAGGTGCAAAATATTAACATTACTACTATGTGTAATTTCTATTTCCAGGTGATCAATTAAATCCTCCGTCTCTTAAGAAAAATGTAAATGTGGAATGCATTTCTTCCCCATCCTACACCACCCCCCATTCAGATGCAATAGGATGGTATGCATCACATCCTAAGCTAGATAACTCATTTTTAAGCAACAAGGAAATAAAATTTAGTACAACACATTGTCCTAAAATGTGCCTGTCCTCCATAGTAGAAGCTGGAAAATATGAGTTTACCTACTCAGTTCCTAACAGAAAAAGAGAGATGATTTCTTCAATAGGTGGGAATCAAATTCTACCATATTCCATAACTTACTTGAGCACCTTGAATTGGTTTCACTTCCCATTTCCATGCTAGTGTTTCCTCTGAAATGCACTAAGCCATTGCTTTCAGATAAAACATTTTCGAGGGCATATTGTTGTGGTAATAAATTATTTGCTGATATAAACTCCTTTATTGAGATAGTGTACATAAAGTGCTTTGTACAATAGCTAACACATAGTGAGACCTCCATAAATGTTGACTGCAATCATGATGATGAAATGTTAACACATACAATCAGATATGCTGTTCTAATTATGGAGTGGCCTTTTAAAATAATGATTCTCTTACCAGCAGTAGAATGGAAGGTTTCCCTATCAAAGCTAGTGCAGTGGATAATTTTCTTTTTGTGCCATAACTGCACGTGGAGGTAGCTCTGTCCTTGAAGGGTATCAGGTGAAGTCTCCTAAGGAGTTTATGAACAGTCTGTGGGCAATAAAAGAGGAGTTAGGTTGACCTTCCTGTGCCAAAACCCTTAAAGCACTAAATAGAAGAAAAGATGCTTATGAAAAGAAAATTTCATCATGGAGAATATATCTGGGGAAAAAAAATGAAAACACTTAAATTCAACTAGATTTTATTTTTATTTTCAAAGAATCACTTTAAGATTAATAGTTTATTTGAAGAGATTCTTTGGAGGTTCATTTTCAGATGGGATTCCCTGCCCCATCAAATGTGTGTGTGTGTTTACAATTGCAGATTGAACTTTTTGCTGCATTACCACAAGATTCTCTAGTAAGGCTTAATAGAGCTAAAACAGAATTCACAAGGCAGGGTTCTCACTGACTGTTATTGCTGCTTCCTTTTTCTTCTTACTGTGAGGGGTGAGTTGTCATAAAGGCTTTCAGTCTATTTAAAACTGACCTAGTATCAAAACGTTAGCACATTAGGAATCATGGGTTCTTGTAGTTATTTCTGTAGTTAAATAGTCCTGGCAAATAATGAAATCCTGGTTGAACTTAAACAACAGATCCTCAGGATTGCAAAAGTAGAAGAAACTGCCCTAAGGGTTAGCCATCTCATTAAAATGGCAAATAGTTGCAGTGAGATATAAAGCCATAGATTAAAAACCAAAGTGGAAACTAATCTATTTTACTTGGGCGTTTTGCCGTTAACTCTTTGTGTCAGTGTCCATCCAGACACTACAAGATGTACAGGCATCACCAGCCAATGCTCAGCCCAGAGCCTAACGCAAGTGTGATCCTCTGTTTAACAGTTCCTAAAAGGGTAACTGAACAAACACGGGCCAAAGAGCTTCTAAACCTAATTTCATAGGTGCATATATAATACACATGACCAAACTAAGAGGGACTCGCTGCCATTGCCACTGCCAGAAGGAAAATGACATAGTTTTCCAGGTGGTTTTGTGGGGAAATGGTGGGGCAGGGGGATAGTGGGGTGAGGTGGGGCAGGGGACAGAAGCAGAAACAATAATGGTTTCAAATTAAGTAGTTTTTCACACTTGTACTCACTTCTTTAATATCCTTTTCTGGAATTCCATGTACCCTGGCATAGAAATACAAATGTTCTTCCACAGTTACCAGGTCATCTAACGCATCTTCCTGAGGACAGTAGCCAACTAACGAGCTGTGAGAATCAACGTGACCCAGAGATCTGAATTGAGAGAATCAAGAACACAGATGAATTTCAAAGGATTTATCCCTCCTGGTTCCCAAATGCTGGGAAGGTAGCTGTATTTTGGTCATGGTGGTCAATGACTTTGATAAAAAGGGATAAAATAATCCCACTATCAGATTCACATTTAAAGGTTTAAACATTTCCACCCACCTTAATAGCTTTGTTCTCCCCTAAGGATCGAATACTATAACCACCAAATAACATTAAATGTTCATTTCAATTATTTTTCTCATTGAAGCACTTTGTACTCGGTAAATTGAAGCATTAGTTTTTCATACCCAGTCTTATTTCTGATCAGAATGTTTCCACTTGAAGGAATGATGTCTCCGGTCAGCATCTTGAATATAGTGGTCTTTCCTGCTCCATTCACTCCAAGAAGGCCAAAACACTGGTTTCAGGGAGAAAAAGAAGATGTAAACCTTAATCCAAACCAATGACATACTGCTTTTGTATCTCTCCCTCTTCTCCCCGGGTGAAATAAATTACCAAGATAAATAAATCACTGGAATTATTCATGGGTAGTGTAGTGCTCTTGATAAAACTTCTTCTTTTAAAACAAATGGATACTATGTATTCTTTTTCCTTTAACCATCTGAACATGTATGTATACACACACACACACACAGGACCTATTTTACATATTATGTTATATCATCCCTCTATGTGACATAATAAAATACCCCACAAATAAGATCTGCTAACCCAACAAAGTAATTATATTTATAGATTTCACATTATTCACACAAAATCACAACTTTACTGAATACGCTATTGAGGCAATAGTTTCTTTGTACTGTCAAATAAATTTGATGCGTGTAGTTTGCAGCTCTGCTTGGAAAACTAAGTGGCACAGCCATATTTGCTTTCTCTTTTCAATGCTGCTTTAATATTGCTTCTGTGAGAAGGGCAAGAATATAAATAAATAGATGCAGTCCTAGGACCTCAATTCCGAAAACGTATGTCTTTATGATGTTTTTTGAGGAGGACTGGAAATGAAAGGGTGAAGACAGCACCTTGAACAGGCTTCCTGACCAAAGTCTACCCCAGAGCAAGTAGACAGTAGTTTAGGAAGGGGCTCAGGACTTGCTGTGTGGTAGGACTTGTTGAATTCCCTCTGCCAAGCGGGAAGACTCATAGGGTAAATAATATTAACTTTGGCACCAACCTAATACCTGGACATATGTAAATTATATACACAGTCAGCTCTCCTTATCCCTGGGTTTCTAACCTTTAGATCCAACCAACTATGGATTGAAAATATTCAGTGGGGAACAAAGCATCTGTACTGAACGTGTACAGAGTTCCTATGTTCTTATTCCCTAAACAATACACTATAACTACTATTTACATAGCATTTACATTGCATTGGGTATTGTAAGTAATCTAGAGATTACTTAAAGTATACAGTGGGATGTGCATAGATTATATGCAGTACTACATTATTTTATATCAGGGACTTGAACATCTGTGGATTTCTGTGGATTTTGATATCCTTGGGGGTCCTGGAACCAATCTCCCATGGATATGGAGGGATGACTCTATATGTGTATACATATACATATATATGTGTATGTATATGTGTATCTATATGCATGTATGTATTTTTTCCCAGGGAAATATTCAGATTAACTTTTATATTTCTAGAAAAAAATTATGGAAAAATAATTAAGATTTTTTTCTTTCTTCTTTTGAGGCAGAATCACTCTGTCACCCAAGCTGGAGTTCAGTGGCACAATCTCCGCTCACTGCAGCCTCCACCTCCCAGGTTCAAGTGATTCTCGTACCTCAGCCCCCCGAGCAGCTGGAACTACAGACGTGCACCACCATGCCTAGCTAATTTTTATATTTTTAGTAGAGATGTGGTTTCACCACGTTGGCCAGGCTGATCTCAAACTCCTGACCTCAAGTGATCCGCCCACCTTGGCCTCCCAAAGTGCTAAGATTACATGAGCCACTGTGCCTGGCCAATAATTAAGATTTTAATTTGTCACACAGTATGCCAATGAAAAGGACAGTTAGAAACAAAACACAGTTTCTTACCTCTCCAGCAGGTATCCCAATGCTGATGTTGTTTACAGCTATAATCTTTTTGTGGATAAGTTGGTAGGTCTTTGTGAGACGATAAAGTTGGACCAGGTCAAATTCAGCCGCACCACTCTCAACTCTTAATCTCTCAGCCCGCACATCTTCATCCTCATCTGTTGTCTCCCTTACATGTGAAGAATTAAATTTTCTGAAGAAAAGCCTAAAAATGGACCCAGCGATTTTACATCAATGATTTTGAAATGACATTATTCGATTTTGACATGTTTTGATGGGTTTTCATGTCACTAACAGTGTACTAGTCATCATTAGACTTCTTTTACATTTGTAATGAATTGTGCTACTCAGATAACTTAAGAAATCTGTATAGACCCTCTTCACTGTATTCACCATGTTATTTGTGAAACGGCTTTTGTTCTCCATGCCTTAAATGTTTACAGATCCACTGTTAAGATTTATAATTCTAATTTCAGTAATAAGGAAGTGTTTGAAGGTTAGTTCCTAAGAGAGGGACTAAGGAACTCCAGAATCGTTAGGAAAACTCATCATCTACAAATCTAAGACCAATGATCACCTTTAAAAAAAAAATCCTTTCAGCCAGGTGCAGTGGCTCACCCCTATAATTGCAGCACTTTGAGAGGCTGAGGCAGGCGGATCACCTGAGGTCAGAAGTTCAAGACCAGCCTGGCCAACCTGTCAAAACTCTGTCTCTACTAAAAATACAAATTTTCACAGGCATGGTGGTGCACGCCTGTAGTCCCAGCTTCTTGGAAGGCTGAGGCAGGAGAATTACTTGAACACAGGAGGCAGAGGTTGCAGTGAGCCAAGATCACACTACTGCACTCTAGCCTGGGCAGCAGAGCAAGACTCCGTCTCAAAAAAAAATTTTTTTTCAATTAAATTTAAAAAGCCTCTCTATTTTTTTTTAATTTTAGAAACAGCATAAGATCTGCCCTTTTAACAAAATTTTAAGTGCAAAATACAGTATTGTTAATTATATGCACAATATTGTATAGCAGATATATCTACTTTTATAATCATCAATAATATGAATGCTATCGTTATTCTGTACTTGTTTTACTATTAATGTCTCACCTAGGATTTAGCCAGTATTTTAAGGTTATCAGCCCTCCAAACTCATTAAGTCCCAAACCCACCTTGATATCTTGGCTAACAAATACCAAAAAAAATAAAAAATAAATAAAAAAGTTAAAGAAATCAATCCAGGTTTTCTTCCCAATGTCCCAGTTTCTTCTAAAGAGATCCCCAAAGACCCCAACCGTAATGTTTCTTCTAATCTTCCTTATTCCAAAATCATGTAGTCAGTCTCCAAATACTGGAAAGGCCTTTTTTGTTGTTGTTGTTGTTGTTGTTGTTTTTTGAGACGGAGTCTTGCTCTGCCGCCTAGGCTGGAGTGCAGTGGCACCATCTCGGCTCACTGCAACCTCCGCCTCCTGGGTTCAAGCGATTCTCGTGCCTGAACCTCCCCAGTAGCTAGGATTACAGGCACGCACCATCACATCCAGCTAGTTCTTGTATTTTTAGTATAGATGGGGTTTCACCATGTTCGTCAGGCTGGTCTCGAACTCCTGACCTCAGGTGATCTGCCCACCTTGGCCTCCCAAAGTGCTGGGATTACAGGCATGAGCCACCGAGCCTTATAACACCCTATCATGGATTATTTTCTGCCTAGTCCTATAGGCTTTTATCCTTCTCAGCTAGATTTCTCCAGGAGCTAAAACTGCTCCCGGGTCTCTAACTCTTCCATTCCAGTCTGCACTGCATCTACAAAATTACATTTCGTCAAGCACAACTTCATCATGTTTTTCTCGTTCAAAAACTCTTAATGAATGTCCATTTGTTTGCTGAATAAAGCCCAAACCATATCTCTTTATCAAGCATTTAAGAGATTCCATAATCTCCCAATTGCATGTTAAACTGTAACTCCTACTTTTACCTTACATTTCTTCTATGTTCTAATTAAATTATAATACTTCTTTCTTAAATATGCTCTAATATATTTCTTTATCTCTGCTCTTTTATTTCCTCTCATTATTTACTTAAAATTTTATTTTTCAATAGATGATACATGTCATTAAAATTTAAATGGTACCGAAGAATATACAGTGAAAACTGTTCTCTTCAACCATGTCTCTCTCTCATCAGGAGAGTCACTCACAATTAGAGATAGTCTATGGATATGTCTGCATAAATAATTCTTTTCTGTTTAACTGGAATGGCAATATACTTTACACATAGTTCTGAACCTTGCATTTTTAAATTAGTAAATATTAAAGACACTTCCAAATGTTACATAGAGAACTATATCATTCTTTCTAATGGCTGCTTAATGTTCTATTAGTCCCTAAATGAAGGACGTTTATGCTGTTTCTATTCTTTTGCTATTGGAAATGGTTACTATGATGAATAACTTTAAACATACATAAGTCTGTATATCTGTGAGCATATATGTAAGCATTCCAGAAATGGAATTGCTGGGTCAATTGCATGTGTATTTCTTCTCGTTTATGATGCTGTCTTCACTTTTTCTTAGTTTTCTTTTCCCAAACTCATTGCCAACATGCTCCACACTGAATCCTCTTTCCCCATTTCTGCCTAGAAAGTGTTTTCCATTTTCCCAAACTCAACTCAAAGACTACATCTTTTGTTTATGTACATATTTTCACTTCACCACTGTATCTTAATCTTTTTAAGGTTAACAACTGTGCGTATTTAATTTTATTCCCTCACTCAACAGCAATAGTTGCAGTCACATATTAAGATTTGATACCTATTTACTAGAATAAAATAGTGAATTATGCTAGAATTTTTTTAAAGTTTTTGAGCCAAACATTTCCATATTACCAATGGAAAAGCTTAGACTATTGACTTCTTTCTCAATAGCTTGAATTGAGTTCCGTTTTAGATGTCAAACATATGCTTTCATTACATTTACCTGAGTTTCTTTATCAGGGATTCATTGATTAAGAGTCTCAAGAAAAAAAACATGGTGCCCTGAGAAACCAGAGCCACAAACATTGCACCTAGTTTATCCATCTCAAAGGTTTCATTTGGGTATTCCACTCCATATGCTTTTAAGAAGTCTAGGACCGACTGTTGTTGAGAAAGTTCAATCAAACCGTAGCCAAAACAGAATTGTGGGAAAATCAGGAAAATGCGCTTGAGGGTTTCAGAAATAAGTTCTAAAGTCTGAAATAAGAGAAATAAAAATAAAACTCAGTGTTAAGCTTCCAAAAAGCTGACAAAAATTTAAAAATAGATGTAGACAAATAGTGAAACCTAAAAAGCTTATCTAGATTGACAATTATTGCCCATGTAGGCTGAATTTGCATACAACTATTTAGTATACTAAATGGTGGATGTTTATCACTGAAATACAAGCAGAAAATCATTATGTGAGGCCACCTCTAATGTTGGACCTAATCCTGGAGGCAAAATTATTTCTAGACCTGCCTTTAATCCCAGGAATGTAGGGCTAGCCAGCATGTTGGGGTCTGACACAGGGTATCGTTATGTGCCTGAGGGAGGGAGGTACTTGGTACAGTAAAATTTTGGAACCCAAGATAATCCCTACTTGGAGAGTGACTAAAATGGTGAAATGAGGTAGAAGAAGAGCCAACATGTCTCCAAGAGGGGCAAATAGCTCCTTTTCACATTATTCACACGTGGGCCAACAACTTCCACTTCATGAATTTTCTTCCTTCTCCCAGAGTATGCTTGTCTAGTCCTCAGTTCACTTCATTTCCTCTCTATTCTTTTCTGTTCAATTGCCTGGCACTGTTAGTGCTTCTCTTCTCACTAATCGTAATTGTCAGCTCTGAATGGAAAGTGATGCTTACAATGAAGTAGTCTCCAATACATGATTGAAAGGGGATGAATTAGGTTTTTTCTCTATGAATGTTCAAATGAATCGAAGCTCATAGTCATATAACTAAGTCATTGTCCTTGTCACCACCATACCATAAGAATTTGTTAATGAGGAAGATGTTTAGCTGACCAATGGTTGCGATTTCTGTAGGGCCGCACAATACATCTGATTTCACCTCCATCACCCCATTCAAGCCCTATCAGGTGTCAATAGTTTTGACACTCAGTACATACAATGATAGGCATTAACTTAGATGAGGCCCAAAAAGGATTTTAAAAGCTGTAGTTTCTCCTCTCCCAAATTTAATAGAATCAAATGATATTCTTCTTTTTTATGCAGAATAAATAAAATCTTTCTATCTGGAACATGTTGAAGCTTTTGATAAATTCACTGAAATTTAGCAGACTAATAAGGGACCTTACCGGATCATTAGGCTTTTCCTTGGAAAGAAAGTATACCACTGACAGGGAAACAATGGAATTAATGCCAAAAAATAAGTTGACACAGACATAAGTGATGAAGGCCATTCCTGTTTCATGGAAGAGTCCAGCCAGCAAGTACATCCAAGAAAATGTTGCATACCTGCAGGTTAAAAACACGATGAAATAAAATTATGCCTTGGCCAGGCATGGTGGCTCACACCTGTAATACTAACGCTTTAGGAGGCTGAGGCAGGTGGATCACTTGAGCCCAGGAGTTTGAGACCAGCATGAGCAAAACCCTGTCTCTACAGAAAAATACGAAAATCAGCCGGGCATCGTGGCATGCACCTGTAGTCCTGGTTATTTGGGAGGCTGAGGTGGGAGGATCACCTAAGTCCGGGAGGTCAAACTGTGGTGAGCTGTGATCATGCCATTGCACTCCAGTCTGGGTGACAGAGTGAGATCCCGTCTCAAAAAAGAAATGCCTTAGTTATTCTATTTTACAAAAAATAACAATTTAAATGGGCTTCCAAAGTAAAAATAACCATTAGGGATGAGTTGTCAAGCCTTGTAACTAGATCTCTCTTTCATTCCTTTTTGACAAAAAAATCCAAAGAGTGTTTTTAAAAAACAGAAAAAAGCCTCTTTTAAGAAGCCTTGAGTAGTTCTACATCATTAAAACTACAAATTAATCTCTCCTGAATATGATATTATCCCGCCTAGGCAAGCCTTTTTGGTTGCTCAGAAATATGAGTTTAATCAGTATAAATCTTATAATTTAAAGTTGAGGAAAAGTAATGACACGGTTCAAGTCTAGCTGAGCAGAAAGAGCATGCTTAGAAGCTGGCTAGCCTGTTTTGAGCAAAACCTTGAGCAATTTGGGGGGCAATTAAATAGATCTAGAGACAGAGTTTCTGCATCAGCTACAATTGCTAATTAAGGGTTACTACCATGTATTCAGGGCAGAAAGATTTGTTATGCTAAGCATTGATTATATCAGCCTGTATTACCTATATTAGCTTACTATAGAAACAATATTATGTGTGTCCTTAGACATCTATAAAAAGATAAATATAAATAAATATACATGAATATATATGCATTTTATAATGCTATGTATACTCATATAGTCAATACATAAATTTATACATGTATACATATTTTCTAGTCATTCTAAAGCTTTCGTTTTATGTAAATGAGATCACATATGTAAATTAGAAAGCATGACACTTGGCACCCAATAAATGCTTATTAGTTTTAGGTATTACTATTAATAACATTAATTTTCAAAAGTATTATACTTTACAGTCTATGGACTAGCAAGTGCAATGTATTGTTAGTCTCACTCATGTCAAATGAAACCCCAAGACAGTTGTAATTTAGCTAATGAGATTTAGTCCTATTTGTATCTAGGGGCATTTAATTCTATTAATTCTTCTTTCGTTGCTTAATCAGCAGCTTACCCAAACAGGAGAAGTAGAAGAGATACGGCGCCTAGGTTGTTTTCACTGTAGAATGCAGGTAACTTGAAAATCGCAATGATACCAATTGAAAATGCTACAGGCACCAAGTAGAAAACCTATGGAAATATTTAAAACAATGTTTAATATGTGACAAGCATTTTTCAAAAAAAAAAATCAATAACCCATCTAGTTTAAAACTCCAACAAGTTGACCTAGAAAAATTTGAAGAAATGAATTCTTATTTATGTTCCCATTGCTTGTAACATTCAACTTATTTTACATTGATTTCACTTTAGAATTTGTCTCCTGCAATATGAGGTTAAGCCAATCTCCATCTTTAACAGATATATAAGGAGTCCCTGGTGTTCCTGCCTTAGGCTTTGAGACTTGGGATGGTTCAGTGACAGAGGTTCAGTGAGAAAGATAAGACAGCCAGGTATCTTGGTATTACATTCAGTCCTCAAAGTAGTGATTTTGTTTTGAGTCCTGGAACTCTCAGATGGTTGATTTCTAAAGCTTGGTTATCAGTGTGAACCACTCTGTGCAAAGCAGCAGGGCATCAGGTCCCACATATCCTCATAATCACAGGCATATGAACAAAGAACTTATTATTTTGTTGGCAAGTAGAAATATTAAATGCTGAGGAGTTTGCAGGAAGATGGACACAGTGAAGGTGGTGGTAATTTAATTTGCAGGTCGGGGAGGAGGAATCTCCTAAATTGGAATGAGCTCCAGATATAAGACAACAGAATCCTAAAGTACTAACTAGACCTTCACAGAAGTATGTACTTGAAATTTTCTTAACATTAAAGCTCTTGTTAAGTCCTGAACAGTCATTACTATTCTTTTAGATTTGACTTCTACAACAAACACATTTTAGACCTCACTGGATACATTAACAAAATGGATAATGCAGTTAATTACTCTCCAACCCTTTAAGCCAATGATCTTGACAGCAACTCAGACACTTTCACCATAATCACCAGGCAAATGCATACCCATCCTGGGCTTTTGGCCAACATTGGTATGTTTGGAGTCACGAACAACCATCTGAACTTGGGACCATTTTATGCAAATGAGAGAGCTATCAATGAAATACATTCCTTCTTTTTCCTACTAATCTTCTTTAATGTGTCATTAGCAGGGGCTACTACTTCACATTTTTCACTATTAGTTGATTAAATTTTTATAAGCTTGATTGTTTGGCACAATTAGGTAAGGATATGTTGCTGCTAAGCTTCTATTTCTCCACAGTACTGACAGTAAGACTTCAGCGTGCTTAAAATCACCTGGTGGATCTTTTTAAAAATGCATATTCTCCACACTCCCCTCCTAAGATATGGATTTAACAGATCTGGGGTGGGGCCCAGAAATACACATTTTAAGTGCCCTAGGGAATCTGATCTAGTCCACAGAGATGAGGGCAGGTAGGTTATCTTTCCTCCAACCACTGGATGAAGATAAGCCTGACTCAAGTCATTTTCTCTATTTCCTGTCGTTGTCACAACAATTTGAACAAACTAGAGTAAATAACTCTTGAATAGAAAACTGATGTCTTCTATCCAAATTAATCTTTTATTTCCTGCAACGAATGGCATACGTTACTCACCATGTCATAAATGAAGTTTGTTACCCAGTAGCATGTCACACCAATGCCTGAAATGTGCTGCAACTGTTTGGCTTTGGTTTGATGCTCCCTTACAACATAGGTGACAAAGCTGGCGGTGGTGACAGAGTAGCCCATCAAGATAGACAGTGCCACTAAAATATCGATTAAACTGCTGATTCTAGAGTGAGCAATAGGGAGAGGAAAACACACATAAGTTTTTGGAACTCTTTTCCTCTCAGAAAGATTCATAACCAAAACCATCAACAAAACAGTACAAGAGTTGGCTGTGACACAAATAAGGCATCCTGCAAGGCAGCCAGATAATATCTCCAACGTGACTCCGCCGTGACCCCAGAATAGATGTAGTTCTAGTGCATCGGAATTGACTAGGGATATTTGATAGAAAAACCTCGGTCTCCAGCGGTTACAGAGTCTGTGCAAGGGATGTATCCTTCTTGAGCACAGAAACCATACTTATTTGCTATGCAGGGAAGTTGAAGTGATGTAGCACTTATCACTTGACTTCTAAAAGCAGCAAACGCTGTGAGTCTGCAGTCAACAAGCTCTACTTGGCAAGCCCACTCTACACCCTTGCAGAAACTTCCTTTTATCCCTGTCAGTGACATATTACCAGCCCTTCTAGATTGACATTCATTCAGACACAACTGTGATTTCCAATTACAGCACTTTATACAGAGGCTCAGCCATGTCAAGGAGAAAGTAGTCATGCTAGAGACATCTGCTTACGTGGCTTGTTCTTGGTCTTGCACTCCCGGATAAGGATGGCTATACATGATGATGCCTTAAAGAAGAAACAGTTCTTCTATTAACAGGTATTCAGTTAATCAGAAATACCAATTTTTAGATGAATAATATTCAACACTTTCCTCCTTATAGTATCATCTAAACAATTTTATTTGGGGGACCTTTTTATAAAGGAAAATTATTTTTCCCCTAATCCCATTAATGCCATACGATTGGTGGCACTCACATAAAAAGAGGTTTTTCACATTGTGTTTAGAACCTTTCGGAAGGGAACGAGAATTTATATTTCTTCTTTTTTTTTGAGACGGAGTCTTGCCCAGGCTGGAGTGCAGTGGTGTGATCTCGGTTCACTGCAAGCTCTGCCTCCTGGGTTCAAGCGATTCTCCTGCCTCAGCCTCCTGAGTAGCTGGGACTACAGGTGCCTGGCACCTCACCCGGCTAATGTTTTATTCATTTATTTATTTATTTATTGTATTTTTAGTAGAGACGGGATTTCACTGTGTTAGCCAGGATGGTCTCAATTTCCTGACCTCATGATGTGCTCGCCTTGGCCTCCCAAAGTGCTGGGATTACAGGCGTGAGCCACCGTGCCCCACCCCAAGAATTTATATTTCTTATATTGCATTTCCCTCTAGTGTGTTATATTTAAATAATTATGTTCCATCTTTTCCTTCTATCTGGTCATATATATGTTTGTATTTCAACAGCACTTCAAAAACGTACATTTAAATAAGCAATTCAAAGAGGGACCAATTATTTATATGAGGATCCCTGAAAGAGCAGATAGTTACTTCCTCCATCCCTCTTTAGTGCTGTGTCTGTGGTGGGGAAATAGTATAGCCTGAGCAGACTCCTCCTTCCCCTTTATTGCTTCTAAGATGCTTATTTTTCTAGAGCTCTACCACAGTAGAGCTTGGGAACTTCAGCCATACCCGAGGCCTTTTCACTGAGACATAAATGTCTAAGAGGATTCAGAGATACTAGCTGGCTTCAGAAAAGTGGTCACTTACTTCCAATACAGTCCCAAATTGTGGGGATCTCCCAGTATTGCTTATGCTTGAGTAAAAAGCAAGGCTCTTTTTTTCCCTTCCTTAGGGGACCTTGGTTAGCCAAAGTCAAAAATGAGCTGTCAACAGTTTCCCAAAGGAAAAAAATGTGAAGGTAAAGTATGTACTGCCTGAGTGACTGTGGAAAAGAATGGTAGAGGATGCCATTGAAGATGGCTCCTAAATACTTGTTCCTATAGTGTCATAAACTAAGTGGGAGCTTTCTCACTTACTGTTCATATAGTATTAGCTCATTCTACTAGGATGTTAAGGCCCTTGCGCAGCACTGAATATTATAGATGATTCTAAAGGCAGATTCTCTCAAGTTATGTTTATAATTTTTATTAAGTAGAATGTAACATCTTTTAAAGTTGTGTTCTGCAACTGTTGTATATTAAAGAAAAAATATATAGTTAAACTAACAACAACAACAAAAACCAAGTTGATTTATAATGTTAATCACATCATTGGAGGCATATATTTTTCTTATCTTTTGTATAAATTAAGGGGCCTTTTTATTTATTTATTTTTTTTTTTTTTTGAGACAGAGTCTCGCTCTGTCGCCCAGGCTGGAATGCAGTGGTGTGATCTCAGTTCACTGCAAGCTCTGCCTCCTGGGTTCATGCCATTCTCCTGCCTCAGCCTCCTGAGTAGCTGGGACTACAGGTGCCCGCCACCACGCCCGGCTAATTTTTTGTATTTTTAGTAGAGGCGGGGTTTCACCGTGTTAGCCAGGATGGTCTGGATCTCCTGACCTCGTGATCCGCCCGCCTCAGCCTCCCAAAGTGTTGGGATTTCAGCCATGAGCCACAGCGCCCAGCCTACGGGGCCCTTTTTAACTGAGATTCAGTTTTCCTAGGGGCCCTACTTAAACCCTAATGCTAAATTATTATATAGGCAAGGGAGAACTTTTATTTCTGCTTTGTATTTCAGAATCAAGAAATACTCTATTTCACCAGAGAAATCCTTGCAAATACATTTTACTCCACTATGCAAAATCCTGTGGAACCAGTTTTTTATACGTATTTTTAGCTGAAAGATCAAGGAAATGTGTCACAGTTGGGGACCTATATCATAATTATCTCTGTAGGTTCTACAGCATCCAGCATGATGTCCAAAGTAGAGAGACTGGTCAATAAATGCTTTTAAATGAACTCAAATCTTAAAATTTCAATTAATATTTTTCTCACATATAATACATATTAAAAATAAGACATCTTCTGATGTCTCTACAGTTATAAACCTTAAATTAGATGCTTCCCATGGACCATTGCTTCTAATGCAACAAAGTAAGAATAAACACTGGAGTGGAAGGGGCAATGTGTTAGTATTCTTGAAAAAGAGCCTTGTTGTATAACACTTGTTAAGGAAAACAAGCAAACCTGTATTTTCTGAGAAGAAAGAACAGAATTTTAATGTTATATTAACCACTAGAGGGAACCACATGAATAGAATAGATATTGACATTGCAAAGGAAAGCTAATTAAAAGACTTATTAGCATGTTAGAATTCAAAGAAAATCAATTTTAGTTAAAGTAAAATCCCAATTCATGCAAAATCTAACAAAGATGCCTTCAAACAACTAGTGTGTTGAGGGAGGCAGTGGGAGAATAATTGGGTTGATTGTTAAAACCAGTAATACTATTACAATGGTAGACCTCATATATGCATTAAGAAACAATAAAAGTAAGTTAGGGTGATGCAGCATTTCTTCTTTGAAAGAGATCGGGTTCCTTCCAGAGAGGGTGGAAACTTACCACTTCTGTAAGTTTATTTAAGAAAAATTATTAGAGGCTAGAAGACATACTGTTACTAATATCTATATAACTCAAGCTACATCTTATATTAGTTTTAATTAAACCAGTTTAGGGTCAAAATAAACTTTATGTTTTAGAATTCTTAATTCTTTATACTCTGTAATTTAAAATATAATGTTAGGAGCTACAACAAGCCTGCCGGAGTCTAGAGTGACTCAGATTGCCTTGGTCTAAATAAAGAGCACTAATTACAAAGGAAGCCAGAATACAGTTTTTAAAAAGCTGACCCTTCAAAAGCAGCATTGGTCTCTTGTTCTCTTTATCTTTGCTACATTTTCCCCTAGTTATTTCTATAGTTCTTATACTTTCATTGTCTGTCTCAACAATGAATGTCTTTTGCTCTGAATAAAACACTCTACTGAAAGTACAGTATCCAATAGTATTTCACACCAGGTTACACTAGACCCAATTCACTTTAGTCATCATCTAATTTAATTTACCACTTTTAACTTTGCTCTTTATTGATACTCTAGATCTAAGGACTATCTAGATCTAAAGACTATTCTTCTTGGTTTCTCCTACTAGGAAAATGCCAAAGCAATTGAGAAAAAAAATACTGTTTTCTCTGAAATGAAGACTCTTCAAGATCCTGATGCTGGAATGAGTATTGGACTCTTTGGTCTACTTCTACAGTCACCAGTACATCTGGCACACACTATGATGCCCAACAGTAGAGAGATGAAAGAAATGTAGATGTTGGCATTTCTAAAAGAGATGTTGTATCTTTTATCTTACTTAATAGACTATTAGGCTATAAATCTCAATCTTGGCCAGCAAATGTGTTTGCCAGCTTTTCTTTATTCTTTAAAAAAAATTGTAGGATCAGCATGGAAAAATAATTTGAGCAAGGCTCAAGAAGATGACATGATCTGATAAACAGTAATTGAAATATGTATATGTTTTTAAAGTCTGTTTCAAATTTCAAGCCTTATTTTAAAAACCATGTGAAAGCCTCTTGTGAAACCCAACTGAAGTAGGCATGGCTGAGTTCAGAGGAGCAGTGTAGAGGATTAGAAAAATAAACAGGCAGGAGTGAGACAGCCCTGGATTCAAATCCCACTTCTAGGCCTTAGAGAAATGATATAATAGTAGGGGATAATAATATTCACCCTGAAGACTGCTGTAGGGATCATCAGTATTTCATATAAAGCATGTCATATGGTCAATGCTCAATGAATGGCAATGCTTTTGTCCAGTTATAGAATTTTTTAGTATAAAAGTTTTGTCTTTCAGAAAATTAACAAAGATATTGAGGACCGGAATTCAGCTCTGGATCAAATAGACCTGATATCTACAGAACTTTCCACCCAGAAACAACAGAATGTACATTTTTCTCATCGCCACATGGCACTTACTCTAAAATTGATCACATAATCAGAAGTAAAACACTCCTCAGTAAATTAAAAAGAACTGAAATCATAACAGTCTCTCAGACTACAATGCAATTAGATTAGAACTCAAGATTAGGAAATTCAGTCAAAACCACACAACTACATGGAAATTGAACAACCTTCTCCAGAATGACGCTTGGGTAAATAATGAAATTAAGGCAGAAATCAAGAAGTTCTTTGAAACTAATGAGAAAAAGAGAGAATGTACCAGAATCTCTGGGACGCAGCTAAAATAGTGTTAAGAGGAAAATTTATAGCATTAAATGCCCATATCAAACAGCTAAACATCTAGGTCTCAAGTTAACAACCTAACATCTTAACTAAAATAACTTAGAGAACCAAGAGCAAATAAACCCCAAACCTAGCAGAAGACAAGAAATAACCAAGATCAGAGCTGAACTGAAGGAGACAGACACACAAAAAGACCTTTAAAAAATCAACAAATCCAGGAGCTGTTTTTTGGAAACATTAATTAAATAGACAACTAGCTAGACTAACAAATAAGAAAAGAGAGAAGAATCAAATAAACACAATCAGAAATGATAAGGGGGATATTACCACTGACCCCACAGAAATACAAACAACCATCAGAGAATACTATGAACACTTCTATGCAAATAAACTAGAAAATGTAGAAGAAACGGATAAATTTCTGGACACACATACCCTCCCAAGACTGAACCAGGAAGAAATCGAATCCCTAAATAGACCAATAACAAGTTTTGAAATTGAGGGAGTAATAAAAAACCTACCAACCAAAAAGAGCCCAGGACCAGATGGATTCACAGCTGAATTCTACCAGAGCATAAAGAAGAGCTGATACAATTTCTACTGAAATTATTCCAAACAATTGAAAAGGAGAGACTCCTCCCTAACTAATTCTATGAGGCCAGCATCATCTTGATACCAAAACCTGGCAGAAATACAAAAAAAAAAAAAAAAAAAAAAAAACAGAGGCTGGGTGTGATGGCTCACACCTGTAATCCCAGCACTTTGGGAGCTCAAGGTGGGTAGATCACCTGAAGTCAGGAGTTTGAGACCAGCCTGCCCAACATGGTGAAACCCTGTCTCTAATAAAAATACAAAAAATTAGCCAGGCATGTGGCAGGCACCTGTAATCCCAGCTACTTGGGAGGCTGGGGCAGGAGAATTGCTTAACCACAGAGGCAGAGACTGCAGTGAGCTGAGATTGTGCCACTGCACTCCAGCCTGGGCAACAGAGCGAGACTCTGCCTCAAAAAAAAAAAAAAAAAAAAAAGCTTCAGGCAAACATCCTTGATGAACATCAATGCAAAAATTCTCAATAAAACACTGGTAAACTGAATCCAGTAGCACATCAAAAAGTTTATCCACTACAATCAAATTCGCTTTCATCCCGAGGATGCAAGGTTGGTTCAACATATACAAATCAATAAATATGATTTATCACATAAACAGAACTAAAGACAAAAACTACAAGACTATCTCAATAGACCCAGAGAAGGCATTTGATAAAATTCAACATCCCTTTTGTTAAAAATTCAAACTAGGTATTAAAGGAACATACCTCAAAATAATAAGAGACATATAAAGCAAACCCACAGACAATAATATACTGAATGGGCAAAAGCTGGAAGCATTCCCCCTGAAAACTGGCACAAGACAAGGATATGCTCTCTCACCACTCCTATTCAACATAGTATTGGAAGTTTTGGCCAGAGCAATCAGGCAAGAGAAAGAAATAAAGGTATTCAAATAGGAAGAGAGAAAGTCAAATTATCTTTGTTTGCAGATGACATGATCCTATATCTAGAAAACCCCATTGTCCCAGCCCAAAAGCTTCTTAAGCTAGGATAAGCAGCTTCAGCAAAATCTCAGGAGACAAAATCAATGTGCAAAAATTGCTAGCATTCCTATATACCAACAATAGGCAAGCAGAGAGCCCAATCATGAATGAACTCTCATTCACAATTGCTACAAAAAGAATAAAATACCTAGGAATACAGCTAACAAAGGAAGTGAAGGACCTCTTCAAGAGAACAACAAACCACTGCTCAAAGCAATCAGAGAGAACACAAACAAATGGAAAAACATTCCATGCTCATGGATAGGAAGAATCAATATCATGAAAATGGCCATACTGCCCAAAGTAATTTACAGATTCAATGCTATTCCCATTAAACTACCATTGACATTCTTCACAGAATTAGAAAAAAAATTTTTAAATTCATATGGAACCAAAAAAGAGACGGAATAGCTAAGACAATCCTAAGCAAAAAGAACAAAGCTGGAGGCATCACACTATCCAACTTCAAACTATACTATAAGGCTATAGTAATCAAAAAAGCATGGTACTGATACAAGAACAAACACATAGACCAATAGAACAGAATAGAGAACTCAGAAATAAGACCAACATACCTACAACCATCTGATCTCTGACAAAAACCAACAATGGGGAAAAAGATTCCCTATTTAATAAATGATGCTGGGAGAACTGGCTAGCCATATGCAGAAAATTGAAACTGGACCCATTTCTTACACCGTGTTCAAAAATTAACTCGAGATGGATTAAATACTTAAATGTAAAACCCAAAACTATAAAAACCCTAGAAGAAGATCTAGGCAATACTATTCAGGACATAGGCACAGGCAAAAATTTCATGATGAAAATGCCAAAAACAAAGCAATTGCAACAAAAGCAAAATTTGTCAAATGGGATCTAATTAAACCAAAGAGCTTCTGCACAGAAAAGGAAACTATCATCAGAGTGAACAGACAACCTACCAAATGGGAGAAAAATTTTGCCATCTATCTGTCTGACAAACGTCTAATATCCAGAGTCTATAAAGAACTTAAATTTACTGGGGAGAAAAAAAAAAACATTAAAAAGTGGGCAAAGGACATGAACAGACACTTCTAAAAAGAAGACATACATGCAACCAACAAACATATGAAAAAAAGTTCAACATCACTGATCATTAGGGAAATATAAATCAAAACCACAATGAGATACCATCTCAAAATAGTCAGAATGGCTATTAGTAAAAAGTCAAAAAACAATAGATGCTGGCGAAGTTGCAGAGAAAAAGGAGAGCTTTTACACTGTTGGTAAGAATGTAAATTAGTTCAACCATTGTGGAAGACAGTATGGTGATTCCTCAGGGATCAAGAGGCAGAAATACCATTTCACCCAACAGTCTTATTACTACATATATACCAAAAGAAATATAAATAATTTTGTTATAAAGATACATGCACATGTATGTTCACTGCAGCACTATTCACAATAGCAAAGACATGGAATCAACCTAAATGTCCATCAATGATAGACTGGATAAATAAAATGTGATACATATACATCATGGAATACTATGCAGCCATAAAAAGGAATGGGATCATGTCCTTTGCAGAGAGATGGATGGAGCTGGAAGCCATTATCCTCAAGAAACTAATGTAGGAACAGAAAACCAAACACTGCACATTCTCACGTATAAGTGGGAGCTGAATGGTGAGAACACATGGACACATGGTGGGGAACAATACATACTGGGGCCTGTCAGAGTGCAGAGGATGGAAGGAGGGAGAGCATCAGGAAGAATAGCTAATGGATGCTGGGCTTAATACCTAGGTGATGGGTTGATCTGTGCAGAAAACCAGCATGGCACATATTTACCTATGTAACAAACCTACACATCTGGTACATGTACCCCTGAACTTAAAATAAAAGTTGAAGAAAAATAACAATAAAATAAACAAGTAACCACTAACATATGTCAAAAAAGAAAGAAAGTTTTGTCATCATGTTTAGATTTGTGAACAATATTTGTAAACATTAATTGTTTTTAAAAATTGTTTAGCCTGTAGACAAGCACATCGTTTAAAAATATTTTTCTATGAGCTATATCTACTTGGTTCACAGCAGACATGCACATGAAGTCAGCATTATTATCCTGATTTGATAAATGAGAAAACTAAATTAACCCAAAGTTAAGAGGATTATTCAGAATGTTCCATCTGGCGGTAGTTACTACGTCTAAACTCCTTTTAAAGACCTGTGATTTAGATACCATAAAATACCTGCCATTGTGAAGAAACAGGATATAAAGTGCATTTTTATACGGAGAGTAACAAAAGTTGCAATACAAGACACTTTTGCGTTAGTAACTTTACCATGTCGGGCAGCATCGTATTTTGACATGTTAACTCGCAGAAGGAAATTATTCAGGCTGTTGAGGTAAGCTGGAAGGGAGTGATAGCCTTCTGGATCATACCATACCTATTAAATTCCAAAAGAAGGCAAGATCAATATTGCATTCAAATAAATGAGGCTGTCTTAACATCTGACAGGCTATCTTATTTATATTTAAAATAAGAGCATCAATTTTCCAATAATTTATTTTATCTTGGAAGATTATGTACTGTGCTCTAGAGTATTGACCATAGGCCTATAAATTTCCAATTTGGAAACAGGCAGAAATTGGGAAGAGAGTTGTTCTGTGGACAGCACTAAGTCATTAGTTATTCAGGATCTCTTCTAGGCAAAGCTTGAAATAAACTGGAGAAATCATTATCTACATCCCTGTGGCAGATCCATGGGATTCTGAGACTAGAACTAAAGTAACCTGACTGTCAATAATGGTAATAAAAACTAATAGAATAGACCAAGCTGGAGAAATAAATAAAATACACATACATTGTGTCCTTAGCATAAGATTGAAAACCTTGAAATTCCTCCACTAATTTATTTTTTATTTTTTACTTATTTATTTATTTATTTATTTATTTGGAGACGGCGTCTCGCTTTGTCGCCCAGGCTTGAGTGAAGTGGCGCGATCTCGGCTCACTGCAAGCTCCGCCTCCCGGGTTCACGCCATTCTCCTGCA
This sequence comes from Theropithecus gelada, assembly GCF_003255815.1. Taxonomy (NCBI): domain Eukaryota; kingdom Metazoa; phylum Chordata; class Mammalia; order Primates; family Cercopithecidae; genus Theropithecus; species Theropithecus gelada. Next base: position 91,589,735 of record NC_037680.1, read on the forward strand.
CAGCCTCCAAGTAGCTGGGGCTACAGGCGCCCACCACTGCATCCGGCTTTTTTTTTTTTTTTTTTTTTTGGTATTTGTATTTTTAGTAGAGACGGGGTTTCGCCATGTTAGCCAGGATGGTCTCGATATCCTGACCTCATGATCCGCCCACCTCGGCCTCCCAAGGTGCTGGGATTACAGGCGTGAGCCACCGCACCAGGCTTCCTCCACTAATTTTTGATTCCGAATTATAACCTACAAAACGGGGTGTGATTTTACATACTATGTCAAAAATAGATTTAATATACTGATGAACCTCAATTCAAGAAATCGAATTAATAATTCAAAGTGGCACAGTTGATTTGGAGAGAAATGATTTTATATTAGAAATTCCCATGTTTATGCAAAAATATTTACTCTGTGTGTGGAGAGAGAAGAGAGGAAGAAACGGAAGGCACTGAAATCCCCAGCACCACTATTTACTTTCTATATGATTTACTGTAAAAATCAGCTAAAATAGGCTCAGTAATATTTATCACACAGGGATGCTGTGAGGAGAAAATTAGGTAGTTTGTGTAAAAGATGATACTAGTGGTTGGCACATAATAGTCACGAAATGGACATTAGTTTCCGCACTTTCCCAAAGACTGTGTATGTCTCTTACTACCAGATGAGAAATATGTGAAGACAACTTTAAATCCCTATGAGTACCATTGATCACATAGGTAAGAATATGCGTTTTATCCCGTGACTCTATCTCATTTTAGGTATAATCTAAAAGGAAAAATATGTGAGCAGAATTATTTATCTCCATTAAATTCAGTTAAGTTTCCAGGTTCTTTAAGAAGCAAAGGTAAACAACATGCATTTTCATTCTCTAAACAGTTATGACATATATACTATTGAAAAGTGCAGGTCATAAATACATAGTGTTACCTCTGAAGGAAGTACATCCCTTAAACCATCACACAGATTGAGAAATAAGAATTGCCAGCCTCCAGAACGCCTTTTCCCTGACCCTCTATGTCCTTCCAAATCCTAATACCCTCCCTTTCCCCTAAACAAATGGTTGAGTTTTGCCTATAAACTCTCAAAGTTTACAGTAAATGTAATCATAGTCAATGTATTCCTTTTTGTCTTTTCTTTTCCTTATTGATAATGTTTGGGAGATTTAACTTCCTTGTTATATGGAGCTGAGTTCTTTCATGTCCATTGCTGAAAGTTTTATTGAATGAATATGAAACAGTTTATTTCTATATTCTGCATGTAGGTATTTTGGGTTGCGTTTTTGGCTATTATGAGAAATGCTACTATGTATACACATGTGTACATGTGTCCTGATGCTAATGTGTACATGTTTCCCTATGGCACATACACAGAATTGGAACCACTGTGCCCTGGGTTATGCACAATGCCAAATCGATTGTACCCATGTTTTGTTTTCACTTCATGAAAATGCTTAAACACATCAATTTCACTTCCTCATTTGTATGACATTCCAGAAAAAAGATCAAAATTTACCTTGGCAAGTGTTCTATTGGCAGGGACTCCTGTTATATCAAAACGAAGGTCTTTTGTCAAAGGCAGCCCAAAACTCCAACCTCCATATCTACAGAGAGTAATAAAAATGTATCTTTGGTTTAGTGGAGAAAATCTTCTTAAATAGATCTAAAATACTTAACAAGGAGCTCAACATTTTTTTTCTGTTAGGAACACATTTACAGTATAAAATGAATACTACCTGACAAATATTTTACATTTTTATCAATTATTTTTATCATGTTTCAGTCTCAAGTGTACATTATAACTAGAGGCAATAAGTTCTTCTAAACAATTGCATATGTGTAGTAGTCATCCTGAAAATGAGTGACATATAATGTAATCAAGTTCTCCATCTTAACTGACCCATGCACTATCTCAAATATCTTAATATTTTAGTACTCAAATATTCCTTTTAGATAATTAATACTGAAGTGATATAATATCAGTTCATATCTTTTTTCAAATGGCTCAATTTCTTCTATATAACAAATTTTCCCCTATATTGTCCCCAGATATTATACATACATTTTTTTCCCTGAATATTTGAGGGCAAGTTGGGTCTATTTAACTGCTTGTCAATTCATGGTATAAAAATGAAAAGTTGACTTTTAAAATGCAAGTAGTAATTTTAAGAATAGGTTAATTTAACTGCCTACCAAATTAAGGTCAGATTAAATAAATAATGGTGCAATCACACTAGAATAATCTTGTGACTATCATCCTAAATGTAATGCTATAGAGCTATATATTTTTGACATGCAAATAACATCATAGTATGTCATTCACTTTTTTTAAAGGCAGATTTTAAGATAGTTGGTTTATAATAAACCCACTTTGTTAAAAATATTTACATGTATATCTGTGACAAGGAAACTTCTGGAAGGATATACACCAAAATATCAATAGTGCTTATATCTGTGTGGAGAAATAATATTCCTTTTCTTCTTTTTGCTTATCTGTAGTTTCTAATTATTTTTTACAATGAATATTAATCATGGATATATATTGAGAAACAAAAGAGGGAAGAGATGAAAGAAAGAAGAAAATGGCAGCAATTGAAGGCCTACCAACTTTGTGTCTATGATAAATGCTTAGGTGGCTTAAGTACAAGCTCATTTCCTTGCTACACATGAACAACACATTTTGTCCACATGCAGATATCACACTCTTAAGTTTTGAGATATTCATATTGGAACTGAGGCCAGTTGTCATCAAAAGTCATGCCTTAAGCCTCTCCAAGTTGGTATAAGCCAGTCAATAACTTCTCTTTGACTTCAAGGAAAAACAAATGTACAAATTTAACATTACATTTTTGAGGCCTAAAATAACCAATGGTTTTCAGTTTGCTCAAATAAATCTTAATTTAGAGTCATTATTTACATTTCAATATATAAGGTTGTTTAAATAAAACTGAGAATTTAACCATGTAAAATGTAAACAATAGAAATTTATATCTATTGTCTCTAGTTTAGAAGGCAGCTACCATTAAAATTAGAAAGCAATTAAATAGGTTATAAACAGAGTATTTTACCTTTTTTGGACAAACTCATTTGCAGTTGATATAAGATAATTTTCCATTCGTTGCCCAGTGAGGTTATAAATTACTTGGGATGAGTAAGTTCTTCTGTGAGGTGGGGAATAGTTAAATTTAGGACATTCCTGGAAAATGAAGTTAAAAATGAATTTTTTCTGGCCAATGCTGTGCAAGTTAAATAGACAATGTCAAGGAGCTTCAGCCTCATGATTTGTCTATTACTGCAACTGGTAGAATGTGATAAGACTGTCCTTTGACTCTAAAGAGCTTTGAAAAAGAAGTCATCTCACCTACGCAAGAAATTAGAACAAATAGTTATTAGTCATGTAGAGCAAATCCCTATGTTTAGGACTCACTTAAAGGCCTGAAAGAACACAAGTTAACGAATGTGTGATATTTCCTTCACTGTGCTGAGGCTTAATATGTTTGGACAATAATGTTAAACATTAAGATGATAAAATTTCCTCAATAATTCTTGGGGAAGGAAAAAAAAGTTGGCCACAAATTGAAAATACAACACTTTTCAAGGATTGATAGCAGTGGATGAAAAGTGTATGATACATTAGTTTTAGGTATGTAACGTAAGAGTCAGAGCTTAGTTATATGTATATTAGTTAATATTATATATGTGTGTGTGTGTGTATATATATATTAATTTTATATATATAAACTTTTAGTTTGGAATTATTTTAGATTTACAGAAAAGTCACAAAGCTAGTGGAGGGTTCCTGTGTACCCTGGTTACTTTCCCTTGTGGGTACTTATATTACCAAGTATATTTGTTTAGAGCTTAGTTTAACCATTTATATTTATGCTTGTAACTTTCTGCACTTCCTGATAACTTAATTTTCGGTGTAGCTTCTCATGCTTCCTTGCAATGAAGTTTAGTTTGGGAAAAGTCTAGCACTTTTTTATAGTGCCACCTGTATGTATATCTCAAGAACATAAAGTTCCAGCTTGCTCTAAAAAATCGGTGCTGGATTTTATCTTATATCAAGTTATATTAACATGAAGATCGCATTCCAGAATGACACTGCTTTCACAAATAATTAAAAGAGAATACTCTTATGTATTCAGTATAATTTTTAAATTATACTATACGTAGAGAAATGCACATGTATTATCTGTACTGCCTGATAAATTTTGACAAACTGACACACCTGTGGAATCAGTCACCAACAAACAAGATACAGAACAGGACCAATACCCCAGAAGCCCCCTCATCACACTCCCTGCAAATCACTATCCCTCCCAACGTAACAGACACAGATTAGTTTTGCCTATTTTTATATTTTATATTAATGGAATAGTATAAATGTGTTTTCTTGTGTCTGTTTTCACTCATTATTATGAGAATCTTCCATATGTATAGTGGTAGATCAATTATTCTCATTTTGTACATATACTACTGTGGAAATATATTTGACATTACCTATTCTGTTAGTGGGCATTATTCACATTTCTGATGGGTATACAGTAAGAGTGGAATTGCAGGTCCCACAGGTGTGCAAATTTTTAGCATTAGGATATATTGCCAAGTAGTTTTAAAACCTGTTTGCACAAAATTAAATTCCCAGAGCAGAGTATGAGAGTTCTGGCTGCTGCATATTTTTGTTAACACTTAGAATTTTTCCTCTTCTTCATTTTAGCCATTCTGGTGAGTGTGGAGTGGTATTGCATTGTGGCTTAAATTTGTATTTCCCTGATGACTACCTTTTCATATATTTATTGGCCATTTGGATATGTTCTTTGTACAGTGTCTCATGTTTGTTGCTAAGTTTTCTGTTGTCTTATTTATCTTTTTCTCATTGATTTGCAGTTCTTTATATACACATTTATTCTGGATACGAGTCCTTTGTTGTATATTGTGAATATCATTCTCTACTCTGCAGATTTCCTTTTTACTCTCTTAATCTTTTGATGTATATGCAGTATAATTTTTTTCCCTCTCAAAAAACTTAGTACTTTATTCATATTGTACATCTAGTATACAGAGCATCAATTATGCAAAGTGACCTCATTGTTATTAAATAGTTGGAAATAGATTTAGGGATGTTAATTAAATGACAAAATTGGTTGGAAAAAATTGAAGATCTGCTGAATTTTTAATTTACTTTAATTTATTTATTTTGAGACAGGGACTCTCTCTGTCATCCAGGCTAGAGTGCTATGGTGCAATCACAGCACTGCAACCTTGACCTCATGGGCTCAAGCCATCCTCCCACTTCAGCCCCACCAAGTAGCTGGGACTACAGGTGCACACCACTACACCCAGCTAATTTTTAAATTCTTTGTAGAGATGAGGTCTCACTATGTTGCCCAGGCTGGTCTCGAACTCCTGGGCTCAAGCAATTCTCCTACCTCCCAAAGTACTAGGATTACAGGCATGAGCCACTGCACCTGGCCTAGATTTTTTAGATTAATAAAAACTATACAGATTTCAATTTTACATATTAAGTTAGGTAACTTTTATTGTGAACTAAAGAAATATATAAAGCACTTCTGAAGTGAGCTAAATGAGATAAAGGATTTTAAAACTTTTAATACTGGGTTAAGACTAATTTTTTTTTCCACCCAGGCTGGAGTGCAGTGGTACAGCCTTGAACTCCTAAGGCTCACACCATCCTCTCACCTCAGCCTCCTGAGTAGCTGGGACCACAGATGCGTGCCACCATGCCCAGCAAATTTTATTTTACTTTTTGTATTTTTGGTAGAGATGGGGTTTCACCATGTTGCCCAGGCTGATCTTGAACTCCTGAGCTCAAGCAATCCACTAGCCTCAGCCTCCCAATGTGCTGGGATTACAGGCTTGAGCCATCACACCTGGCCAAGACTAATTTTTAAATATGCAGGGATTCCAAAAGATTCTTATTGGGTCCCAACTCCTACTGTTAGTAACTATTTTGCATAAGAACGCCAAAATGGGTTGCATTCACTGAAGATATTTTCATTATAAAATATTATACCAAGACACTTCAGTGTACAACCGTATGTCACTCTGAAGAAAATATTGCAAGAAATTTAGTTGGCAATATAGTAACTAGTAGAAACTAATAGTGACTTTTTTCTTCGACAATTTTGAACTTCTCTAGCGAATCTGGTTCTCGTGAAAGTGTGGTGAACTGATAGGCTTAGAAAACTAAGGTCTGCATCTATAGAATACAGACGGAGTAAGTGATGAATAATTTTTTCCTGTTTTTTTCAGGAAATGATATTTTTTTCCTGAAGCCTGGAGGTGTTGCTTAGAGACATATGGAGTTCTGTTCTAGACTTATACATTATTGACTTCCAAGCTGGCCACTATAGTGGCAGTCTTGCTATATTTCAAATATGACAGTTATGGTCACATTTTTTTTTTTTTTCATGTGAAACATAGAGCCTTCTACTTAGTTCTAAATTGAGACCAAAAATTCATTTTCGGTTGGTTTCCACAAAGACCATCATAGAATTACCTACCTTTGGAAATTGGTCCTGTGATGGATTTAAAACAGTAAGCTGATGTTCAAAGTCAATATTTTTGAGTTGCCCAGATCCCTATTTCTGAGCTGCTAGCTTTCATAAAATGAACTTTTACTGATTCTTTGGTAACCTAGATAGATCTTTCGAGCTTCGATATTTATTCCCGTATTTGTCCCATTTCACTGAAACTGAATTCCATCTTACCTGGACATTTTCTGAGCAGGAGCAAACACCAAAATTAGTGATGGGTTCTCCACTGGTGTTCCATTTTTCCAGACTGTCTTTCTTTAAACACCGTCTGCAAGTTTAAATGATTTTGCTGTGAGATGTGTATGTATATGTGTTCTCACATTTACATATGAGCATGTAAACAAGTATTTGGTATAAAGTTCATGTGTGTAGTCACAGATACAATTTCCTGATTTTTCATAACTTCAATGTACATTGCCCTACCATTTCCAAAGGATTTGACATTTTGTGATGGGGGACAAGGGAAAGCATTTATTGATTATATAGTATTGAGACCAGTGCTTATTGAATTGTCTTAATGTGTCAGGATGGGGCTTTTTCTCTCCTTTATTCTCTTTGCTCTTTTCATCCTCTCTTCTGACAGGAAGAGGATACTTTAGCATAATAATACACCAAGGTCAAGTTTACATGAGTTATGTATTAATACTATCTTAGACATTAGAATAAGCAACACTGTATAGTGCAAATGAGAGCTGGAATCTCAGCTAGATAAGTATCTTAGTCTCTGTGAACCTCAGTTCTTTATCTGTAAAATGAGACTAATAATCCACAAGGTTGTGACTATTAAATGAAAATACAAGAGAGTTGTACAAATCATGAGATATCTAATATTTATTGGTATAGCATAGGATAACTAAGAAATGAACTAAAGGAGATAGACAAAAATCTGTTAAACAGGGATTTCTATCAGGGTACAGCTTTCTTCCAGGCAAATAACAGACACACACACACCCCCACGTACACATGAACACACTCAAACTGGAATGTTGAAAACAGCACAAAATAGAAGAGCAAGAACCACTTACAGATCACTGGTGTTCAGACACATGTTGTCAACTCCAGGGAAGTCCCACATTGCCGAGACAAGTGCTTCTGTGCTCGGGTGATAATTCCTGCAATATGAAAGGACAGAAAAAAATTCATGATTTTTCTACTAGTCTCCCATATTAAAATCATGCTTGAAGAAATGAAATGCGGTATATATAGAATGGTTTTCTTTTTCTTTTTTTGAGACAGAGTCTTGGCTGTGTTTCCCAGGCTGGAGTGCGGTGGTGCTATCACACGACTCAGTGCAACCTCAGCCTCCCAGATTCAAGTGATGCTTGTACCTCAAACACCCGAATTGCTGATATTGCAGGTAAGCGACACCAGGCCTGGCTAATTTTTGTATTTGTAGTAGAGACGGGGTTTTGCCACGTTGGCAGGCTAGTCTCAAACTCTGCAGCTCAAGTAATCTGCCCACCTTGGCCTCCCAAAGTGCTAGGATTACAGGCGTGAGCCACTGCACTCAGCCTAGGACTGTTTTCTTAATCTAAGAAATCTAAAAAAAAGACACAGTCTCAGGAAAAGAAAGAAAGGTATCACAGGAAAATGCACATGTCTCTATTTGGCTGCCTTCTTATTCACCTAATTGTCACATGCATCAGTGATCACCTATTGTATATGTAACATACAGGATTCTGACATTGCTATTTAATATTTGTGAGACCAATAAAAAGTTATTTGCTGTATATTACAACAGATTGGGAAGCCATACCTAACCTGGCTTTCTTGATTAAAGTCTAGTCATTAATAATAAATATCTACTATAACTTTAGTTTCAGATGAATGCAAAAACTGAAAAAACTATTTGTTGACAATAGAAGTAACATACTGCAATCAATCCAACTGTTCATTCCTTTCGCAGAATCAGGTACCGTGGCTTCTAAGTACTTTATTCTCCAGCATCTCATGGCATTCATTCCGGTACAACCACACTCCTGGCAGCGTTTTGGAAACGTTCTTTTAGTTAACAGGAAGAAACTTACCCATAGAAGGCTGTCTGTTCAGAGGTACCATAAAGAGAGGGGGAGATCTGAATCTCTGGATAACTGTTGCTGGAATTTCTCAGTGTGCCAAGGCCCATGGCAGTGGTCACAAAGACGATGGGGAGGATAACCTGAGCAATGAGACCTTTCCAATTCCTGCGGGTGTGGTGGAACCTCTTGATGAGTATAGCCATGATCTTCTTCAGCAACAGTCCAAAGCCATCCAGCCTCTCTCCTCTTGTCAGGATTTTGTCTGATTAAGAAAAAGAGATTGGATTTGATTCTGGGAAATCTTGATAAGGAATAAAGTAAGTTCAGAAACTATAGATAAATGGTATAATATAATGTGGTGGGAAAAGCTTTTAAAGATTTGGATTTGAGGTTCAGCAATTTCATTTATCAGCCTTAGCGTTGGACCTTCCATTGGAAAAACGGAAAACTATAATGTCCATCTCATACAGAACTATGTGAAAAGTGATTTGAAAATTCTAATTCACTATACACAAAATATTATTAGTCACAGGCATAGTAATTTTACATGTCAAAGTTAGATATCTAGAATTTCATAAAGGATTATTGTCCTCAAACCCTAAAGTCTCAACATAGACTCAGTATATATTACTAATACCCAAGAGATGGTCTCTAGGAAGAGACTAAATTCATGTGAGACAAATACAAATACAAACTCAAACACCAACCTAATCTAACAATTTGTTCCTACTGTGAGTAACTTAGTGACTGTAAGTCTAATTGGCTCTGATTCTAACATGAGGTCCAATTAATTCACACTAAGAGTAGGAAAAGGGAAATCCTCTCTTCCAGAGTACAATTCTAGTTCAACCACATATTTATTACATTCTCTTTAGAAATTTGGAATGATTATATAGCCTTTCAAAACTCCATTTTTGCCACTACAGTTATTAAAAAAAAGAACTCATTAGAAAAAATATCTGCCCTCCCCATACTTCAAAATGCTTTTCTGGTGCTGAGAAAAATTCCACGGCAGAGCAGCTGTACAGGCCATAAACCATTGCTTCCTCAATAGAGCTCTATGGCTAATAATTTCAGCGGCTCCCTCTAAAAACAGGTTCAAATATAGCATTCTCTCCGAAAGCCTGCACCACGCACGCCTTCATAGGTGATAAGATGATGGTATTCATCAACTCTGTGTATATTTTAAGTTTTCCATCAGAAATTATGGAGCACAAAAATCATGATCTTCATTTAGCTGATAAGAAAAAAATACAAAGCTGCTTAATTTAAAATGAATTCCAATTAAACAGAGTGAACAAGTTTAAATGCAAACTCATATCTCTGCAAAAGGGAATTGTAGAAGGAGCTGAATATTTTCAGTTAATTAGTATGCTTTTCTGTTTCTTGAGAAATTACATGTGGATGACTTACAGGTGTATCAAATGGAATAAATGTGCTTTCTAAAAGATAATGTCAATGAAGGGAACATTTGGACTGAAGAATAGTTTCAAATTATAAGACACATGCAGAGGCACATACTTAGCCTTTGCTTCCTGCAGCAGATGACCACTTTCTAATCAAAGTCCTCAATGCCATGGAGGACACAATTATAAAAGAAAAGAAATGAGAAATATGACAGAGGGCAAATTAGCCTCTAGTTCCAGAATTATACAAACATCAGAGATTATCTTTCCTGACTTTGAGAGCCAGGCAAATGTTTAATTAAAAGTTCTGTTCCTAGAGATTTTTTTTCTGTAAGCAAAAACTGTTGAAATGACTACTCCATGATTTATATATCATTTTACTCTATGATTCCTTAAGTAAATGGTGTTTCCAGAGGTATAAATTAACTGTCAGAAAGAGAAGAGACAATAAAAGTTATTTTCAAAAGAGCCCAATCCCTCAAAGTCGTGTCAAGCAACATGATTTTTTAAGTATATCCTATGTTAAGGATTGGGGGAGGAAATCTACTATTATAGACTCGTAGCCATCAAGTCCAAATTAATTAACTCAGAAACTCTCCCCAAAAGCAGTTTCTCAGCACCTGAAAGACTCAGATTCAGGTAGGTTAGACATGTTTTCCATTGAGGGTACCATAAAGAGTGGCAACTCTTTTTTTTTTTTTTTTTACTTTTTTTTTTATGACTATTGTCTCTACTTCAACATGTCTAATAACAAGGAGTGAACTACTTTACATGGTAATCTTGTCCATTGTTAGCCCCAATTACAAGAAGAATTTTAACTTGCTGAGCATGAATTGAAATTGTAGAAGTTACATCTTGAAAACAATTTCTGGTGGGTAGGTGGAATACTCATCACCACACTATCAAGGGAGTTCTTTCACATTCTTCAAAGTACTTTTGAAATAGAGGATTCGATTTGGTTTAATGAATATTTTATATCTTAAAAAAGGAGGCTTAAATTTCCTTAGTGTTTTTTTTGAATTTAGAATGAAACTTCAGAGTTGAATTTTTAAAAATCAAAGTCTGTCTCTGATTTTTCTCATTTATGTCATCTATTGGAATTAAACAAAATATCCACATTAGATTCATACCATCTCTGTCTGTGAAATTGCTGCTGCTCACAGATAAATCATCAGGAGTTGAGATGCCATTGGCACTGGAATTCCCAATTTTCTTTTGCGTTAAGTGCTCAAGACTCATAGCACTACTTTTTTGTGACTCTTTGGTCAAGTTCAGAAAGACCTAGAAAGAGAAGCCAGATCACTTCATTAACATGAAAAGTGCATATCTTTTCTCATTTCTAAGCTTACCCTTGATTTTGAACTTTTATCACATTTATTGAGACAAATTTTTCCCATCTGACTTCAAGTGAATATTTCTATATGTAAAAGATACACGCTGTCTAGCTGGGGCAACATTGTATTCTCGGTCTTACATAAGAATAGTATTGAAAAAATGTTAAGCTTTTCTAATTTTGTGAAATATTTATTTAAAAATTTTTTTTTAGAAAAAATGGCACATATTTATTCGAAGGGAACAGCAAGTTATATCAGCTTGAAGAAAAAAAACAAATGTTGAGGTATACCTCCTCCACGGTGGTATCTGAAATGCCGTAGCACCCGATGTTGAGGTCACCCATGCCGTTGTCAAGTGCTCGTAGGAGTGACAGGTAGGCCCCTGAGACTTTGGTGCTGAACGGAGGCAGCACATAAACAAGCTCTCCCCCAATATCCTCCTTGAGGTAGGCTTCGGGGAGATGTGATTGGATCATTGCTGTCACGGCCATGGTGTCACATACTGCATTTGCATTTAAATTTGGACTCTAAGAGAGAAAAGTAGGAATTAAAACGCTCTCCTCTCTTTACACTATAGTGCCCCAGGGCCCTAGTCAGAGGGTGAGGTGATGAGCTCCTTTAGGCCACTCCACACGTGAGTCAGATCATACATCACTGCTCTAGAGACCCCTTTGCCACTTGGGTCCCTATTCTGCTGGCCCCATTCTTTCATGTCACCCTGTCCCTTCTCTAACCCCCTCCCTCTCATTTGCTCTACTCTGGCAACAACGGCTTCTTTTCTGTTGCTAGAGGGCTTCGGGTTCAGGCACATCCCCTCCTCAGGGTCCTTGCAACTGGTGGTCCTGTGCCTCCAGATAGCGATATGTCCCATTCTCTCACCACCTCCAACTCTCGGCTCAACTGTCACTTTATCAAAGAACCTCTTCTCTTATTACCCTACTTAAATATTGCCCCACTCAGCATTCCCTGCTTTATTTCTATCCATAGCATAGAAATAAAGATATTACGTGATGTACTAATTGCTAATATATGAAATAATTTACTTATTGATTGTATCATCTGAATTCCTCACACTCCATCAGAATATAAACTCTAAGAGGCCAGAGATTTTTCATAGTGCCAGTTCACCGCTGTGTCACCAGTGCCTGGGACAGTGCTTGGATATCATAAGGCATAATGTACCTAATACATAAATTTCTGAATTAATGAGTATAATAATTAACAGTATAACTATTAATAGTATAACATTTTATTATATCTTTTAAGTCACATCAGGAGGATTAGATATAAAATAAATGGAGGTAGTTGAAAACTTCCTAATAGCATATACATCTTGCACAGTATTTTTAAATCATATGTTCTGTTAGGTGGTGAGCATTTTTGTTCTCCAAAAGATGTAAAGGTACCGTTGACCTGTGTAAGTTACAGTCCCTGCACTGCCACTTGAGTGCTAATCAGAAAGTGAACCCAGGACTTCATATTCTTTTTATTTGCTTTTGATAAAGCAGAAAATTGAATTTTTGGCTTTCTAGGTTGAAATGTTAGGAGAACTAAAAGACTGATTCTCCATCAGTAACCTTAAGATGTCAATCATTTTTTTATCTAGCACATTGGTTCTCAACGTGCAGTCCCCAGACCAGCGACATCAGCGTCACCTGGGAACTCAATAGAAATATAGTACATTCTGGACTCCCATCCCAGACCTACAGGATCAAACACTCTTGGGGTGGGGCCAGAACTCTGGGTTTTAGCCAAGACCTTCAGGATTTTGATGCTCACTCAAATTTGAGAAGCACTAAGCTAGTATACTAATGAATTTTAGCAATGAATAAAGTTGGAGAGACTCTGCTTCTATTTCATATAAAACTTAATTTATGACGCCATAATAAGGTATATTTTCTCCCATTCCCACCTTCTTCTTGGTGAGCGTGAGGTGATACCCATCGCCAAAGGCTTCCTTGAGGTAAAATGGGGACCCACAGCACCGAAGCCCACCCTGCTCCAGGAAGGCGATGCGGTCACTCAGCACTTCAGCCTCATCCAGGTGGTGCGTCGACAGAATGATTGTTCTGGCTTGAAAACACAGACAAGAACAACAGAGAATGAAACATGAAAGTACAGTTCCCAAGATACATAGAGTTGGCCAGAGTAAATCCTGTGACATCTGAGGAGAAGAGTCACATTTTATGAGCTAACTGAAAAACTGACTGACCTCAAAGAGCTTCCAAAATGATGCAAGAAGAATTCAGGGCCAGGCTCACTGGGTCATGCCTCTAATCCCAGCAATCTGGGGGGTTGAGGCGGGCAGATCACTTGAGGTCAGGAGTTCGAAACCAGCCTGGCCAACAGGGTGAAACCCCATCTACAATTAGCCAGGTGTGGTGGCAAACACCTATAATCCCAGCTACTTGGGAGGCTGAGGCAGGAGAATCTCTTGAACCCAGGAGGTGAAGGTTGCAGTGAGCTGAGATCACACCACTGCACTCCAGCCTGGACAACAGATGAGAGTCCATCGCAAAAAAAAAAAGAAAAACTCAGAAGGGTGTTCTTAAGTATTTGGAGGCATTTTTAATACAGATTAACAGCAAAAAATCCTTTATTATGCTGAATGACTAAATGTTCACCATTTGTCATGTGGGCATTGGCAATTCTTCACAGTCTATTAGAATTTTGCTCCCGTGGGTTCATTTCGCATTGTTTCTCTCCCTCTTTTCCCTTTTCTTTGTTATGAAAAAGCAGTAATTTAAGACTTTTTGAATATTCCTCTCTGATTATTCCACTCCACTCTGATTACTCCATTACTTCACATCCTGTTAGCACTTATTTAGTCTGTTTTCAGTTTATTTTCATTTGTGTATGTTTGGTATCTCTAATTAGATTCTTAGCTCCTCTAAGCATTAAACTTTGAAACTTCTGTTGGATTTACATGCTCTCAAAAAGGCCAGTTAAATGCCCAAATGCTCAACCCACAGCGGGCAGTACATAGATACTAACCAATTGACCCAGAAAGTTATCTGGGGGAAAAATCTTCAGAAAAGAAAGAGCCAATCTTAGACTTTTAAAAGATATTATACCTGATAAATATGTACAAGCATTATGTATCTATACAAATTAATTTTAAAAATTTTTAAAAGATATCATAAACAGAAAAGTCATCAATTTGCTGTTTTTTGTTTGTTTGTTTTGAGACAGTATCTCACTCTGTCATCCAGGCTGGAATGCAGTGACTTGATCATAGCTTACTGCAGCCTTGACCTGCTGGGTTCAAGTAGTGATTCTCCAACCTCAGCCTCCTGACTGGCTAGGACTCCACATGCCAGCCACCACAGCCAGCTGTTTTATCATTATTATTATTATTATTTGTACAGACAGGGTCTCACTGTGTTACCCAGGCTGGTCTCAAAGCAATCCTCCTGTCTTGGCCTCCCAAAGTGCTGGGATTACAGGCGTGAGCCACTGCACCCAGCCTCAGTTTGCTTTTGTATATGCCAGAGGGCAGAAGTATGACTGCTGGGTGGAGAAGTTCTGAGAAACTACTCATACCTGTTTTGTTCTTGGATATAACGTCCCATATACTTCGGCGAGAACATGGGTCAACTCCAGTAGATGGTTCATCCAAAATTACTACCCTTGATCCACCAATGAGAGCTATGGATATAGATAACTTCCTCTTCATTCCTCCTGACAGCGTTCCAACTCTCTTATGACGATGGCTATATAGTCCAGTATCTTTTAAAGTCCTTCAAAAATAATGTATGATGGTTATTTTTTACAGATATATTATTTGAGTACTGGAAACATACAATAACCCTAATCAATATGTATTCACTAAATAACTATTATGTGCTCAGTAAGGTACAATAAACTCTTGAGGACTCATGATATAGTTTTCTATTATTTATCACCTGATTGGAGGTACAAAATTAATACTCAGAAAAAAAAAAAAAAACAAAGGAATACATAATTCATTCCTTTGACAGATATCTAGAGAGTGCCTGCCTATTTTGTGCCAGGCTGTGTTTTACAAACTTGGGAAAAGCAGTGAACAGATAAAATTTCTACTCATAAGGAGATTATATTCTAGTAAGTGTGTGTATTGGGAGGGATATAGGGAAATCCAGTCAATAAATATATTCTCAAGTAAGTTTTGGTGGTGATAAGTGCAACTAAAAAAATAAAACAGAGAATATAAGATAAGGAGTGGCTGGGACATGCTATTTTAGGCATCAGTTTTATATACGGCAGTCATCTCAGAAACGGTGACATTTCGGCAGAGACCAGGAAAGTGGTCATTTGACCAAGAATAAGTCAAATGGCCACCTGGGTGGGGGATGCTGTGAGTAGAGGGAAGAGAAAGTAAAAAGCCCTGAGGCTGGAGCAGGCCTAGGATAGTCACGTGTGTAGCTAGGCCAGTGTGCCTAGAGCAGAGTAAATGTGGAGGTGAGTGGAAGGACATGAAATCAGAAGTGAGAATGGAGGCAAGTCACTTAGGACCTCGTAAGCCTTGATAAGGCTTGTAAGGTTTGATAAGGCTCGTAAGCCTTGATAGGGATGTTATTGAGTATTATACTGAGCATGGAAGGAAGCCATTGGACGATTTAAATCCAGGAGTGACATAGTCTGATCTGCAGTTGAAAAAGAAAGATCACCCTGGCTGCTCTTTGAAGAACAGATTTCACAAGAGATGAGTGAAATCTAAGAATCCACTTAGGAGGCTTGGACCAGTGTAGTAGCCATGGAGATTAGAAGCAAAGGATTCAGGGCAATATGGGACCCAGAGATGAAGAGAGTTAAACAATTTCGGTGTAATAATTGGCCGGTAAGGATAATGACTTTAAATGTTTTCAATATTAAAGAAGTAGAAAAACTAAAAAGTAATTATTTTGTGAGAAAACATTTCCTATCAGTATCATTTCCAGAGCTTTACCAACCAAGCTATGGGTCTTTGAGAGGAGTTAGCAACTTAGGTTCTCATTCCTGTCTTAACTTGCCTTTTTACTTCCTCATGGAGCTGCTTTTTAGTCCAGTGAGGAACTTTGATGGAACCATATAGGAGAAGGTGCTCCTTAGTAGTGAGGTAACTGAACAAGACGTCGTGCTGCATACAGACTCCCATGTTCTTCCGTACCGTGTGTAGGTCTGTTTTGATATCTTTTCCATATACAAAAATGGTGCCTGCTGAGGCCCCAAACAGCCCGGTTAACATGGAACTGGAAATGAAGAAATGATAAATTAGGTATAAGCCAAGCATTGAAGCTAGATATTAGGACTAACTATATCTCAGTTGTTAGAAAGAAAAAATACAGTGTATTTTCTCAGGCAAGGGCAAACTGTGAAATAAAATGGTATTTAATGGGAATAAGAAAAATTACTTTTAAGTTTTTAATAATTCAGAGTATCACATAAATGCTACATAATGGTGGTGGTGGTAGTGGTAACAATGACAAAAACGATCAGGCGATCTCAGCTCACTGCAACCTCTGCCTCCTGGGTTCACACCATTCTCCGGCCTCAGCCTCCCAAGTAGCTGGGACTACAGGCATGTACCACCACACCCGGCTAATTTTTTGTATTTTTAGTAGAGATGAGGTTTCACTGTGTTAGCCAGGATGGCCTCGATCTCCTGACTTCGTGCCCTGCCCGCCTTGGCCTCCCAAAGTGCTGGGATTACTGCGCCTGGCCACAACTGGGCTTTTAAATTCCAAGTACATTCTCACTCCTTGAGCAAACCCATGCACTTTCCTGACATCCCTTAGCATCTACAGGTTGGCATGTCTCAAATTTACATCTGTAGCCCAGACCTCATTATTCAGCTCCAGGATTGCTCTATATATCTATCAGACAATACCACTTCTCTGTGAGATTTCTTACAGGGTCCTTCAACTCAATATGTTTAAAACTGAGCTCATGATCTTTACCCTAAAAGCCACACCCTCATTGATCTTGCCTCTTTCACCATGTGATAAATTCATATACTGGTTGCATGAGACTGGAATCCGTAAGTCATTTTTGCACTCTCCTCCTATTTTAATCTCCTAACTACATGCCCATCTCACCGTTTTCACAGCTATCCTCAGGGGACCATCATCATCACCACCTGCCTAACCCATCACTCTAAGCTCCTAACTCTACTTCCCACATGCTCTTAGTTCATCTCCAGTCCTTTTCTCTACACTGTGATTAGAATATTCTCACCTGGATAATTCCCCATCATCTTTCAGATAGTTAGTAAACTGGGCAATTATTTAATACCCATCTCCTCCACTACAATGTGAGCTCCATGAGGTCAGAGAAAGGTCCTATTTTCTAAGTACTTTGTCTCAGTGACCTAATCAGTGCCTTGCATTGCAGACTTCTGGATTAAATTATGAACAACAGAATATGCAGTTTTCCCATATGAACATTGAAATACAAATAACATACTTTGTATTAAAGATTTCTATTTAGAACAATAAAATGGGGGCATTCTCAGCTAAAATTATAGCCTCTTCAAGAGCCTTCTCTGTTCCTTTTCTTCATTAGCCTCTTATTGCCTATTAGATACATGAATGGAGCTGGAGGCCATTCTCTTTAGCAAATTAACACAGGAACAGAAAACCAAATACAAATATGTTCTTACGTATAAGTGGGAACTAAATGATGAGACTACATGGACACATAGAAGGTAACACCACACAGTGGGGCTTTCAGAGGGTGCAGGGTGGAAGGAAGGAGAGGATCAGGAAAAATAAGTAATCGGTACTAGGCTTAATACCTGAGTGATCAAATAATATGTAAAATAAACCCTCATTATATAAGTTTACCTGTGTAACAAACCTGCACTTGTGCCCCTGAACTTAAAATAAAAGTTAAAAAAAAATGGCCTTTTTTGTCATTGTATTCTCTCTAGAAAGCCAACTTTGACTTTAAACAGGCCATGCAAATAGCAGAGGCTATATGCTCACTCATTTCATGACCTTCCTTTGTCCCCTTTTATTTACAAAAAAAAAAAAAAAAATTAATTCCAGTGTTTTCACAGTCACTGAGCTGATTCATGATGATACTAAGTAGGATATGCAGCAACTGATCCTTTTTCTCAAACAAGGGCTAGAGCACCAACAGCATCTTAGAGCTGACTCAGCAACTAAGTGAATGTGGAGCATTGGAGCAAATCACATAAAAAACAATTCAAAAGAATGTCACTTTAAAAACAGTTGAATCTCTTCTCCATTCTGACACAGGAAAATGCTACATAGGTGAGGAGTGAGAAAGAACAGTTTATGTTCTGCTCCTGGCCTTTTTGATTTCTCTCTGATAGCTGGTGGTTCCTTTGTTTCTTTATGAGTCAAGGCAAAGGTTTCCTGTGAAGGAGCAGCTGAGGCTAAATGTGTCTATATCAGGATGTGCAATTTCATACTTATATATACACCAGGCTAGAAACGCAAATAAATGAAACAGGGTGGGTGTATGAAGCAGTGAAGCTTGGTAGAGACCAGGGATGAACCAGAAAGCAGATACTCCCTTTAAGAGATCAGTTACTGCATTTTGGGAGGCCAAGATGGGCAGATCACAAGGTCAGGAGATCAAGACCATCCTGGCTGACACAGTGAAACCCTGTCTCTACTAAAAATACAAAAAATTCGCCGGGCATGGTGGCAGGCACCTGCAGTCCCAGCTACTCGGGAGGCTGAGCAGGAGAATGGCGTGAACCTGGGAGGCAGAGCTTGCAGAGAGCCAAGATCGCGCCACTGTACTCCAGCCTGGGTGACAGAGTGAGACTCCGTCTCAAAAAAAAAAAAAAAAGAGAGATCAGTTACTAATGAGCCCCAACCAATAGTCTCTACCTAAGAATATGAACTCAATGTTGTAGAATTTCCTATTGTCTAAGAGGTGCAAAGAATATTTATTTGATTTTGACTCCATTCTATAGCATATAAGTTGAGCCATCTTCTTCCATCTGGGAAATGTAATAACTTTGTTTTTTATAAACATAGGTTAGTTTATTTTTTTAAAAACCTGTATTGTTTTGTAATATGCTTCTATGGCAATAAGTGTCAAAACGTTAGCATACATGGTAGTAGTTTTCCCAGCTCCATTGGGCCCCAGCAATGAAGTAATATGCCCTTCATAAAAGTTCAGATTGAGGTTATCAACAGCAACTTTTGAGCCATAGATCTTTGTGACCCCATGCAGGGCAACCCCAACTG